>NC_000069.6:100746225-101049350 GCF_000001635.26 Mus musculus | reverse complement strand
ACGTGCTCAAGATCTACCCCCGAGAGCTTGCACCCGAGGCGGAATACAGAAGTGATGTCATTTATAACTTTTAGGATATCTTTGTAAAGCCTTTCCCATTCTACTGAAGAGGGAACCTTGTGCACACCCGGCCTGTCCCAAGCCATGTCCCCAGTTCTGTGAATCTTCTCTTTACCGAAAAGATTAGCCTTGCCAACAGATGCCTCAGAATCCTGGGCCCATCCCTCATGCATTCTCTGCTTGGTGCCTTAAGCAAGATGACATCCCTCTCTTATTGGCTCCTCTGGTCTTAAAGGCCTTAGGGTGTTGTCCCTGTTGCTGAGCAGGACTTTACCCACCTTTGCCTTTCCCCAACGATTCTGTGAAGAGCCTAGCTTGCTGAGGCCTGCCCTTCTCCCTTCCACCACCCACTGTGACCCTGACACTGCCCAACCCCACCCCATTCCTAGCAAAGTCATACACAAAGCTAGCCAAATTCTGTGAGTTCTCATGTGTTTCTGTGTGTAGACCTCTGGAAGCATGGCCCCAGAAGCAGGCAGCAGGTTGTTCTGTATGAAGGGACAGTGCTAATAACCAAAGATGGGGGACCCTGCAGACCTCACCGGCATCTGGGGGTAAACTACGGGGTAGCCATTATGATGGGAGTGGCTCCCTGGTTCCTTTAGGGCTTCTGTACAGCATGTGAGGCATGAGACGTCATGTAAAGTCGGGCTCTGAAGAGAGCAACTGCTGCTGTACCAAAGCTGCGAGGCGCAGAGGCACAAAGGTACCTTTGAACGTAGAAATGAAGGAAAAGGCAGGAAAGACTGCCAGGGAAAGGCAAGCAAAAACTCCTTAAAAGTTTGCATAGTGCAGTGCTGTTTGAAAGCTCATTTGTGATATACAGATATTAAACCCTCCAAATGCTCTTTCTCAGCAAATTAATAGGTCGCCAGTTGTGCCTTTCATGTAAACCTCTTTTCTCTGATGTAATTGCAAAAGCTATAGGTAGCTGGTATCTTGCAAATCACAATTTTCCAGAACTTTGCACTCTTGCTCTGTGTGGGTGGAAGATTCTGAATAATTAAACACAAATCGTAATTTCTTTCTTTTTCTTTTTTCTTTCTTTTTTTTTTTTTCTCTTTTCATTCATCCCATGGCTCTGAGAGGGAATTCTCAGTGGGAAAGTTGCATAAGTGGGCTGAGAGCCAAGGCACTGTTGTGTCACAGCAGGGTGGGAGCGGCCAAGCGTGGGTGGCACCATGGTCTGAAGCAGAGCAGAGGCAGTGTGAGTCATGGGGGGGAGGGGGGTCTCCAGAGTGTGCTGTGGGGGTGCAAGAGAATGGGGCCCAGTCACTATGCTCGGAGTACTTGGTGCCGAGGGCAGCTAAGGAGCTGGACTTTCCTGTCCTTGCTGCTCAGCCATTGCTCAGAGGCGGAGTGGCTGAGCGTTAAGGGTGTTCCGTAGCCTCTGTGAGGCATTTCACCCAGGTGAGGTGACTTCCGTGTTCTGGAAATGGTCCAGTCGGAACACATCAGCGTCTAGTACCTAACCAGGGTATGTGGTGAGATGGGTGACTCAGTACAGCAGATGCCCACAGGAGGGGCCCATATCCTTGACAAGTACCTCCCACACTTCCTTCTAGCGGCATCTACCTGTCAGCCACGTGTGGAGATGGTGGTGTGTAGCTTTATCACTATCGCTTTTATTATCACTAGTTCCCACTGGGTCCTTCTCGGGGAAACATGTCCATGCTGAGCTTGTAGCCACATGAACCTTTGAACAGAAGTCCTAAAGGAGCCAGGCACCCACCCCAATGTAATGGCTACCCAGTACTTTGCACCCAGATGCTGGGGAGGCCTGCAGGGTCTCTGGTTATTAGCACTGCCCCTTCACACAGGACAAAACCTTCCTGCCTGTCCCCCGGGCCGGGCTTCCAGGAGCCACATACAGAAACACGTGGGCTGGGAGTGGTTCTTGGCAGTCAGTGTTCGCCCACGCTGTTAGTTGGATTTTTTTTTTTTAAGTTTTTAAAGTGTATGTGTGTTTGTCTATGTGTGTCTGTACACTGTCTGTCTGTCTGTCTGTCTGTCTGTCTGTCTGTCTGTCTGTCTGACTGTGGAGGCCAGAAGAGGATAAGAGATCCCTTGGAATTGGAGCTATAAGCAGTTGTGAGCTACCTGACATGAGTGCTGAGAACTGAACCCAGGTTCTGTGAAGAGCAGTGAATGCTCTTAACCACTGAGCTATCTCTCCAGAGCCCTGTTAATTTGCATTGTGCAATAAACTAACATGGCTTGTTCAGGTCATGTGGCCAGTAGGTACTGGGATTCTGGCCCAGGCTAGCCACCTTAGCATCCTATGATGCACAAGAGAATGACGTAATGGCAGCACCTCTATGCTTTATCATTGGTAGCCACTCTAGACTCCCTGAGTTTCCCTGGGTAGCAGAGCCCACTCCGCCCTGGCACTGAGGGGGAATAGGCAGTCCACAGCACCTTCTGCATTCCCACCAAGCTGGTCTCAGAGACTTACCTGCTGAGAATTGTTTATGCTGAGGGGCCCCTGGGGCAGGTGGAGGAGAGAGGGGATCTGCTTTAGTAGTGGAGTTATCATTGGGACCTGTTTGGAAATGCCCACTTTGAGTTGAGCTCCCTTCTGTCTTACATGGGTCTGGATGACATCTGTTTGCCTTAGAATGTGTTTTTGAAGTTATTAATGTACTTTGCCTGAATGAATAACTATTGTTTTTTTGTTGTCCAGCAAAAGCTGACATATAAAAGGTCCCGGGCCAGGGTTGTAGCTCCAATAGAACACTTGCCCAGCACGGCACTGGGTTCAGTCCTCGGTGTTTTTTTTGAAAAAGGAATTTTGCCAAGCAGGTTTAAGATGTGACTGTGTTTCTGGTCCACAGTCCCCACATGCCTTCTGGATGAAACCTGAAGCTCAGTAGCTGGCTTGGGTTGGTCCAGTCAGGGTGGGGATGAGGGTCTGGGTTTAGCATGTGGCCTCAGTTTCCACATTGTGTAAATTAATCCTGTACCATCCTCTTTCTCTTCTGCCCGTTGTCGTTTATTTGAGGCTGTTAGAACCTCAGTTTCACAGAGAACTTCATGATCCACTAGCTTTACTCTCTGGGACTATTAACTGTGTTCAGTTTTCTCAGCTTGATTTTCTTTTTTTTTACCCCTCTTATTTTGAACTTAAATACTTCTACAAGGGGGAAGAAAAAAATAAAACAGCACAAACCACAGTGAACAATAAAATCCAAGCTGTCTACAACTTCAAATCTGGTACAATTTATTTTATGTGCGGTCTTTGGTTCTTCTGCGTGAAGTGCTCGGGGACCCTGCACGCCATGCCCAGCCTTCACACACAGGGCTGTCTGTGGCCCCAGATCTTCTTTCTGTGGTTCTTTAGGGTGGGAGTGGTCAGGCTAGACACACTACTATCTGTAGCTGTGTGACCTTGGCACAGGGGAGGCTGTGATATCATCACAGGCTGCTTGGAGGTTCGTACAGAACAGACCTGGCCAGGAGCGTGTAAGGGTTGCACACACAGGAGCGTGTACATCGTTTCTGCTCACACTCTGACCTCAGCATTTGGCTCCGTAATCCACAGATGACATGGCCTTCGATGTATCCTGGTTTGCGGTACACTCTTTTGGCTTGGACAAGGCTCCCGTCCTCCTCTCCTCCTTGGACCGGAAGGGAGTCGTGACGACAGGCCAGAGGGACTGGAAGAGTACTGTCAGCCTGGAGCGAGTGAGCGTGCTGGAATTCTTGCTGCAAGTGCATGGCTCTGAGGACCAGGACTTTGGCAACTACTACTGTTCTGTGACTCCCTGGGTGAGGTCACCGACAGGTTCCTGGCAGAGGGAAGCCGAGATCCACTCCAGGCCCATCTTTATAACTGTGAAGATGGACGGTGAGCTCTCCCGCTCTGGGTATCTAAGTATCTTCCCGAGTTGTACTGCAGCACATACATTCAGGCTTCTAGAGTTTGGTCCACCTTGTGTTTCCTCTAGGGCCTGGCTCAGGCCAAAGCGGTTTTGCAAGTTGCTGCCTTTGCAGTCCTGGCCTGGTAACACCACTGGGGAAGGACTTTTAGGAGCCTTGGCTCCTCTGTGATTCAGTGGAAGCCCACTTCCCCATATCCTAAGGTGGACATGGCTTCTGAGATGTGGGGGCAGAGAGGTCTCCAGGTGAGGCTGTGGATTAAAGACTGACAGTTCTTGCTTACCTGCTGTTTCTGAGATGTGGTCTCATAAGTCCCAGGGTTGCCTCAGATCCACTGTCTAGCCCAAGGCTGACCTTAAACTCCTGATATTCTCACCTCTACCTCCCATCACCTATTGTTTTATTTCTTGGAAAAGGAAGGCTTCCCGTAGCCTCTAGCAGAGTGGAGACCTCTTGGAACCCTACAGTAGTGTAGTAGAGTGTCTCTACTGACACATACCAAACCTGCCCCACCCAGACCAGCCTAACTAGTCAGACCTCTGTCCCCTACCCCCAGCACCACCCCCACGCCTCCCTGAGCTGGTCCCTAAGAAATGAGTCTGCCCCATGAAAGCTTCCGAGTGCTCGGCTGCTCAGAACAACTGTGTGGAGAGAATGAAGTCCACATGCTTAAGGGTGAGAAGCTTTGTCCGAGGGGGTTTCCCTAGCGGCCATGCAGTCTGAGGAGAGGGACCTTTGAACTCCAGCTCCTCCTTGCTTCGTTTTCCTGTCGGGTGACTTTTTCTGAGGCGTCTACTTATAGTTGTCCCAGATGAGGAGGTCTGTGACTGACCAGAAAAACAATTCCACCCAAGTCCAGTTTGGTGAGCCCGTGAGTGTATAGCATGACGGGCGGATGGGTAGAATCCAGGCAGCGAGAAGACTCCCCAGCCCCCACCCCACTCCGCCATACTCACCAGTAATCACTAACCACATATAGATCCCAGTGGAGGGCAGAGGCCCCGTGAGCCACTTCTCTACCCTCCCCAAATGGAAACATTAGTACATCTGCTCTTGAAAAGGGTCTCATGCACGGAAGTACAGCCAGTCTGGCCAGAGATGGTGACAGCCATGCCCTGCTTGGAGGACAGAGCTCCACATACTTTCTGGTCCACCTCCTGAAAAAAAAAAAACAACCGTGACAGTAGTCTCCCATCCTGCTGTTAGGAAACTTAGATCTTTCCAAACATTAAGGACCTGGCAGAGGCAGGCACCTACCCAGAGCACTGGGGGAGGGAAGGTGGCCCTCCTGGGGGTGAGATCTAAAGTTCTGTCATCTCTGCCCCATTTGCATCTTAAACTCTGCTTGAAGTAACTCCATATGAAAACCCAGATTCACCAAACAAGTAGGGGAGTGATTATTCACTTTGCTCGATAATTTACTATAGTGTTTCTTAAAATAGCGCCTTTAGTACACTTCAGTTATTTGATGCATAGAAATTGATTTATTCAGTCTTTTTTTTTTCTAAAGGATGCATCTGCCGTTCAATGTGCGGTGCCCTTATACTGACTTTTAAAAATCAATCTCCTGCCAAAACCCTAAAAAGAAGTTGACATTCAAAGGCATCAAGTAAAATCTCTTTATTGCGTGCCACCCCCCTACCCGCCACTTACCCAACTCCGCAGAACTGAGTGGGGGACATTTGTTCGTTTCTTCAACAAAGCTGAGCTGCTCCTGTCTGAATCACATGCCAGGTGCAGGGTATGGGGTTTATGAGCTGGGATCTCTGCAGAGATCCGCTGCAGGAGTTGGGGGTGGGGAAGGGGGGGGGGACTAAGGAGTGAGCCAGTGCTCTCTACCCTCCAGCCCCGCACCGCACTAATGCTCCCACTTTCTGTCTTCTGCCCAGTGCTGAACGCCTTCAAGTACCCGCTGCTGATCGGCGTGGGCCTGTCCACAGTCATCGGGCTCCTGTCCTGCCTCATCGGATACTGCAGTTCCCATTGGTGCTGTAAGAAGGAGGTTCGGGAGACGCGTCGGGAGCGCCGCAGGCTCATGTCCATGGAGATGGATTAAGCAGTTGGAGATGGAGGGACAGAGGAACATTGTAGGAGCGGTGGGGGTGAGAAGAGGACTCTGATATTTTTACAACCGAGTGTGTTACACTAAAACCAGTCCTCTCTAATCTCAGGTGGGACTCGGCGCTCTCTCTTTTCTGCATGTCAAGTTCTGAGCGAGGACATGTTTACCAGCACACAGCTCTTCTTCCCACGGCACTTTCTGATATGTAACAATCGAGTGTGTGTTTCCCCCAGCTGCAGCTTTTTAATGGTTAACCCCCCACCCCACCCCCCACCCCCGTCTAATTAGTTTTCTCCTAGCGGCTTATCGATCCTCTGATTTGTGTGTGTTGCTCACTTTTGATTTAGGGATCTCGGTGAGGTAGGGCGAAGGCATTCAGAGTTGGTCATTGTGGGTAAGAGGGTACCGGCCCACCCGAAAGCCAGCATCCACGAGCAGCCAGCATCGGGAGAGCTGCTACCTGCTGCCCTCCACCCTGGCTCAGAGCTGATATAGACCTGTGCCAAGGCAAGCTGTGGCTTTGACTGCCCTGCCCATCCCCCATTGTCAGGGGTTTAAAACTCTATAACTTCTTGGCCCGTAAGCCTTTTGTTTCCCCTCCTTCTCTACCCTCTTCCGTTTTCCGGGTTTGTTTCTGTGAGTGAGGATACGGCAGCCCTGGAGTCTAGAATTCGGCTTTCCACCAAGCACCTTATCTCGCCACCTTAGCCTTAAGAATGAGTATGAAAAAAATCCAGCACCACCTCTGTCCAGGGCAGAAGGTCTGGGAGGAGGAGGAGGAGGAGGACACGGGGGGGGGGGGGGGGGGGAGGAGGGGGGCGGGGGGGGGGGAGGAACTGATGCTCGCCCACCCACGTGCTCGCTCTGGTAGTTCTTAGGCCACTGTGCTCCAGGAACCCCAGGGTGAGTGGGAGCAGAGGGCAGCCGTGCCGCCGAGCCAGGTGCCCTGTCCCTTCATGAGAGGCACTGTCCCTGGTGCCACAGGACCGCCATGGGAGCCACAAAAGTGCCACATTGAGCTTCTTCACAGGAAGGCAGGTTGCTGCCTGCAAGACTGACGGACTTCAAGGAATCAGAAATTGCCTAGAGCAAGCGTGTGTTCTCCATGACCTTTTCAGTCCTTGAAGTCTTTCTAAGCTCCCCGCAGGGGGTAGTGAAGAGGGGTATACTTTGTGAACGTTTGCTTTCCTATTAGAAACATGAAGGGAACCCAGCTATTTAGTGTTATGTGAATGGCCTGTAAAATAGGGTTGAGAGCAGCTGCCTCTGCCTGGCTGGGCCCAGCAGGAACGGGACAGCGGGCAGGCACATCTTCCAGGTCACCAGTGCCTGCTCCATCAGGGCCTCAGCCACACAGATTCTCTCACCTCAGCATAGCCTTCCTGAGCCTCCCCTGAGTACTGAGGCTCACCACCCAGCTGGTACCCTCGCCCTGCCTTCTGCCTCTGAAGGATTTAACATTGTTGTCTTCCAAGGGGGGACGGGGAGAAGAGTCCTTTCTCTTAAGCAATAAAGTAATCCGAAAACATGGCCATCACGTGCAGCTCTAGTCAACACGGACCAGGATGCGCTGAGCCCCCACCCCCACCCCCGCCTTCTCTCCATGTGGCCCACGGTGGCTTTTGTATTTTCCACCCAATTTCCTCTGCTTGTTTTGAGCCCACCTTGGGGGCTGCTCGTGTAATGAGATTTTGAGAAGGTAGCTCTAGCCCAGGTGGGGTCCAGGTTTAGAGTCAGTAGCAGATGCACCCCACACAAGCAAGAGAGGCCAGAGAAAGGGGAGGCTTGGCAGACACGGTTGGTCTACATGTCGCTTTCTTGTTGCTAGCTCAGACGTGAGGCACAGGTGACTGTACAAACAGGAATTAGGGGAGAGAACCAGGTGTTAGGAGCAGCCTTCGAGCCTGTGCCATTACTGAAGAAGATTCAGGGTCTTGGCAGTACAGCCCTCCTTAGGAGGATGAGAGAGACTTAGCCTGGGGTGAGATGAGCCCTAGATGTACATAAAGCCACAGTGGTCCACGTGGGTACTGGATGATGAGATGAGTGATCGGACCTACCTTTCCCTTTCGTCTGATGTTGAGATTTGAACCTGAGTTGTGGAGGCCATGCCCAAACCCCCATGTTGCTTAGGGTTGGGAGAGGGGCCAGAAACCTCAGGACCTAGTTCCTTTTGGGAATCTTACCATGCTGGGGTGTGTGTCTTGTTAAGTGTGGTCAAACACTCTTGATGTACCAAATAGTGCTCCCCATGAAGCGCTCTTCCTGAGGCCCCCACCCTGCAACACTGCTCTGGGGGAGGGAGAGGCCGAGCCAGGCCTTGGCACATGAAATTGCACTTCTTAAAGAGAAAACTTTATAGAAGGTTGGGTATTTTTCCTAATCACAAAAATCTCCCGCTGAAAGAACCTAAGCTACATTCAGATTGAAGCCTCGAAAATTACTTTAAATTGTTTACTTTACGATGTTTACACACACGGCTCACTTTTTTAGAAAAATAAGAAAACTGCAAACTCTGGCTTTTTAACAACTTTTCAGATTTTTTCATGCATGGGATATGCTGGCCCCTGACTCACCAGCTGGATTAATCCTCATTTAGAAATGTCCCGAGATGTGGATATGTGTGTCTTCCCCCTCCCAGCCACATGCCCAGACCTCTGTCTGTTTCTCTGGTGGCTTTTGCCTCCTGCTTTGCAGACCGCCTGCAGCCATGATTTTGTTACGGCATCCATGAGCCAAAGACTGCGCTTCGGAGCAGGAACTGTAAGCAATACTACACAACTTGCTACTTTTGGGGGGAATTTTTTTTTTAACTTCACTCATGACAACAGAGGAAGAAAGGAATTGAGGTTTAGGTAAGTTCTCTTCCACTGTGTGACCAGATTCTCGGTGACACACAATTGTGCAGATCACTAGGAGAAGGAGGTTGGGTTTCTTTTCTAGTGTGTAACACGAGGATCTGCAGAATTTCCCATAGACAAAGAGAAGGTCTTGTGTATTTTTGTCCCTATCCAAGGTTATACAAACTAATTGTGTTGTTTTATACTGTGCCCACAAATATTATGCAATGCACCATTTGTTTTTGTCTTTATTTTATTAAAGGAAGTTTAATTTAAATCAGACTTGTGTGAGGAAGTTGATAGCGGCTTCTGTGGGCCTCCTCTCACCAGGAGGAGGGAGTGTGGCTGATTCCAGTTGCAATGTCAGTACCTTCAATCTCTTCAAATCCTGTAAAAACACTCTCAGGCTACAGAGTGATCCAGTCAGTAAAGTCCCTGCCTTGCAAGTCCAGGAACCTGAACACAATCGTCCGAACCATGGGGTGTTTATGAGGGGAAGGTAGGGGAGCTGGAGAAACAACTCGGTGGGCAAAAGCTCTGGCTGGTCTTGCAGAGGACCCTAGTTCAAGTCCTCCTTTCTCCATGGTGGTTTATAACCATCTGTAACTCCAGTTCTCAGGGAGCTGATGCCTTCTTCAGACCTGTTTGGACATGAGGTATGCATGTGGCACACATACAGACATGCAGGCAAACATTCAGTATATGTACTGGCTGGTTTTGGGTGTCAACTTGACACAGCTGGAGTTATCACAGAGAAAGGAGCTTCAGTTGGGGAAGTGCCTCCATGAGATCCAGCTGTGGGGCATTTTCTCAATTAGTGATCAAGGGGGAAAGGCCTCTTGTGGGTGGGACCATCTCTGGGCTGGTAGAGCAGGCTGAGCAAGTCAGGGGAAGCAAGCCAGTAAGTAACATTCCTCCATGGCCTCTGCATCAGCTCCTGCTTCCTGACCTGCTTGAGTTCCAGTCCTGACTTCCTTTGGTGATGAACAGCAGTATGGAAGTGTAAGCTGAATAAACCCTTTCCTCCGCAACTGCTTCTTGGACATGATGTTTGTGCAGGAATAGAAACCCTGACTAAGACAGTATACATGTGTGTATACATACATATATGTATATACATGTATATGTGTATGCATGTATATATACACATATATGTATGTATATATACACATATGTGTATGTATATACATATATATGTGTATATATGTGTGTGTGTAGATAGAGATAGAGATTGGGTGGGGCATAGTGGCACACACAATTCCAGTACTAAGGAAGTAGTGGGAACAAACAGGTGGTTTCCATCCAGTCTATTGAGAGAAACTGTCTCAAAAAAAAAAAAAAAAAAAGGTGGACAACAGTAGAGTTGGTTCTTGCCTACACACATACACACGCACATACACGCACGCATACACACGCAAACATTGTAGATTTTGACCTACAATTAAACAGCTGCATTTTGTAAAGTCCATTGGGGTTCTCTAGAGGAACAGAACTTACAGAATGAAACATACATACATAATACATACATACACACATATGGAACTTATTAGAGTGGCTTACAGGTTGTGGTTCAGCTATTCCAACAACAGCTGTCTACAAACAGTAGATCTAAGGATCTGGTAGTTGTTCAGTGCACAAGGCTGGATGTCTCAGTTGTTACTACAGTATATGATGGAATCCCAAAGAAGTAGGCTCTAATGCCAGGGAAGGAATGAAATTAGCAGCAACACCAGACTTCTTTCCTCCTTGTCCTTTGTATAAGCTGCCACCAGAAGTTGTAGCCCAACTCAGAAGACCCATGTTAAAAGTGGGTATTCCCATCTCAAATGATTTAATTATGACAGCCAGCCCTCATGGGTGCACCCAGCCCTCATGGATGCACCCAGCTGCTTAGTTTTCCTTAGTTCCAGATGCAGTCAGGTTGACAACCTCTAAGAGCAACCAGCATATCCGTGATGAGTTTCCCAGCAAGCAGAAAGGTAGGGGCTGGCATCCTGTTGCTCAGGGTCCTCTTGGTCCCCTGTTGAATTCCCATGACCTTTAGAGGTCTCCTTTCAGGAAAGAGAAGTTAGACACCATCCCTTTCTGTAGAGGAGGAAACACACACCGAAGCTCAGTGACCAGACTGGGACCGGAACAGGTGGTTTTTCTGACAGTTCAGAAGTCCAACTCTGAAATCCACCAGCCCCTGCGACATAAAAACCACACTGCAGACCTGGGTGGGAGCAAGTGCCAACAACTCCTCCCACATTGTTCCAGCTCAGCAGACTCCTGTAGCCCACCCACCCCCCCAAGACTGGCTGACACTCCTCCTAGCCTTGCTTTCTCCCTGTATTTCTGTGTCTCATTTTACAACCGCCTCATGTGAGTTATCCAGATGGAGTGTGTATCCCAGCCACTTACACCCTATGGTTTAATGCTTGGCTGTCAAAATGGCCTGCCATTCCCTTCCCTTCAGTCCAAACACTGATGCAGGCAGCGCCTGGCTTGGGAGATCCTCTACTGTTACTGAAATGATTCCTTTCTCGATGTCAAAGCAAAACGAATGTTCTCACACACCTACGGTGTGCTCAGGCACTGCTGAGGCTGGCTACCTGCCACAGGCCTGCTCCTGGGCTTTTCCTCACCCTGGCAGCTGCAGAAGTCTTGCTAACCAGTTGACTTGGATTTCTCCGGGTTCCAGGGATCGACCATTGATTGGGTCTAAGAGGTTTCCTGACAAATGTTCTGATAGTCTAATAGAGCCATAAGGATTGGGGCATTCACTGCCGTGGCCCCAGACGCAGTCTCGCTTTTGAATTGTAGGGATAGTCCCTACACTGGAACAGTGTGCTCTCAATGAGACTTTTGAGTTACCCCAAGGAGCTCCAGCCAGGGTCCTGAATGGCAGACACTCTGCTTCCTGTAACTACAGGCCAGCGTTCATCTGACTCTGAAGTAAAAGCTGTGCAATGATCTCGGTGTGGCAGGGCCACCACAGAGCAGTGGCTGGCCCTGGGAAGATGATAGTACTCACAGATGGCATCCAGACAACACACACTTGCATCGCCTTAGAGGCCATGTGGACGACACCCACATCAGTGAGGAGAAAGTGTGCAAAATGTCTGGCTCTAACTGTGGTGTAGGGCAGGAGGAGGGTGGTCCTGAGTGTACAATACTAGAAATGGGATAGCCCTGAGCTGGTGACATGCTTCAATACTGTGTTCTTTGCTTCTCTGGTCAACTCAGAGAAATTAGCAAGACTTCAAATGTTAAAACATCATCTGAAAGGAAAACAGCATGGTGAACACACTCACTGCATGGAGTGTGGGGCCAGAGGAGGCCCTGCTCCACCTGCTTATCTGAATCCCCCTGTCCTGTGCATTCTCCAACCTACTGGACCAAAAGCATGGGTTACTATGGCTACCTAGAGTCCTTTGATGGTTGGTGAAGCAATGGAATGTGGAAGTCTTGAGTGTTTTCAAAGCATGTTGATAAAACTGGATATCCATATGCAAGAGAATAAAGTTGGACCTCACATCATATACAAACATTGTACCAAACAGGTAAAAACCCAAAAAAGGTAAGATGAAAGCTATTTTTAAAAAGAAAGGAAGGAGAAAAATGTGTGTGTGTGTGGTGGGGAAATGTTCAGAACTTAGGATTTGATAATTATTTATTGAGTGTGACACCAAAAGCATAAGTAGCAAGATCGAGAATAGGCAAATAGAGCCATATCAAACATTAAAATGTTCCTGTGTCAAACAAAGTGACAGTGAAAGGGAGAAAATATTTACAAATCATATACGTAATACAGGCTAATATCCAAACCGTAAGAAACTTGATTAAAAAAAAAAAGGGAAAGGACTTGCATAGAAAAACATAAAGGATACATACAAATAAGAAGATACTTGGTATCACTGCCCATAAGAGAAATACAAGTCAGAGCCACCAGGAGATGTCATCTGATATGCATTAGGATGTCCACTCGAGAAGGCTGTGCCCGGTGCTATCCATGTGCAAGAATGCAGGCAAGAGGCTAACGGAGTGGGTCAGGGGTTAAGGGTACTTGCTGTTCTTGCAGAGGACCCAGTTTCCAACACCCACATTAGATGGCTCACAACCGCCTGAATCTACAGCTCAAGGGATCCAACGCCCTTTTCTGACCTCCAAGAGCACGCATGTATGGCACATGTGCACACACACACACATACATGAAAATTTTTAAAATGCAAGAAAAATTGGAATGAGCCATGCTGCTGTAGATATAATGTAGAGCCATTATGCAAAATAGTATGGAGGTTCTTCAAGAGGTTAAAAATAGACCTGCCAGATGAGTTAGCAATCCCACTTCTGGGAATATGTCCTAAAGAAAATCTGTCCTTAAAGCAGTGCCTCCAAGAGACACATATGCTCAATATATTCACAATAGCCAATAGCAAGTTAAATTTCCATCAGCAGATGGATGTGTAAACAAAATGTATGTACACACAGTGGAATATTGTTTAACCTTTACAAAGAAAATTCTAGGCTGGGGAGATGGCTTAGTCGGGGGAAGTATATACCATGCAAGCATGAAGTCCTGATCCCCAACGCCCTTGTGTTGTAATCCCAGCACTGGGGCTGAAGCAACCGACCCCATGTAAGTGAGAGACTTTGCCTCACAAAAACAAGGCAGAAAGTAAACAAAGAAGACCCTAATGCCTGCCTCTTGCTTCCATGTTCATGTTTATTCAAAGACAGGTACATGAAGACTCCTCCCCCACACATATACCAAAATGCAAAGATAGGAAGATGATAGATACATAGGCAGACAGATAGATAGGTAATAGATCAATAGATGATAGACATAGATGATAAATGATAGATCGATTAGGTGATTGATGGTAGACATGATAGATGATTAATAGGTGATAGGTATTCTTGAGCATAGATAGATAGATAAATACCCTTGAGCATGCTGTAACATGAATGAAACTTAGTGATGTCATACCTAGTGGTATAAGCTAGTCACAGGAACCATTTTACTGGATTCTGCATACAGAGCCTCTAAAGCAGTCAGAAAGCAGGGTCCCGAAAGGTAGAAAGGTGATGGCTAAGAGCCAGGAGAGAGAAACCGAAGAATTCCAGAGTCACAGGGTAAAAAGGTTCAAGCTCTGCTGATTGACTACTGCGAAACCAAAACCGAAGTTGTATATCTTACACTGTACAGGCTGCGTAAGCACAGTGCATGCCACTAGAATTTAGTGACAGGCAGGACGACTGTGGAAGAGTTAGGCGGATGTAAAAGCATGGAAGGGCTCAGCGTTCCCATGGCACCACAGATGTTATCAGGGTCTTCCATTTTAAAGAAAAGGCATTACTGGCCTTCATTATACAAGACAGTAGATTCTAGACAAGTTGGTTTGGGGGACATACCCTTGTAATCATGGAACTTGGGAGGCTGAGGCAGAAGTGTTGCTATGAGTTAGTTCAAGGTCAAGCCTGGGCTACATAGTGAGTTTAAGGCTGGCCTGTGCTCTGCCACCCCCAGTGTAGCTTGAAACTAGGGGGAAAAGCAGGGTGCTTAGGGTTGACAAGGTGGCTTAGGAGGTTAAAAGCACTTGCTGCCAAGCCGGACTACCAAATTCAGTCCACAGAACCCACAGTGCAAGCAGCAAACGGCTACACGTGTGCTGCAGCGCGTGTGCATCCCACCCACATACACACAATTATATTCAAATAATCTCTAAAGCTGCCTATGCAGTACAAAGGACGCTTTAACTTTGCAGACTACGTCACAACAGATGGGTGTTTATCTCTCAGGGTGGGTACCGGAGCTTCCTGGCCCCATCCCTTCCTCCCTATTTAGGGCCTATTCTGAGTCTTCTCTAAACTGTGCATCAAAGTTGCTGGTCAACCAGGAAGTTTATGGAGTCGCCCTTTCCTGGCGAATGTTCACTTAGCAAGAAAGGACCCAGGAATCCCTGCTGTGGCTCCTTCCTTTCTTCTTGCATCCCTGTCCCCATTCTTCTGTGCCAAGCCCTGTGCTTTGCCCATAGAAATTCAATTCATACTTTTCCTCACGTTGAGAACTTCTTCAGCCTTAGTAAACTTACGGATGGGGTCAGGGCAGCAAGCAGTCAGGCAGGGCAAAGTGGCTGGGAGCAAGACCGGATGGCATCCCCTACGACAGGCCCAGGATGCGATGGGGTCACTCGAGCCTTGCTCTCTTCCTTGGAGTCAGGGAAGAGTTCACTGAGGTCACTGTAGTCCATTCTTGTGGGGTGACTGCTGTTCTGAACAGGTAGCCTCAGTTTACCTGACATCAGTGAGTCTGGACCTAGGGGCAGACCCCTTCCAGTGGAGAAGGGGCCACAGTGGTTATCAGCTTACTCCTAGCCTGTTGGGCTGGTTGTTTTTTAGATTCTAAAAGCCACTCACCGTTCTACACTTGGCCTTCTGTAGCAACAAAGGTAGGTGTGTGGAACCGAGAAGACACTTGTCTAAGGGTTTCTTTTGCTGTGATAAAACACCATGATCAGAAACAATTTGGGTAGGAAAGAATTTCTATCAGCTTACAACTCTCAGGTCACACTCCATTACTGAGAGAAATCAGGACAGGAACCCAGAGGCCGGAACTGATGCAGAGGCCACAGAGGAGTGCCGTTGACTGATCTGCTTCTTCCCCACAAAGGGTGGGGCCTTCCCACATCAATCATCAGTTAGGAAAATGCACCACAGGCCTGTCTAGACAAGCGTTTTCCCAATCAAGGCTCCTGCTTCCAGAATGACTCTAGCTTGTGTCAAGTTGATATAACTTTCTAACACACCAGCCACTTTCTAACCTTGTGGGTTTCTTTCTATAGATCAGCCAAGGACTGGGAGCCTCAATTCGCTTGGCTGTAAAGTGGGACCAGCAATGCCTGCTTAACTGCCACTTTAGTCTGTGAAGCTGCCTTGCTTTAAGTTAAGGAAAGGTCCCTGCTTGTTTCTGGGCCCTAGTTGTGTATGATCCGAGACCATAATGCTCTCTTTCTGTGCCTCTGTGGAACTAATAGTGAGGTGTGTCAGCCTGAGGAAATATCGATCTCTTTTATCTGCCTTGCAGGAACTGAGACAGGTCTTTCTTCTAGTGCATTCTAAGCATCCCTGTCCTCTCCCTTCCATGCTTTGGGAGAAACTACATCTTACATTCTTTCAACAGCTGCCATACAATGATTCCCAAAGCAACAGAATAGCTGTCTTTTTGTCTCCTTCTCTCTCTCTCTCTCTTTTTTTTTCTTTTCTTTGACAACAGAAAGCTTTTCCCCCCCTCCCTCCAGAAAAGAAGCAACTTCACCCCATCAGTGCTCAATTCTGGCAGAAATGGAGGCAACTAAAATAGATAGAGAAAAAAAAATATTTTGGCAAGAGCCAGGAATTTGAAGTTGTGCAGCATTTACTGGGTCAGATACATTGCAGGGCTGCAGAAACCCTGTGCTATTGGCAGCATGGTCCATGCTTCTTATTTCTAAGACCGTTCTCTCTTTACTGCACCTGACAGAGGCACTGACACTCTGAATTTTAAATCTTCCCCCTTTTCTGCGTCATTTTGCTGCTCCCTTCAACAAAGAGTTAGCACCTGTTAGTTAACTCATCGCTTACGTTTGGATTTACCCAATTCCTGGAGCAATGATCCATTCGCCCCAGATAGGGAACCATTGACAGACCAAAGCAAACAATACCACCAAAGTCGCCAGGCGTGGTGGCACACGCCTTTCATCCCAGCACTCGGGAGGCAGAGGCAGGCGGATTTCTGAGTTCGAGGCCAGCCTGGTCTACAAAGTGAGTTCCAGGACAGCCAGGGCTATACAGAGAAACCCTGTCTTGAAAAAAACAAACAAACAAACAAACAAACAAACAACCACCAAATTCCATGCAGTGAACCAGTGAGTTTACTGAGGCTTCTTGGGTAAGGGTGCAGGTGCAGAGATGACTCAAAGGCAGCTTTCACTGAAAACGCACCCCAACGTGGTGACAGCCCATGAACACTAGAAACCTGGAGTTCTCTGAAAAACCTACAGGAAGCTTAACAGATCAGAGATTCTCCTTTCCTTAGCATCCTTGCTGCTTATATAATCTTGGGGAAGAGGAGAGGACTTGTGAATGTGGTAAGTATTAGGGACTTTCTGAGACTTGGGAGTGGTTTACTTCCGGAGTCTTAAGGAGCCTCCCTCTAGGATGGAATATTTCTACTAGGTCTATGGAACCCTTTATGTGAAAATACTAAGACATGTAGCAAAGCATTGAGTTGTCCAACCCAAGGTCATCCTAGGCCATTAGTCTTCCCATCACCTGACACATTAGTGGAGCCACCCAGATAACCCATCGGTAAAACAAATATTTTGCCACTGAAGCCACCAAGTCTTATGGCTGTTTGTTACACAGTAGCAACTAGATGATACAGTGTACTTGTCTAAAATATTAATACCAGAAGGTGGCCTTATGACAGCTCTAGCCAAAATAGCGAACAGATTTCTGCATTTTAACTTGTGCTAATACTATAATTACAGACTTGGAGGATGAGTTTGAAATCTAAGCCGTAAGTGGCCTGCCCATTCGTGCTCTCCCACACAGCCAGCATGCCCCTGCCTGTCTTTGGGATTTTACTACTTACTGGAATCTCCCTTCCGATGCTGTCTTACCTACTGGAGTCACACTGGATCTGCAAGGATCTACTCCAAAGCAAGTGTTTTCTCCATGATGTTGGTGGCCATCCCTGCCTCTCTGTCCATTCATTCCTAGGGTTTTTCTTGCCCTGCCAAGCAATGGACCCCCCCCCCCCCAGACCTGCTTCCTCCTGTGGCTTCAGTTGTTTGCTAACGTGGATTCCAGGCTCCCGAGGGGTGGAGCTTCCTTGCCCTTCCTTTGCCCTCCAGATCTCACACAGAACTTTGAAGAGGGAAGTCCAGAAGCTTTTGCAAAAGCACTTGCAGTTAACTGGCTTCAGAGAGCTAATTTTTTTAAGAGACAACAGCTAGTGAATTTAACCAGAGGGGAGAATGGTTCAGGCGAGTAGGTGTGTAAATAGATAAAGAATAGATGGTTGGATTAAATACCATTTCCTCCTTTGCAGATGTGCCCCCAATCTGTGATCATCCCACTAAGGAAATAAAGTTTACCTTAAAATACCTTTGTCCTGAAGGTTTTCTTTAACCACTCACTCTCCCAAACAAGACATGTCCTCTACCTCCTGCAACTGTGGCCATCTCCTAGGGGACCTCCCCTACTTTCCCAGCATGACAGTGTGTCATGTTCTCTCCTGTTCACTTCCATCAGGTCCCACTGTCTTGAACAGAGAGGAGAGACTGCACTTTACCATGAGGCTCTCTGACATTTGGTATCTTGTCTTGCAGAGGTGCCTGCAAGGACCTGATGTTTCATCTCTCCGTCCTGCCATTCTTTTAGATGGCCTAATTCAGGAACTCATCATTGGTGAAACAAACAGCTGCAAAAGCCTGTGACCTTTTCTTTACAGCCTTGACTACCTCCCCCACTTTCCAATAATAATATGAATCCAGTTAATCATATGAAACTTTGTTTCCAGGGGGGGGGGGCATGCTGTGTTTCTGCTAAAACTCCCCTGATAGTTCCTCTGTTCTTCAAAATTAAAGCCAGGCTGGCTTTTACAGCCCACTAAGATCTGTTCCAGACAAGCTCTAGACTCTCTTTCTTCATACCAGCCCCAAGTGTCATCAACAGGAAGAGACAGTCAGCAACCCCTATCTACTAGGCTAGAGTATTTCCCAACTGTGCCTGATGCGCTTCTTTTTTTTTTCCCTCTAGTTGTCTCTTTGGCCCAGTACAATCCATCCTGACCTCCCCTCCTGTGCACCAACTTCTTTCTCTGCCTTTATATGTCCCATAGTATGTAAACACATTGTATTGGTGGTCATCTGATTAAAAAGGCATTTCCTGAGGATAAAGGAAAGGTTATGAATATCTTTGTATATGTGCAAGTTGTACCACAACACCAGACATGGGACGACAAAAAAAAAAAGACTGTATGTATGTATGTATGTATGTATGTATGTATGTATGTATGTATGAATGGGATGGATGGATGGATGGATGGATGGATGGATAGATGGCTGGGGTGGGTGGGTGAATGGATGGATGGATATTTGGGTGGATGGAGTGGGTGGGTGAATGGATGGATGGTGAATGGATGAATGCATGGATAAATGGATGAATGGTAGATGGATAGATGGATGGACAGAACAAGCAAGAATCTGCCTGTTACTGTGCCCTGAAACAGACTAAATTATTCCTAATCTGCCTAGGTCTGTGCTGTACCAGATCGCAGAGTCTGAGGCAGTGTCCTCAGGGATGTGATTTTGTCTTCTAGGTCTCGACCACTCAGTTACCCCGGGTTCAGTGCCAGTAGCTGCATGGAGGCACACTTCTGCTATCCTTGATCTCCAGACCCACCCTGGGAAGATAAACATCAACTCAGAGTCTGCTGGTGGTGATGATGGGAGGTGATAGCCATTGAACACTACTGTGGACCAAATACTGTTCTAAGTGCTTAAACCAATGACATTTTTTTTTTTGCAATCCTGGGGGTGGTGGTATCACACAGCTGATAACAGACTACACCCCACACTTCAGACAGCCTGCCTCTGGGACCTCCCATTTTTATACCTCATGGGGCCCCCCGAGTTCATGGATTCCAGGGGCTCCTCTCATGCTTCCTCCCTCAAGAAGGGAGCAGAACATTTCTCGATTTTTTCATTCACTCAGATTTCTGAAATTCCTTCCTCTTTAGGCAGGAGGAGCCCCAGGGTCTCCTTCATCTGTATGGGTTTCCTTCACCGTGAAGATAACTCCTTACTTCATACCCAAGTCTAAGTGACTGTAAATGCAGCCACCTTTGCTTTCTGCAAAGGTCTCTCAGTGGGCTGAAAACCACACCATAGCTTCCTCTTTACCTTTGCTGTGGCAGCACTGAATTTTGTCACTCAGCCTCTGAGCAAGTTCAGTGACGCTGCCCGAAAAAGCTGTGCCGGTCCAGATGGCATGCATCCTGTGTGTGGCATCTCTCTTTCTCTCTCTAAGTAAGTCTTATAACTTTGATGTTTCTACCATACAGGGGCTTGTCATCCAGAGGCTGCTGGGTGAGGGAGCAGGCCAAGTTGGTCTTCACAGGAAAGACTAGGTTATAGATTTCTGACTTTGTGCCAATCTTTTACTTATTGATGACGGTTTTAAGGCTTCCTTATGCATCCTTGTGACTGGGGGCAATGGAAGACTTTGTTATATCCTGGGTACCTATTGTATTTTATTTCAAGCTTGTCTTTGAGCTTTGCATGGCCCTGGCTTTACTTTACCTTCCTGGGCTGAGCATCCCGTGGGAGATGAAGAGGTTTCACTGACACACGAAGAGGCCTCAAGGGTTGCCTGATGTTAGGGTGTAACTAGATGTGTGTGCCTTGTGGATGTGACTTAGGTAGAAGAAAAAGCATTAAGAGTACCGTGTAGTTTAGGTCAAGCTAAAAGAAGGTTCTAGACTTTTTCTGAGAGCTAAAGAGAGAGACAGAGAAGGATCAGAACAATTACTTGGCTCTACTAAAGCCCATATAGGGCCTTTATCTGGCCCAGGGATACTTTTGCATATTTGAAGAGGATGGAAGAAGAAAAACTTGGAGATAAAGGGAAGAAACAGGTGAATTTAGCAGGGAACAAAATAGTTCCTTACCATGTAGAGCAGTTAACAGGCAGGCTGTGTGCCACATACAAAGATCATCTCAGTGTAACTTATAAATGCATATTATAAAATGCATAGGACTATAGTATAAACTGGCCTTATTGAAATAAAGTTATCAAAATATTTTCAGTGCCAATGTGATGGCACCTGTAATCACAGCACTAGTAGAAGCCTAAAGTAGGCCTACCTGAATTTTATAGTGAATAAACAATATTTAAAAATAAATCATAATGTGTTCATTTCCATTCTTATTTATGTGCTATACAACAAGGTCTGGAGGACCATTTTTTAATCACCAAGCTCAGAGAAGTGGTGGGTATGAAGAGAATATTCTAATATGTCTACAAAAATTGCCATATAATATGCAAGTAGCTATGGTTACACGTCTGCATCCATCACTGAAGGGAAATAGGACATTTCCATTGGAGATTAATGAGAATAAAGATTAAAGGGCTTTTTCACCCTGTTTTAAGGACCCTTGAATCCTAACTGTAGGTTGGTTCAAGTTTAAAAGTCTTGGTTCCCAGAAACTGGGTGGAGTTTGTGAAGAGACTGTGGTAGCCGGGATGAGGGAGGAACTGGGCTGAGCTACAATCGGTGTGGCTAAGGCTGTAGCTTTATAAGAAAGATGAAGGGCACGTACCATCCGGCACTAAGGTAGACCAGCAAGCTCTGGTGGAGTTGAACCAGGATCACATCTCAGTGAGCTTATGGGTGAGGATCAGACCTGGGGCCTGAGAAGAAGACAGGAAGCCTGCAAGGGGATGTATTAGGACCACATGCCAGTGACTGGCACCTGCCAGCACCCTGCCAGGTGAAGCATTGATGGACAGCACCTTGGTGGAGCCCTCATGGATTGCTGAGTCTGTGATCCTGCTGAGTCATCTGACTGAGTGTGCATGCATCATATGTGGGCACTGTGCATTTGCTTTGTATGGGAGTGAACTGCATTTATATTGCACAAGGATATAGAAAATTGTACATTCTTGTTCCAATTATTATTATTATTACATTACTAGTTTTCAGTTGTCCATTTGTTTTTGATAAGCAGGTTCAAAGGTCTAGAGGAAGCATCATAACAGTCAAAAATTCAAAAAGGAGAAGATGGTCGCTTTTCCCCACCCACTTCCATGGTTGCCTGACTTGGATTCTGTATTTGTTCTTTCTAGTCTTTGACCCACATTAAGTTCCAGTTTTGCATGGAATCTCAGGTCTTACATGAGACATGCATAAATCAGGAAGTAACTTGAAGCCTGCTGCATTTCATTTTAATTATAGAGAGGAAATGCAGGAAATTAGTGATGATAAAGCGATCAATCGCATCGTTTGGCAAATCTATTCTTTGTCCCAACTTGATAGTGTTGTTTTGGAATACAGGGACTAAGTCTCCGGGACCCAGCTCCTGCTCCCTCACCAAACACTCTACCACTGAGCCACACTCAATGCCTCAATCTATTATTTCTTTAGATTACTTACTATTGTGTGTGTTGTGTGTTGTTCGTGGTGTCAGAGGACGGCCCTTTGGATTCGATTCTTTTTTTTTTCCTACCTTTTTGTGGGCTCTCACAATTGAACACAGATCATCAGGACTTGCTTAATACATGTCTTTACCTGATTACCATCTTACCAGGCCCATTTTATTTTTATTTTCCCTATTAAACAGGAACACTAAGTAACCAATTAGAATGTGACTCTTAGAAGCCAATGCCATAGGTAAATGCTCTTGTGGACTTAGCCTGATAATATCACCTCTCACCCTGACCAACTGCCAAATAATTAAGGGGCCATTAACACAAGAGGTCTTTGGAGAGGGGCTATTTTTGTGTTACTGAGATTGTATCCATGGAAAAACAGAAAAGTATTCCACTTCACCCTGGATGGATGATGTCTCAACCTCCACCCCCACCCAGCCCTGCCCCCACCACACACACACACACACACACACATACACAGAGAGAGAGAGAGAGCCCACATTGCTTCTAATGTGTACAGCAAGAGCAATAGTTTGGTGTGTTGACTGTTCCCTAGGTACGTTTTGCAGAAGGTGGAATTACTTCAAATTCTTTTGCTATGTTGTAGCCTGAGTGTTTGTGTCCTTTTGGATTTTACCTGTTAGATCTTAAACCTGCGGGTACTGGCATTAGGATATAGAGCCTTTGAAAGCTAGTTGGCTGAATGGGTTAGTGCTCTTACAAGAGATTGGAAAGACCCAGCTAGTCTCTTCCATGTGTGAGGACACAGCTGGACACCAAATCTACTCGTGCCTTAATCTTGCAATGCCTCGTCTCCAGGCCTGTGTTTCTATGACATGACACCATTTACTTTTTTTTTTTTTTTTTTGTCTTTATTGCTATCAATTGCTAAGACATACCATCCCACCTTTTCAGAAGTGAAAGGAAAAGTATTGCTGTTTTGCAGGATATTTATTTACCTATTTATTTTTGCAATTCTGGGGATAAATTCAGGGTCTAGTGTGTACATTACCAAACACAGAAATAACAGAATTTTTGAAAGGGTTAAGTTGCAAATGTTTTTGAAGTCTTTAAGGGTTTTTAAGGTGATTCATGCATATTTAAATATCTCCCAAATGTTTTTTGTTGTTTTGTTTTTTGAGTTTGTTTGTTTTGCTTTTGGATGTCTTTCCTGTTTATTCCACAGCACTCAAATTCCATCTCTAAAGTTAAATGCGTTATCTTCTTGCCCACCCTTGAATATACAGTGGTAACAACTCTCACTGACACGCCCTTTCTTGCTAAGTACGGTTATTCTTCCTGTTGGTCTATCACACGTGGGTATCCGCTTTCCTCCGACCTCCTGTCCTGGATCGTCCCTGGTGCACTGAAGCGTACAGAGCACTAATCTCTGCAGACACCATCTCCACAACAGCTCCTGAGTTACAGCCCTTTTCTTTCTACCCCTGCCCTTTCATCAACTCTGTCCTGAGCTAGAAGTTACCTGATGTCTCTTTCCAACTTCCACCATTCTTCAAATAACCATCAGTTGCTTTTCCTAAGATCTTTCCGGCACTCTGAGTGGATTCCCTAGTGCCCAATTAACTCCGAGCTGACAGCCGTGAGAGTCACGTCCTTGATGCTCCTAGCCAGTCTCAGGCACCCATCCATCTTGAACCTCTTTCCCACCAGGTAACTGCTTCCTGTTTCTGCACAGCTCTTTTCATTTTCACTGATCATCTTGTCATAAAGTTTCTTTCATCTAAAAGGCTCTGTCTCCACTTGGCCTGTAATCTTCCTGATGCCCCAAAGTCCAATCCTGGTGCCATTTGTGCTAGTTGGTTTTTGTCACCTTGACACAAACCTGGACATACCTGGGAAGAGGGACTCACAACTCGGGAGATGCTTCCATCAGATTGTCCTGTAGGGATATCTGTTGGGACATCATTGCTAATTGATGTAAAAGGCCAGCCCACTATGGGCAATACCATCCCTACACAGGTAGACCTACGTAAGAAGGCAGCAGAAGATGAGCCTGGGACAAAGCCATTAAGCTGCATTTCTCCACAGTCTCTGCTTCAGCTCCTCTTTTCTGATTCCTACCTTTAGAGCCCACCCTGGCTTCCCTCAATGATGGACAGTGGGTTGTAAGTTGAATTAAGCATGTCCCTTTCTCCCCAAGTTGATGTTGGACATGGGTTTGTCATGGAAACGTAAGAAAACTGAGATAGCATCCCTTTTACAAGCCTCACCTGTTTGTACCCACAAGCTATGAGCTCTCTGATCTCTCCAGATTCCTTCAGGGGCTTTCGTTTGTATCTTTCTCATAGAGATGATTGCCATTCTAACTGTCGAGCTTAATAAGGCTCAAGGACAGAGATGATTCTAAACTCATCTTTATGTCTTAATCTCTCAAGTACCAGAAAGACTGTAAGTGCCTGAATAAATATTTATTGACTTGGCAAATAAAGCAGGGAAGAATGAAGTGCTCGTTTCCACAATAGAAACTTTCTAATGAGCACTTATTTCACTGGGAAGTGATGAGAAGTGTTGAGGATGCATGGCCAAGCTGTCCACACTACAAATAACAATATAGCCTGCCCTGGAAGGAAAAGATGAATGGTGCCTCCAAACTATACTTTAAAAAAAAGTTTATTTGTATATGTGTGTGTGTGTGTGTGTGTGTGTTCATGTCCGTGTGTGTGAAGACCAGTATCAGGTACCTTTCTCAACCTCACACTACCCCTTCTTTCTTTGTTTCTCTCTCTCACTCTCTCTCTCTCTCTCTCTTTTCTTTCTTTCTTTCTTTCTTTCTTTCTTTCTTTCTTTCTTTCTTTCTTTCTTTCTTTCTTTCCTTCCTTCCTTCCTTCCTTCCTTCCTTCCTTCCTTCCTTCCTTCCTTCCTTCCTTCTTTCTTTCTTTCTTTCTTTCTTTCTTCCTTTCTTCCTTTCTTCCTCTCTCTCTCTCTCTCTTTCTCTCTCTCTCTCTCTCTCCCTCCCTCTCTCTCTCTCTCTCCCTCTCTCTTCCTTTCTTCCTTTCTCTTTTCTTGTAATTTTTTTGGAAATTAAAATATAATTATGTGCCGGGCATGGTGGCACACACCTTTAATCCCAGCACTCGGGAGGCAGAAGCAGGCGGATTTCTGAGTTGGAGGCCAGCCTGGTCTACAAAGTGAGTTCCAGGACAGCCAGTGCTATACAGAGAAACCCTGTCTCGAAAAACCAAAAAACCAATATATATACATATATGAACAGTGGGTTATAAGTTGAAATATATCTATCTATTATGTTATTTCCTCCCTTTCTTTCATCCTTCCAACCTCTATCCCTGACCTCTTCCCAAACTCATGGCATCTTTTCTTTGTTATCGTTAACATGTATGTATACATGTATGTACATCTGCATAAATATATAAGTGCAACCTGCTCAGTCCATTTGGTGTTACTTGCATGTATATGATTTTTATGGCTGACCACTTGGTGTTGGGTAAACAATTAGGGTATCAACCATGGGGATGAATATTTCTCCTGCTCTCAACAATGCTTCATTGCCCGTTCTTGATCAGTGAGAGGAGCCCAGTGAGAGTTCCTTCTTCCGTGTGAGTATGTCTACAAATGTGGTACTTCCCCAGGTATTTTTTTTTTCTGCACTCATGTTGTTGGGGTATGGGTGAAGCTTCCTTGTCATTTCTAGAAGACACATTCCCACAGCGGTTTCCTGGTCCCCTTGCACTGACAGTCTTTCTGCCCCTCTTCTGTGAGGTTCCCTGCGCTTAGCTGCAGGAGTTGTGAATGTATCAGTAGGAGCTGGGCTTCCTGCGGTGGCTTGTTCTTGGCATGCTGACTGACTGTGTCCTTTCTGTAATGCTCTCCTTTGTTGCAAAGGAAAGTTTACTGGATGAGTCGTAGGAGTTACACTTACCTGTGGGTATAAGGATAAATATTTAGTATGTCGTTAGGGATTATGCTGGCTGAGTAAAGTGTTAGTAGTAGAATCTTCTCGAAGAGCCATGACCTCGCTAGCCCTGGGCAGTTGGCTAGGTTTCTAGTACTAAGCATGATTTCTTTCCTGTTGGGTGGACCTTAAGTCTAATTAGATAGCTGTTGGTTACTGCCAAGATATGAGGGCCAGTAATACTTTGCCACATTGGTCATAGCTGGGTGTGCCACCTTATATTTAGAAATAGGATCTATCACTTGTACCTTGGACTCACCTCACTGTTTCAGATAGGTGAGCCTGCCTGCACGCCCCAGGATTCCTCCTGCTAGGCCTCCTCAGCACTTGGATACCGGGTACACCACTATGCTCAGCTTTTATTCGAATACTGGGGATCAAGCTCAGGTCCTTATGCTTGCTCAACGGGCACTTTGCTGACTGTAACATCTCAGTTCTAAAAAAAAAAAAAAATCTCATGGTGAAATATAGTATGTAAGAAAAGGCTAGTAAAACATAAGTATGCAGTTTGATGAGTAAGCAGAAGCTAAAACCTGTGTCATCACTACAACGTTCAAGAAACAACACGATCAGGTCCCTAGACGTGCCCACCCATCCTGCCTGAGCATCATCGGGACATAATCCCTCCCCACAGATCACCCTCCTGACTCCCATGATAACCACTCCCTGACTTATTTTTAAAGATGATTTTAACCCTTATGCATCAGCTAAATGATACAATGTACTCTTGCCTATTTTAATATTTTTTATTTTATATGCATTGGTGTTTTTGCCTTTACATATATCTGTGTGAGGGCACTGGGATTCCTAGGACTAGAGGTATGGATAGTTTTGAGCTGTGGGTACTGAGAACTGAACCCAGGTCCTCTGGAAGAGCAATCAGTACTCTTAACTGCTGAGCCATCTCTCCAGCTCCATATATTTTAACTTTAAATATTTTAAGTTTTAAACGGACTATTTCTACAGATAGCCAAAGAGATTCAAAGTTACTCCATGAATGATCAGGCATAATTCTACATGTTACTACAAATAGTTATAATTTTTAATTTCTTTATAAAGTTCCATCTTGTGTATATGGCAATTCTGCTGCTATATTCCACTGTTGATGGACATGCGGGCTGTCCCTTGTTTTGGGGCAACAGTGAATGGCACTGCTGTTCCTTCATGTGTCACCTGATGCACAGTGCCCACATTGCACATTACACAAGGTTACCTTGCTGAAAATGTTTAAAACTTCTCTGTCATCAGTTTCTGGTAAGTAATAATTTAATTTTTTCTAATGTAGTCTAATTTCTATTTATAGATATTCAGCACAAAAAATGTGATATAAATATATAACATTGAGATTTATGAATACTTAAATGTATTTTTAAATTATTACTGGAAATGTGCGTGGCTGGGTATTGATTAGTTTCTTGGCCAGTTTTGGTTGAGTGTATTCAGATGCGGTTTTTAAGTTTTTAGTTGTTTTTATCAATTAATCACTTTACCCTCTTGTGGGGGAGGGAAGCCTCCTTCCTGCCTCTTTCTATTTCCTCTCATGAGCTCTGCATGTCTTTTCCCTTGCTCCCCACAGGAGTCTCCTGAACCCGTTGCCCTTGCTCTGGCTCTCTGGAGCCTCTTCTGAAGGATTCTATCTGTCAACTGCTTCATGCTGCCCACAGCTCTCAATGGATCTTCTGGTGTCCTTTAACCCCGTCTTGCCCTTCCAGGGTTCCTGGACCCTCAGAGAAGATCTTGTTCATCTCTGTGACATCATTACCTCTGGCTTCTGCTCTTTTGGAACCACAAAGCGAGCCCACTTTCAGTACTAATCGTAATGAACACTCTTATAGTTTCGGGGGGGGAGGGAATGCTGAATCTAAAACATCTCTATAAAAAAAGTTACCTTTTCATCACGTTTCTCCTTTAGACCTAATTTTCTGCAGTTTCAATTAGAAAACATCCTAGCTAAAAACCCTGGGTAAGAAAAAAAAAAATTAAACTCTGAGCCCAGAACCTGGACTTCATAAACATCCGTTTGAGAGTTTCAAGCAAAGTGAAAGAGCCTCTCTAAGAAATTCGAACAGTAAAAACAGCAAAACGAAGCAAAAGCAACGAGAAAAGAAAAACCTTTACAGTAGAGGCAGGAAGTGTCACTGCCATTTCTGGTGCTAATTTTATCTAGTCTTGCACCAGACATGGCTGGGAGCTGCAAAGATCTGTAACCAACCAGCAAGAAGGGTAAGGTAGCAGGAGCAGAGTGGTGGACTTAGCCTCTCTTGAATGCCCTTCTGTGGGAGAGGCTGCGTCTTGGAGTTTGGGGTTTGAGAAGGTTTATGCTGTTTTGCCATAAAATACTGCAAAAGATAAAAATATCAGATATGATATTACCTTTTGTCCATTTAGACAAGCTGCTGCTTTGTAGACGTGGCCTTGATACATGATTGAGGCTAAACATTTTCAAAAGGAAACTAGGGCTGTGTATGCTTAGGTAACGATGACCTCACTGAGCCATTCATTCCATTGCCATCCAGCCTGAGCAAGGTAGTGAAGATTCAAGGTGGTTACAGTGAATAACCTTCGGTCTCATTTACCAGGATGGTAATATAGAGACTACACGATGCGGTACCCTGGGAATTAGAGCACTCACCTATTTTTATCCCCTTTCTTCCTCCTACTTACAAGCTAAGTTCAGCATCGGCCAGAGGGAAGTAAAAATTCAAGAAGGCCCTCTGTACAGAGCCGAAGGTTACCCTGTCAGCATCAGGTGCACCGTAAGTGGTCATCAGGGTCCTTCCACGCAGGATTTCCGGTGGTCTATTTACCTGCCAAGCGCCCCGACCAAGGAAGTCCAGATCATCAGTACCAAGGATGCCGGCTTCTCTTACGCAGTGTATGCCCAGAGGGTGCAAAGCAAGGAGATCTACATAGAGAGGCTGCAGGGTGACTCGGTCCTGCTGCATATCTCAAAACTCCAGATGAAAGATGCTGGCGAGTACGAGTGCCACACACCCAACACGGATGGGAAGTACTTTGGAAGTTACAGTGCAAAGACAAATCTTACTGGTGAGTTCCTGTTACCCAGACCCTGGCAAGCCTGTATCCACTGTCACAGTGCCTTGCCAAGGGAGAGACTTTCCACTAGTCTGTTTGCTCTGGGTAAAGAGCCTACCTACCACTCCGAGTATTCTGGAGATGTGTCACAAGTAGGTGTCTCATGTGTTCCCAGTGACATATGCCACACAGCTTGAGGAGTCAGTGGGGGGCCTTCCCAAGCCCCCCACCCCACCACACAAGCTGGTAATAGCAAAGCCCCATCCCCCATATCATCTTGCAGCATCAGTAAGAGAGCCAGCACCAGTAGCATGAGTGATGCCATCAACTGCATGCAGAATGACTCTTTTCCAATCACCATTTCCTAGCACATTTATCTGGAGGGAGAGGATCAAATTCTTGCAACTGTGGCTCACTTGGAATATTTAGTTTCCTTTTGTAGCTTAGCAAACTCCTACATGAACTCCAGGATACAGATTTAACACACCACCTCAGGCCATATTCCCCAACTTGGTTCTTCTTTTATTTATTTATTTATTTATTTATTTATTTATTTATTTATTTATTATATGTAAGTACACTGTAGCTGTCCTCAGACACTCCAGAAGAGGGAGTCAGATCTCGTTACGGATGGTTGTGATCCACCATGTGGTTGCTGGGATTTGAACTCCTGACCTTCGGAAGAGCAGTCGGGTGCTCTTACCCACTGAGCCATCGCCCTGTTCATACTATAATTACCAGCATTCACCCAGTTATCTCATAATCAGCTACTCATATGCCCGTCTCCCACCACCTCTGAGTGTCCTGGGAACTCTCAGCTCTTGTACAATGTCTGTACTAGTCATTGGCTCAGCCTCAGTGCTCCTTCTATATGAGCTTCAACTGTGTGGTTTACATTCAAGGAAAAAGAGAATAGAAGGGTCCTTAGACAGCTATGAAAACTTTGGGAAAGCTTGCATTTGGTCTCTGACTAACAAATTACATTACTTTAGGTCTCCATAATAGAAAAAGCAGATTAGGGTTTAGGGAGGGAAAAGAAGCAATCCACTCAAGTCCATATAGCCAAACAGAGTGTCCGAGAGCCAGAACCTGAGTCCAGAAACTCCAGTGTTCCTCCTACTCGTGGCTGAGTAGCTAACCTGGCTCCAGCTTGTGCTGATGAAGCAAAGTCGGGGTCCTGCCTCCCTGAGCCACTCACTCTGCAAAGTTCCTATGCTCTCTCAGCAAAAAGGAAAGCCAGAGTTAGGAGAGCATATGGCGGGGGCACTCGAGGGATGAGCCTTGCAGATGAGGTTTAGGCACCATCTTCCCGAGAGGAAGGTCTAATGAGACAAACATGAACCAGTAAGATAATCAGTGTTGCCTTGTTTCCAGTGGTTCCCGACACCCTGTCTGCCACCATGCCCTCCCAGACGCTCAGTAAGAAGGAAGGTGAGCCCTTGGAACTCACCTGTGAGACAACCAAAGCCACCGTGCAACACACCCATCTCTCTCTCACCTGGTACCTGATGCAGGAAGGAGGAGGGAGCCAAGCCACTGAGATCGTTTCTCTCTCCAAGGACTTTGTATTGACCCCTGGGTCCTCCTATGCAGACAGGTTTGTGGCCGGTGATGTACGGCTGGACAAGCTTGGAGCCACTTCCTTCAGGCTGTCTGTAGGCAAGCTCCAGCCCTCAGATCAGGGCCAGGTGTTCTGTGAGGCCACAGAATGGATTCAGGATCCAGATGAAACGTGGACTTTGATCACAAGAAAGCAGACAGATCAAACAGCTCTGAGGATCCAGCCGGCAGGTAATTATCTTCTCAGGGAACCTGTGAATTCATTCTCAGTGAGTATGTAGGGATCTCTTTTTTTTATTTTTTTAAGACCTCCTGTTGACTTTTTCTAAAAGGTAGACAGAAAGTTCAAGTTAATTTTTTTGTTATCTGGAAAGCATAACTAAGAAGACGTTCTAGAATGTTCCATTAGGGCTCTGTTCCTGGGAGAGTTTATATGGGACCAGAAATGTGAAACAGATAGATTGATGCTACAAGGCAGCCATGGAACTTGCTTCATAACCACGGTTGCCAGGCACATTGTAAGCACGTTGTCTCCATTATATAATTGTAGTCCAAGTAATCACCTACAATGTAGCCAGCTGTCTGTTTTAAAAACCAGGGACCATGAGTGCATCCCAATACCTACGGGGACAGAAGGTGCTCGCTTCTAAAGCCAAAGCTGCCTCTCTCCAAAGCCTACCTACCACAGGCAGCTGGGTCTCAAAGCAGCTCCAGTGTCCAATATGAAGCCTCGCCCCTGCTGGTGGCAGGATGCCCTTCCACCAGGCCCCATCTCTATATTGAAGTGATGCCACCTTGCATGATCCCTTGACATTTTTGTCAAAAGTAGACAGAAGGCCTGGTCATTTTTGGTCTTTTTATGTACATTGGTTTAATAAGAGCTAAGACCGTGAGTATCCACTGTAGAAAGCGATTCTCCAGGGGTGGGTCACTGACTTTACATGATACTCAGCTTCACTGAATCCCGTGGCATTCAAAAGTCCAACGTGTGCTCAGTGGGTCCTACAAAGGCCCTATCACATGTGCTTGGAAGTTAGGAAGTTCTACTGGCTGTTTATCAGACAAACAAACAAGGTAAGAAATAAAAGTTGGGGGTTCAGAGGAAGAAGCAAATACCCTGCACACGGTGAGGCCCAGGTTTAATCCCCAGTACAAAAAGAAAAGAGAAAACCAGAAGTCCTAATTTATAGCAATTCAACACAGCATGAAATAGTTCACTTTTTCATTTGGCAGGCAGGCCTAAGTAGATCTTGACATATCTGTGTGTGTGTGAAATTTTTCCTTACTGGGGACTGCTTTCAGAAAACCATAGACACTGTCCTTTCTGGGTGACTTAGACAAGTCGAGGACTTTGTAATTTTCTTTTACTGCAGGGCTACTCTGGAGTAGGGAACTCTGGCGCCATAGAACTGAAAGGTGACATGCAATGCATGCATTGGATCCTTATCACTGTCCCATTCGTCTTGTGCTAAAAGGGGCAAGTAGAGGGCTTTCTAAACATCTGCTTTGCTTTTGTTGCCTAGCAAGAGATTTTACAGTGAGCATCACAGCCAGTAGCTCACCTGATGAAGGAAAACCCTTGGAACTGGTTTGCCTGGCTGTTGGCAGAGATGGTAACCCGCAGCTTCAGGGTGTGTGGTTTCTCAATGGGAAGGAAATTGCCCAGACTGATGCTGGTGGGGTCCTGGACCTGAAGAGAGACTACAGAGACAGAGCGAGCCAAGGCCAGCTGCAGGTGTCAAAGTTAAGTGCCCAGACGTTCTCTCTCAAGATCTTCTCCGTGGGTCCAGAGGATGTAGGCACCTACAGTTGTGAAGTGGCAGAGGTGGCGAGGACTCAGATGGGCTCCTGGCAGGTACTTCAGAGAAAGCAGTCACCAGGCTACCGGGTGCAGCTGAGGGAGCCAGCAGGTACGTGACAACATGACATAGGGGCATGCATAGATGGTGCTGTCTTCAGACGCCCCTGGGGGGTGGGCATTGCAGAAGCACATGTGAGGCGGGGGTGGGGGGGGTGGGGGGGTGGGTCTTCCTTTAGAGTCTGGAGCCTGTCAGACCCTACTGGAGGGGAAGTAAATCATGAAGGACCATGAGTACCCACACTAGCCAAGATGTTTGGAGTGTAACTCCTGAGCCATGGGGCATGGACATTTTTCTTCATTTCTTTCTATTTCAATTCTCTTGTTTATAAAATGACAAGTAGGTGGCCCCTAAATCCCATCTTGCCATCTTACATTGTTTGAGTCTATTTTTTTTTTTTGGTTGTAATTTTCATATGCTGTTTTCTGTATAATGAAGTCTTCTGACTTTGTATGTTTGCACACTTGTATGTACATAAGCATACGCTTATAAGTGCATGAATATGCTGCGTGCTTGTGTGCCCACATGTATGAATGCACGTGTGTGCATGAGGGCAGGGAGAGGTAGAGTTCCTTTTCCTGGGGAACACGCAGCCGAGTAAGCTGACCTTGAGTTGAAGCTGGGCAGCCATTTTTCAATTGCCTTCGGCTAATCTTGTTATGTTAACTTGCAGTGGGTCATAATTCTGACTCATAGTGAGGAATGAAGAGACAAATGAAAGTGGACAGACTCTATTCTCTGCGCTTGCTGGGATGCGGTGAGCTGTCTACTCAACTGGTTCTGAGCATCCCTTACAGTGCAAGCCACTGCTGTGGCTTGTGTATAATTGTCCTTCAAAGGCTCAGAGTTTGGTCCTCAGTGTGGTGATGAGGATGAAATTAGACCATGGGTGCTCCACCCTCGTGAATGTATTAATGCCACCTTGGGAGACAGGACTGTGTGAATGAGACCACCCCGTATGCTTGTCCCTCCTGTTCCCTCTCTTCTTCACAATGTCCTGCTGTAGTTAGAGGGTCCCCACCATGCCAGTACCACAATATTTGGATCCTTAATCCTGTGAACCCCTTTATACATTACCCAGCTTCACATATCCTGTTCTTACAACACAAAACAGCCCCAGGATGGCCACTAGGTTAATCATCACTTTGTGAAGGTTGAGTGACTTTAAATATGTTTGAATCCTCAGTGCTTTGTGTATAGCATAAAAACAGATGCACCCACAACTAATATTAGAATCCTCTGGGCTGAGTGGTAAAGTCAAACTCTAGAAAGAAAAATTGCCCAAAAGCAAAAAAAAAAAAAAATAGGGGAAGAAATTTTAATTAAAAATAAACTGAGCTAAAATGAAAGCTATTCTTGCTACACTTGCTCATTAGGGGTATCTCCAAAGATAGATAAATGCCCCTTCAGAGCTCTGCCTCCCTCTCCCCATTGGCTAGGGAGGAAGAAAGCAGAGCTAAGGACAAGTGGCAGGCCAGGAAGTGTGTTGCTGTCAGTTTCCAAGCTAAACATTTGGTCTAAGTTTCTAGGATTCAGGAAAAACAATGTGGGCGGTTTACATATTTGCACAGAGCTCGCTAAATCTCTGAACTCCCAGGGGGAAAATATCTACAAACTTCTTTAAACCTGGTGTGTGAGAATTTGTTCCCAGGAGCCCCAAAGGGTGCTTTGTGGCGTCCGGCTCCTGTCCTGCAGAGAGAGTTATCCTTTAGTGCTAAAGAGAATTATTTTCTCTTAAACTAGAGTCCAAACTGGGGCTAACATGTAGCAATTGGAAAGCTTATTAGCATACTTATTGGGGGCCTTGTCTAACACTCTGTTTTGAAAGTCCAAACATTTGAAACATGAGCAGACTTTATCACTCCATGAATATTTTAAACAGAAGGGAACACCCACTGCTGCCGTGCCTTGCTGTACTTCTTACTATGAGGCTAATGGCCACAAGGCATTTCTGAACTGATGCTCGTTGAAACTGATCTTGATGATTACGTTAAAGAGCCGAGATTGTGGCTCCTTATTTCCCTTCTAATTTTTAAACTTCAGTCATGAGTCATTTTTATATCAAAAACAAACAGACAGACAGACAAACAAACAAAAAACATATACCACGACCAGTGCCTCTCTCACCCAAAATGCAGAAGCAAGCTTGATAATTTGCTCAACCCGTTTATGAAGATTAGTCTTCATTCTGCCTTTGTAGCTGGTGTGTGCAAGCCTGAAGCAGTGGATGGGATCTCTCTCCTCTGTAGGGAAGAGCAATTTGCAGATTCGTTTAGATCCCCTTTAGGTTTCTAATGCCAGGCTGTTTTATTTCTCTCTTTTGTGTTGAGCTACCTCTGCTGTTGCCAGTGCCTCTTATTAAACACTAATGGTAATTGCTAACCCTTTTCAGTACTCTCTGTAGCCCAAGGCCTACGCCCTTACTGTGGCCTTTGTTCAGTCTTCTCCATGAAGCAAAAAAAAAACGTGGTTGCTATTATTACCCTCATTTTTCCTGGAAAGAAACACAAAGGCTCGGAGAGGTCAAGTGTGCTGCCCAGAGTGATTCTGCCTCCAGGTCATGGTGGGTGCTATCCTTACACTGAGTACTGGGATGCCCAGGACACAGGAGCTCCTGAGGTATCTACATGGCCCACAGGGTAGCCAGGACAGGACCTTGTACAATAAGCATTTGTTGAATGAATTTTTTTTCATTTCTCCACGTCTTGAATTTCCCATCTGGGAGCTGGCCTTGCATTTATAGTTATTTAGCATATAGTTATATTATACAGCATTTAAACATGAGAAGACGGTCACTTGCCAATGATAGAAGATTGATATGCACCTGTATATATAATACATATGTATATAAATATTAAATTTTCCCAGATTAGTGGTTTTTATGGTGGTATTGCAAACAGAAATCTAATTAATAATTTTCTTTCCCTCTTCAAAACACACACTAAGCTAATTAGGACTGGCAGGCACATGCAAGCAGACAGAGAACATACTTAAAAAGAGTGACAGCCTTTATTCTAAAAACAAACACCCTAAAATGTAAATTATCATAGCTTCATTACTTTCAGGTTCATTTACTCTCCCTAATGAATAAAAAAAAAAAAAAAACCTATCAGGTATTTGCCCAACTAGACCTTCTTCAGTATGGGTCGGCTGAACAAAACCACAAGAAAAGGAAGTATATATTATGAATCATGTACGTGTTTGTGGGCTCTCCTGGTCTCCTGTCTGCTGTCTTGTTTCCACTATGTAATAATTACCTTAGAGAAGTTTTATTTTATTTATGCACACAGAGACACCCACATATACCCTTGCACACTATCTACCTATCCCGCTATCCATTTATCTTTCCATCCATCCATCCATCCATCCATCCATCCATCCATCCAACCATCCATCTATCCATCTATCCATCTATCCATCCATGATGGTTTGGAAGATCTTTGTTCTGGGCATGGTATGGAAGAATCAACCAACTCTGATCAAACAAGTAAAGTACTTTATAGTTAAAATTCATCATCATATTTTAGAAATTTTTTTATTTACTTAAAACATTTTTCTTCCATAACCTGTCATCTGCAGCAAGAAGTGTGACCGTGTCTGCCGAGCAGCGTACTGTGTGGGAAGGAGAGACGCTTACCCTTCTCTGCAAGGCAGCTGGGGATGTGAGTGCTCTATCTGTGAGTTGGTGGCTCACCCCACAGGACCAGTCCACACCCGTGTTTGTGGCTGGCATGGGGCAAGATGGTACTGTGCAGCTGGGAGTCTCTTCTCCGGGCCCTGCGCACCGTGGTAACAGGAGGCTGGAGAAAGTGGACTGGGCCACCTTTCGGCTGGAGATTGCCTCTGCCATGGTCACAGACAGCGGTACCTATGAATGCAGGGTGTCAGAGAGACTCCAGAACCAGGCCAAAGGTTTGCAGTCAACCCAGAAGATTTCAGTCACTGTAAAATCTCTGAGTAAGTCACTGGGAAAAGTCCTTTTCTGAGTGTATGACAGTCACCTTATTCTGTACTGAAGTTTGGATGGTATCATTCAGAACTCCTGCCAGAGGTGCACGTACCCCGAGTGCCCTGGGTACGTGTGCTGTGAGTGCCAGCGGTATGTGCACCCCAAGTGCCAGCCAGCGGCATGTGTACCGTGAGACATGCAGAGCAGAATATGCAAATCAGGCCTGACAGCAACCTCTCGAGTTTATTCATCTTTATAAAGATCATTCTAGAGTGCAGCTTGTACATTGTTCAAAGTTGAAAACAAACCCCTGTGATTCCTGGTTGACTAGCAGATGAGTGGAGCCAAGCTTGCCCCGTCCCAGCAGCAGCCCAGGTATCATGGAGTTTTCTCTAGCATGGGCAAGAGAGTGACATTGAGCCCGGGGGACAGGGGGTGGGCCAGAGGGAGGAAGGAGGCCAGACCGTGCTGTGAGTGTTCTACTTGCTGAGTGGGGAGAGGAAAGAGGCCAGACCCTGGCTGCGCGTGGTGTCCCTGCTCTGTGCAGCTGTCTAAGTGGCGCACTGGAGAAACACTGCCTGTTTGTTGTGGCTGCTGAGAACAGTCGTAGGCGAGGGGGGAGACTTGGAGAGCCGAGGTTGAAATTCAGGACAGACTGTACTGTGGACCAACCTCTACCCCCAAATTCATGTCACTCCAGGAACACAAGTGTGTGGCCCTGTGTAAAGGGGGCATTGAGAAAACTTGGAAGTCCCCGAGCTTGGACCTGGTAAACAGGAAGTGTGTCTCACATTCTCCCCCACAGAGTCAAGTTTACGAGTTAATCTGATGAGCCGTCAGCCACAAGTGATGCTAGCCCATACCTTCCACCTGTCCTGTGTAGTGAGGGCCAACTACTCGGATCTCAAGCTGCCGTTCTCGGTAACGTGGCAGTTCCAGCCAGCGGGCTCTGGAGCCTTTCATCGGCTTATTCGAATTGCCCACAATGGCACCGTTGAATGGGGGGACGTCCTCTCCCAGATCCACAGGAAGACGAAGGTGTCACAGTCTTTCTTTCGTTCTCAACTCCAAATCTACGATGCAGCTATGGAGGAGACAGGGGTGTATCGGTGTACAGTGGAGGTTTATGACAGAGATTCCATATGCACAAGTGGCCCAGCCAGAGTATCTGCCACCTCTAACCTATTAATGATTACTGTCACCTTTCCAGGTAAGTGATACTTGACATTGAGCCTTTTTTAAAAAAGAAAAGAATATCCTTTTTTTTTTGGCCAGGTTTAGTGCATACCTATAATCCCAGTATTCAGGAGGCCAAAATAGGAGAATTGAGAATTTGAGGTCAGCCTAGGCTGAAATAGTGAGCCCCTGTCTCAAATAACAACGGAGCTCCTCCCACTTTGTGTAAACTATAGAAACAGACATAATGTATCCATTCACCACGTTTGTCCTGGTAAAGTGAGCATGATTTAATGGCATCAACATGAAGTTAGTATACGTGGAATGGCCACATTGGTTGCTAAAACAATGAAATACTTCCTTAGCAGCTAATAACCACTGCTCTTTGACCTTTCCACACCTGCCACGAGTTCTCATTGCCAGCAGCCTCATGATACTGTGTGGCACAGCTGAGCCTCAAGAACCTCCTACAGGGCAGATGATATTTTAAGTCAGTCACTGCTGGTACTCCAGCGTGGTTTTCGTATTTGGAAGTGGTGGGGAATCATGCAAATTCTATTAGAATACTGTCTTAGGGTTTTATTGCTGTGAAGAGACACCATGACCATGGCAACTCTTATAAAGGAAAACATTTAATTTGGGCCTGTCTTATAGTTTCAGAGGTTCAATCCATTATCATCATGGCTGGAAGCATGACAGCATCCAGGCAAATGTAGTGCTGGAGAAGGAGCTAACAGTTCTACATCTTGATCCACAGGCAGCAGGAAGAGACTGTGTGCCACACTGTGGATAGCTTGGGCAATAGAAAACCTCCCAACCTCAGTGACACACTTCCTCCAACAAGGCCACACCTCCTAATAGTGCCACACTCCCTATGGCCAAGTATTCAAACACATGAGTTTATAGGGGGCATAACCATTCAAACCACAACAAATATGCTTAGCTGCCTCTTTTAATATATTAACATGTAAGAGAGACTTTGTGGTTCCAAGTCCAATTCAGTCTTAATGCAATAGCAGAACACAGAGGCTGAAAGTGAAACCCTCCCTAGCCTGAGGTTCTGCCACGCCTTGTGCTTCCTCTTTCCTGATTTGCTGTGAGGGACTTTGAGATGGCTCAGATGTGATAAGCTCCAGGTTTGGGCAAGTCACTTAATCTATCCCTACCGTAGTCAACACCTCGATAAATCTCTGACGTAACATTGAACTGGGGTGTGTCTATTGTGCCCCCAAAGCAAATAGTCTTGCATGGCAGCCACCACCTGCTCTGTGCTGCTGAGCAATGTTTTTGTTAATAGTCGTGATCTTGCTCATGAATTCATGCCTTGACTTACTCGCTCTTCCCATGATGTCTGAGATTGCTTCCACGAGCCTTGCTTGCTCTCGGCTCCACGCCATGAGGTTTCCTTCCTAACACCAAGAATTCCTTCTCCTCCTCCTCCTCCTCCTCTTCCTCCTCCTCCTCCTCCTCTGAGTCGCTATATTAATTCTTTTGTTTGTTTTTGTTTTTGTTTTTGTTTTTGACGGTGTACAGTCTAGCCTGAAGTTCTCAGTCCTTCTGCCCCAACCCACTAAGTGCTCTGGTTACAGGTGTATGCTCCAATGCTTGGCTTGGCTTTTCTTTCTAAACTAGTCTTGTTAGGTGACCAGGAATGACCCTGAACTTCTGAACCTCCTCCTTGGTACTCATGCACTCGTCCCATTGAGCCCAGGTGGTTTTGTTTGTTTGTTTGTTTTGTTTTTTAAAGCAACTGTTCTTAGATATGTCCTCTGAGTCTCCACGTTTTTCTAGGGGAAACAATTCTTCCCGTGGATACAATCTACTTGTTGACAACCTCTGTGTTCATTACCCAGAATGGTTTGTCTTCTGGTCTTGGAATTTACATCTAACTGCTTCCAAGGCATGCCTATATTCAGTGTCATAGCGTAGGTCGTTATCATTGTCCCTTCCATATTGTTCATGATGTGGTGGTCCTCCCCACGTCCCAGCACCACAGATTAGAAACCTTGTCCTCCGCATGTCCAAACTCCCATGACAGGCATAAAAGATCTTTTATACTCACTTGTCTCTTCATCGCCTCCTACTTTCCATCCTAGATCTGACTTCCAACCAAACTCAACTGCCTGGATTCGATAATCCCCACTTCCTTTTATGTGGAAATCCTTTGCTCTCTATTCATCAGAATGACTGCTATTGATCTTCAAGGCTCAGTTCAGAGACGTCTCCCCTCACTCCTGACCTTGGGTTAGATAAATCTGCTGGGGGATCCTAACATTTGTTCCATTACTGCATATCTCTGTCCTATATTGGTGACCAATTCCAGGAAGTCTTTGTTCCTATCCTATAACTTCCTCTAAACCGTGGTTCACTGACAGGAGCTATATACAAAATACCTAGAATAGTCTGGTATGTGATACACAATGTGATTAATAAATGTTTGTTGAAGGGGGAATTCAGGGACCTACTGGTAACATCAAGAAAAGTAGAGTTATCAACAAGAGATGGCAAAGAGGTTTGTGACATTTATTGTTCATCTTAGGACAAAGGAGAGGCCACTGGTGTTAAGGGATAGCAGACCCAAGTCCATGTGGTAGTTTCAAATGGACTGGCTGCAAAAAGATAGCATTTTAACAGCTTGAAAATAACCTCTTCTTGTGTACTCCTGTTTGAAGGCAGCTCTAACTAGACGTTGACAAATTGGGGATCCAGAAGTGGTTCAGAGGCAGGGCGCTCATAATGTCATTTTCTTTCAAATGATGCAAATATGCTATGGAAGAGATTCCTCTGCTTAAATATGACAGGATTGTCATGTGGGGAAAAAGCTGGGCTTTTTTTTTTTTCATGACTGTCCCCCATCCCCACACAGTAAGGGCAGAAGGAGAGCCAGCAGATGGATGTTATGAAGAGAGAAACATCAACTCACAGTCACACAGACTTCTCACAGTCATGTCTGGCCTTTTGACATTGTGACATTGTGACACTACACTGTCATCTACAGAGTTCATGCACAACCAAAACACCAAAAGCAAAAAAACAAAAACAAAAACAAAAACAAAAAAACCATAGTGTTTTAAGTCCATTACAATTCTGTGTTGGGTCCCATTCATAGTTCCTCTTAGCTACATGCTGCCCGTGAAACAGGCAGACCTCAGTGATGGAGGGAACAGCGTCCTCAGATTATATGTCATACCAAAGTTGAGTGGACAGTTAGGGCAGCTGCTGTGGGGGAATTCAGCCACACTATGGTTGTAGAGCAGCAGTTCTCAACTTGGGGGTCAAGAGAGAACCTGTGTATCAGATATTTGCATTGTGACTAACAACAGTAGCAAAATTATAGACATGAAGTAGCAACAAAATAACTTTATGTTAGGGTCACCACCACAACATGAGGAATTGTATTAAAGGGTCTCGGCACTAGTAAGGCTGAGAACCACTGCTGCAACAATGGCTATTTGTCCTGGTTAACAAGCTAGCTTAAAATTCTGGCGTGTGTGTGTGTGTGTGTGTGTGTGTGTGTGTGTGTGTGTGTGTGTTTCCAGTAAAGTAATTCTTTCCATTATTTCCTTCAGAGAGCAAACTGAGCGTGAACTCAAGCAGTCAGGTCCAAGAGCTATCCATCAGCTCCAGCACTCAGATAGAATGTGCCATCTTGTCCCGATCTGCTGGAAACCTTCCGTTATCCATCATTTGGTACTTCTCTTCCGTTTCTGCAAATGCATCCTATCTGAAAATCCTAGAAATGGACCAAAGCAGTGTTGTAAAATATGGGGACGAATTTCAAACCCCTCGGAGCAAGCAAAAATTTTATTCTGAGAAAGTTTCTCAAGACTTATTTCTGCTGAACATTCTGAGTGTGGAGGACAGTGACCAGGGCCACTACCACTGTGCTGTAGAGGAATGGCTCTTATCTACAAATGACACTTGGCAAAAGCTTGAAAGAAAGACTTCAGGACTCACAGAATTGAAACTCAGGCCCACAGGTAAACCTTAGGAGAGTATTGTCAGACATTTTTCTCCAGTGATGTTTAAGATGTGACTATGAAGAGATTAAAAAATATGATCTGGACCATAGAAATAATAGGCACCTACAAATGACTACAGGACAGGGTAGCCTACCAGAGGAGGGGAGGTTGCTTAGGGTGAATCAGTATAAGGTTTCAAGCTCGAACAGGAACAAGATCCCTTTGCCTGGTTTGCTTATCAGCTTGGCAGCCTGGTCCATGCAGCTGCCCAGGGAATCGTATCTCCAGATCTCTATAATAACAAGCTGTGTCACTCCAGTGGGGGCCCTACTGTAATTTGGCAGAGAAAGAGTAATACGAAGCATATTTCTCCCACTGTGAACAGAAACTGTACAACTCTATGGGGATATGTGGAGAAATTGCTTTTCAACATTTGGCTGCCTAAACATAAGGCAAGTAAGAGTAGTTAACTGTTGGAATGGCTTACTGGGGGAGTCTTCTCCACCTCTGGAGATCTTTAAAAGTGTAATGGAACTTCCATCCATTCCAGCTAGTCTGCGAGTGCTGCTGTCTGAATGCAGACAGGCTTGACTGGGTCTCTCGGTCCTGGCTGGGTCACCTCTGTTGATTAAAGTCAAATGGGTACCACAGCTAAGGACCTGGGCAAGATCCAACAGTGTGGTGTAAATAACTCAATCTAATGTGGTGCTTAAAGTACTGTTTTCAAGATGACATTTTTTTTTATAAAGCCCCTAAGATTATACCTGGACATTCCCATATGCTAGAAACGGGACTGCAAAGGTAAGTGAGACAGGGCTCTTGCCCATGGTGAGCTTACAGGCTACAAGAGACAAATAAGAGAAATCAGCTTAGGGAGCAACCTCTCCCTCTGTCCTTTCTCTTCAGGTCCCTCCCATTCTCTGTTTAGCTTGAGTGCTCCCCAGGGAGTGATCCTAGGCTCTTCTTCTTAGTCCCTGCTTTTCTCAGAACTTCTAAAACCCTGCCCTGGCTTTAACTATTGTCTACAAGCTAATCACCCCAAATCTTTGGATTTAGATATTCTGAGCCTTGTACTTTTAGACTCTACTGTTCACTTCTACTTGGATGGCCCCAGAGATCCCATTTATTATCTTTTCTGACCCTCATGATTACTTTGTCTTCCTATATTCTGGATCTGTGTGACTGATATCCCTGCCTTCCAGTAGTCTTAACCAAACACTTGACTGTGCGTGCCTGCACGGTTTTAAGGAAGCAACATCTCTTGGCTCAAGCCAGTGTTTCTATGGCTTCAGGATTAGATCTTTTAGTGTATCAAGAAATTCTCACAGTCTGCACTGTTAGGTCAATTGGATTGGGAGGCACCAAGGAGGTTAGTAGAGTCCACTTCAGGTGTGTTTATAAGAACATTTCCAGAGAGAGAGTAGCTAGGGGAGACCTGCCTGAATGTGTGTGGCCTGGGGTTAGGAGTAGGGCACCAGACCAAATAAAAGGGAAGAAGGAAGTCCATGTGAGTAGCTGTGCTCTCTCTTCCTCCTTGCCATCCTCAGAGCAACTTTTGCCACCTGTTCCAACACTATGAAATTCTGCCTCACCTCTGGCTCAAAGCTGAGATGACCTTGGACTGAACTCTCTGAAGTTATCAACAGAATAAGCATTTCTTCCTCTAAACTCTTCCTTTTAAGTATTTGTTACAGCAGCAGCAGCAGCAGCAGCTGCAGCAACAACAACAAACTAACATAGAAAGTTGATTCCAGGGAGGTGGGAGTCAATGCTGTGATCCAGCCTGATAAAGTAATTCTTAAGCATATGAAACTGGTTTGAGGGAGGAGTTTGGAAGAAGTTGAAAAAGCAAGCCAGAACAGTTCTAGAGTGTTTTAAGCAGACCTTAATGGACAGTCCTGGTGAAAGAAAATGTTGGTAGCTGTATGGACAGAGAGACCTTGCTCATGAAATTTAACATGGAAATGGCGGCTTTATTGGGAAGTGGCCTAAAGGTCATTCATGTTGAATTCTGGCAAATATTTTATTCATTCCCTGAGACTTGAGTGAGGTTGAACTCAAAAGGAAAAAAATAAAATTCCAAGGCAACTCGGGTTATGGCCTGGTTACTGTGCCTTCCTTTTAGCCAGGTTTACAGTGACAACTAGCGACAAAAAAAAGAGCAGAGAGACGTGAAAACTTTGGCATCCGCCCAATAAAGAGGCTCACGTAAAGCTGAGGAGTGGGGAGTCAAAGAATGTTGGCTGCTAGAGATTAGTGTTACATACTTCATACCCGCACCCAGGAAAGGCACTATGGAGGCATCTCAGGAATTGGCCCACCTGTCAGCCATCACAGACTCAAGGATGTAAAAGAGTAAACTCACTGAGGAGAGGTTTGCTTGAAAGCCATGTGTGGTGGCATTCAGCTAGGAAGACTGAGGCACAGTAGGACAACTTTGAAGACACCCTGACTTACAGAGTGAGTTCGAGACTACCCTGAGCTACTGTGATTTTTTTTTTTTTAATGACTTTCTCTTGAGGTGCTAGCAACATGACCAGAGTTCCTGGCTCCCACTGAGCTCTGTAGGAAGTTTGTTCTGTAGAATCCATTTTACTGGGCACAGCTGCATAGGTACTAAGAGGCCACTGAAGCCGTGGTCCAATGACACCTAATTGTAAGGCAAGCCATTCACATGGCTCTGGTTTTGTAGACATGCAGAACATAGGGGTTATTCGATCCTGGAGCCCGAAACCCCCAGTCACACAATAACTTTGCTTCCTTAAGTTGTCTTGCTCCGGTATTTTTATTGCAATGATAAAAAACTGACTAACCTAACACAGTGACATTTCTCAACTCGAGAATGCTTGTAACTGACCAAAGTCTCTTAAAATACTCCGTGTGATCGCCATGTGACTGTGGGTTGATGGCTGCTGTACACCTGGGTTAGGAAACGAATTACGGAATAAGCTGCCAGGAGATACTTTGGGCATCACCGTGGCGGGAGCTTTTTCCCCAGGTCAAAAGAAGAAAGAATGTCAAGAAGAAAATAAACCTTAGTGACTAAGGCCAATGAGAAAACCATGACTGAAGAGATCTCTTGAGCTTGCAAGTGGTCCTTGGTTGAGTATTGGGATGAATTAGAAACCAATTTGCAACCAAATAGGGAGTAACTGGAGGCAAGGACACAGAGAAGTTTATGTGAATGAAGATTCTACATGATTCCCCATGAAGAGCATGTAAACACTAATTAGACTAAACATAGTGGGGAGGGAGTTGAAAAACAACAAAACAGATTAATAAATTAATTTGCAGTGGAATGGTAAATGTATTATACACTGTAATGCTCCACCTTGACTTTCGGTTATTCTTTGTTATAAATTCTGGGGATTTTATTTCAAGTTCTCGTCTGCTGGTTAGTGGGGGACAGGGAGGGAGGAGGAAGGCTGCTTAAGGCATACTGATTGATTGCTGAGACGGATCCCTTGGGCGGTATTCTGACACTGGTATCAGTGTTCTGTCTCTCAGTGTGTCTGAACAAGAAGATGACATCTGGGCGTGGTGGGGGAAGGTGATTTCATAAGGACCGGTACTGCTGTAATACTTAGCTTGGTGGAATATGGAAAGTTGGGAGCTGAGCAGCACCTGTGGCAAATCAAAGAGGAAGTTCAAAGTCGGGCAAAAGCTGTGAGCCTGGCTGAAGTCTATTTTAGCAGGAGGCTCCATCAGGCAAGAGGCTAAAGGAGGGAAGTGGTTAGCTTGGTTTGCAGCAGAGAATGTCCTGGCAAGTGTGACAAAAAGGAGAAGCATTGAAGGAAAACATTCATGATGAAGGTTCTCATGTCTGGAAAATCCCAGATGAGATCTCCCAGTGGAAATGATAGGGCTCAGAGGTGGCCGGGCCAAAAGTCTTGCTCTTCTCTAACTGTCCACCACTTTGCCTCCTAGGAAGCCAGGTCCATGTCTCCAAAGTGAATTGGACAGGAAACGCTACCGAGTATGGAGAGGCGGGCTTCAGCTGCAGCCTAGATGGCTCAGGCAGCACAGCTTCCCTATACTCTGTGACATGGTACCGGGGCAGAGGAACTGCCACGGCTACTGCTGCCGCAGTTGCCAATGCCACTGCCACCATCACTGCCCCCGCAGGGAGTCAAATGCTGGTGCACCTGCAGTATGACGGCTTGCTGCAGTATGGCAGAGAGGGGAGCAGGAGGCTCCAGCACTGCTACCGATCCTCTCCCACAGACTTCGTCCTGAAGCTGCATCGGGTGGAAATGGAGGATGCTGGGATATATTGGTGCAGGGTGACTGAGTGGCAGCAACATGGCCACCCAGGCAAGTGGATCAACCAAGCCTCAGGCGAGTCGCAACGAATGGTGCTCAGGGTGCTGCGCTCAGGTAACTTGGGGGTCACTCAGCCACTGGCTCAGGGGCCGTGGCATATCTCTTCCCCTCTGCAACTCCTGCTAGCCTTCTTTCCTCCTTTCTTTTGGCTAATGATAAGATTTCAAATTCCTCAAAGATAACTTGACTGCCTTCTCCATACTAACTCATTTTAACCAGCAAGGTCTGCGTGAGGTTTGGGCACAGATACCTGACTAATAGGTACATCTGACCTGTCTGACCTTCCCTGCCCAAGCAAAGAGCCATCCGCATCATGTATGCCTCTGATACCCAAACAGCATGTGCAGCCAGCATCCTTACCTCTTGGCTGATGCTCTAATCCTCGGATGCTGTTTTTTAGTGGAAAAGAAAATGAGGCAGAATAAGATGGTTGTTGTGGTGATAGTTCTGCACTTTGACTCAACTGAACCAGAGTCAGTTACACCCAAATACTTCCTTGGTCAAGGGAAGAAAAGAACCCAAACACTCTTCCTCAAAGAACCATTGCTGGGATCTCTACCCAACGTGCAGAGGCAGAACAATTGCTGTGGTTCAAAGCTTTAGAGACTCTGGTCCATGATCATTTGGCCCTGTGACTGAGTCTGCAGCAGCATACCATGGCAGGAGTATGTAGCTGAGCAAAACCACTCACCCCGTGACTAGGAAGTCAGAGAGAAAGGAAGAGGAAGGGCTGGTGTCTCACTGTCCCCTTCAATGATGCGCCTTTAATAACACAAAGATCTCCTACTAGAACCATCTCCCACTAGGCACCACCACCTCCTAATAGAACCAAACTGAAGAGCAGGCCCTTAACACATGGACTTCTAGGGCATCAGATGGTCATTTAAGACCCAAATGGTAGCAATGGTCATTTAGTATCCTCTTTCCATTGTATCATTGTGTCCTGGAAGACTTCAAAGAGAGGACAATGTCATAGAGAGTTAGTTGCCTCCTGGACTCCAACAAAGAGAACCACCACTCAAAGGCCTTTGACCAAAGAGTGACAGTTCTTTGTGTAGGGAAGTCATCCTCAGCCACTGCCTCAGCCTAGTGTCGAATGAGACATGTGATAAGCATCTATGAGGCATGTGCTAATAAGACACATCTTCTAGCAAGACCAATAAATTGGGGCTGGCTATAGGATCTGCCAGATAATTATCTTAGCTACTTCTTTCTTATTCCAGTGAGACTCAAGTAGGTGAAAGGCAAATTACAGGCTGACCTTCTGTTGGAAAAGGAAGACTAGAGAAATTAAGGCAAAGTCTTAGTACTCTACCACAGGAAAGATAAATGGATTTATCATAAAATTGACATTCCTAGGAGACCAGCTGGCTTTAGTAACAGTTCCTGGAAGGAGAAGGGTCCATATGTCAATTTCTCACAGGCAGAGAGCCTCACTACATCCAGTTAGGGTCCACCTGAAGTGTTCCCTAGGGCTCTACCATCCTCTTCCCTGTCTAATCTTCAGGGCTCCATCATCCTTCATCCTTCAGTAATTTTTTTATGTGTCCAGGTAGAATTTTTCTTATCAGCTTTCCATTACAACAGTTATAGATGCTGTTCCACACATCTGGGTACACCCTACAAATGTTTTCCTCTGGAATTCATGGGCCCTATGGAGTCAGCAGTTTTTATAGTAGAATAGGTAACAACCATAGGAAGGACAGACTCCGTGACTAGCAAGCATGTCCCCTATGAGACAGGTGAGATGCTGCACGGTCTATATATGTGAGAACGTGTGGAGCAGGTGCAAAGGAGGAACTCTGGAGGGAGACAGTAAAACAATGACGTCACTTGTGTCTCCTCTGAAAATGCTCACAAGCCTGGGCCACGACCAGCAGGGATTTCACTGCAACTAACACCATGTGTTCCCAAGGCAGCCCTGTGACTGAGACACTGGCCTGGACCACCTCACTGCTCCTGGCTGGTGGTTAGGGAAACAGGCTGGAGCAACAAAAAGTCCTTAAGGATTGGAGACCATAAGCCTAAACTCAGCTTACAGTCCTACCATGTATTAGCTATGTCATCAGACTGTGTTTCCACATATGGGGTTTGGCTTTCTCATAAAAAGAGGATCATAATACAAATACATTTTTTAAAAACCTAGTACAGACACTGGCATATTTTAAGTTTTCGATAAATGTTCCAGTACAGCCAGGGCTACACAGTAAAACACTGTCTGGAAAAACCAAAAGAAAAAAGATACAGTTCCGGATGGAAAGAAAGTCGGGGTGGCAGGAACTTGAGGAGGGTGAGTTCCATTGTGTCTGCATTTTGGAGGAACCAGCAATGGGTGCTTATGCTGGGCTCACTTTCTCCTTCTTTAGAATCTGAGTCTAAGGAATGATGCCACCCACAGTGGGCAAGCCTTCACACCTCAGTTAACATGATCAAGATAACCCTCCACAGAATTGCCTGTTTCCTAGGTGATACCAGATTCAGTCAAGCTAAGGACTCTAACCATCACACATACCTACGTAATATGCTTATACCCATCTATGTGGCAGACTGTTTTAGTTTGCTCAATAAGTAATCGTATGAGATCTGAGCACACAAAAGTACCTATGGCAGAGGTCGTTCCCACAGAGTGGGAAGAGTCGAACCTGCTGTGCTGAGCATCATCAGAGAAATAGTCCCGGGATGCAGAGAGAGCAACTGAACTGGAGTGAAGGGTCAAGGATGGATGCTATCTGGGAAGGTCCCCTATAATATGGATGAATGGGAAGAAGGAAAACTATTCTAAGGAATGGTATACAAGATGGCAAAAAGATCTAAAACTCCATGCCAGAGCAAGGGACCCTCAGTGGTAGAGAATGCCTGGATCTCAATGCACAAGACTAAGCGATGGGAGAACGGGTGTGGGAATAGCACAGAGCTAAGATGTGCTTGGTGTCTAAAGTGAGGGAGAGGTGCTTTATCATGGCAGTTATGGGTGCTACTGCATAGGTTCAGGTGCAGCGGCGACACCCTCAGAGTCACATTTAGAAGGTTCCCATTGAGTGGAGCAGTGAAGCTGAGGTGAAGGGAGGCTGACAGAGCAGGGTGAGCTACATGAAACTGTAGCCAAGATGAGGGGAGATGGAGGCCTGAGCTCGGGCGGTGCTAGTGAGAAGGAGGGACGAGTGAACAGTCAAGTGTTTGGAGGTTGCTAGCTAGCTAGACATCTGTGGTCAGTGAGTGAGCAGAAGAGGCAAATCAGTATTGGGGCTTGGGTGGATCACGAGACCGTTTACCAAGCAAAACCAAACCCAGGCTTAGAGCGGGAGATTTTTCTGATATGTGCAAGTTGAGCTGGACCGCAACTCAAAAAGAGTTTCTAAGAAGCGTTTATCTGGGAAATAGTGGGAATTCCAAGGGTGACCCACACCTAACTTGTACACTAGGAGATATCAATGTATGGCCAGTAATGATGCTCAGGGGAGGACCCCCGAGGTAAAGTGCCAGGCATCAGTGGGTATCAGGTATCAGTGGGTATCAGGAGGTGAGAGAAACTCAAGAGAGGGAAAAGTACAATAGGCTGCTTAAGATAAGAATGGGAGATGCCTCAGGGCTTAAAAAAAAAAACAGCTGTGTAACCATGGTAACTAGAGTTCAGGTCCTAGGACCCCTGCAACAAGCCAGGCATGACCTCATATGCACGTGTGATTCTATTGGTGACAAAGTAGGAAAGCTCTCTGGGGTTTGCTGGTTGCCAGCCTAGGCAAAAAGTAACATGAGCTACAGGAGAGACCCTGACTCAAGAGGACAAGGCAGAGGCACACACAGAGAGAGAGAGAGAGAGAGAGAGAGAGAGAGAGAAAGAGAGAGGGAGAAAGAGAGAGAGAGAGAGAGAGAGAGAGAGAGAGAGAGAGAGACAGAGACAGAGACAGAGACAGAGACAGAGACAGACAGAGAGACAGCGACAGAGAGAATGGGAACATCTTCACTGGATCTAACATGGTAAAGGCAGAAAAGCTATATGAAAGTCAGCCTGAGGAGGCTGAAGAGTGAGGAAGCTGACAGGCTAGGTGTAAGGTAATTTCTCAAGAGCTGTAAAGGTCAGGAGAGAAAACCAGAAGAAATGGCAGGGAACATTGATACATGAGGTTTAATTATTTGTCCTGCTTGAGGTTCAAGTCGGTAGGCTCGGGGGCATGTTTACAGTACACAGAGGAAGAGGCAGCAGGGTTGGATGGAGATGCAGTCCTGACAGCGGCCCAGCATCTCCTCCTAATATCCTTCCTGGTCTGCATCTGAGCCCTTGTGGTTCTCCGTCATCACCCTGCAGCTACCTGTACCATACAGATCACCACTAGGGGGCACCCAAGACAGGCACAGATGTTTGCTGGCGTTGACTCAGTTGACTCCTGCTGACTGCCAGCTCTGCATGTTGGTAGACTCCAAATCAAAGACAGCTTATAACGGCTCCTCACTTCACCACCTCCCCTATTTGGCCACACCAGATGGGGTTAGCTTTAGAACTCCACGAAAGAGCCATGGATCACGTGGCTTGAGTGGAGGCAGAGCAGACATATCCTGGACCTAGTTCCTCCCTCCCCCCACCCCCAACTGTCTCTTTACAGTGACTCTCTAAGGTGAGTGCTATAAGGCTGAGCCTTTTTGTCTCACCTCAGATCCTAAGTACAAATGTGTTGCCTGGTTTTTTTTTTTTTTTTTTTTTTGTTTGTTTTTTTTCTGAGTTAAGGTTTCATGCTCCCAGGCTGTTTGAACACATGCTATGTAGGATAATCGTGAACTTGTGATCTTTCTGCCTCTACCTCCTCAGTGCTAGGATTACACATCTGCCCTATCACAGCATACATATATACACATATATACACAGCACACATAGACAACACGAGGGTTCAGACCCAGATTTTTGTGCATGCATGCCAGACAAACGCCTTACCTAAATGTTGTGTTCTGAAAAATTGTCTTGATGCAGTGGTAGGCCAGACCACTGTATCTCTGTTTTTATTTAGATAAGAATTTATTAAGGAATGGATTCTTAAAGGAGGCATGCATTCCTCCCACACTGGAGTTTCTAGAGAGGCCATTTGTTTCTTCTCCTCGGCATACTCAACAAGGTCTGGCACGAGGCACTGAGCTAACACTTGAGAGAATGAACAAGCACTCCTTCAATTAGGTTAAAACAGGAAGCTGTCAGGGGCCGCCTACACTTGCTGCAGAGATCCAAACCCCACTTTTAGTTCTTGGCAGGAGCCAGATCTCTCAAGTGACCTCATATGGCCCAAGTTCTGAATGGAGGTAGAGAGAGGCTGAAAACACCTCTCTCTCTCTCTCTCTCTCTCTCTCTCTCTCTCTCTCTCTCTCTCTCAAGTCAGCATTTCCTCAGAAATGTCCAAAAGCAAAGCTCTTCCTGGTGTGCCTGGACATGGGCAGAAGGAAGCAACTTCTAAACGATTGCTCAAGACGAAGTGAGTTCATTACGTCTTTGGCTCCATTCTGCAGGCCTTGTTCTTTGAGTCTGGGGCACTTAGTCGGATTGATTCAAAATGCCAAACTGTAATGGTTTCGTGTGTCACCAGCTCTCTTCCAAATCTGGGTGAGAGGCAGATGGTGGGAAATGGGCACCGCAGGATCCGGAGCAACCAGTGCCCTCCCCTGAGAGGTCATTTAGAAGCACCAGAGCTGACAGTGGCTCACACTTGGCCAACTCAGCACTGTGCAGAGGGCCCTGTGCTGCCCTTTGGTGGCAGACTGCACTAAATGGAGTTGTCTCCTCCCAGGAAGGCAGTTCCTTCATGCTGAAGGCTAGCGTCTTGGGGGCAGAATAACCCAGTGCCACATTTCTTCCTGCATCCTGTGTGCCCGTCCCTGTCACCATCATCATATGCCATCCCAGCATCTGTGAGACTCACCACAGACTCACCTCCTGATTCCCTCCCACCCGACTAGAAAGAAAGCCAGCAGATTAGTTCCCTTGCTGTTGCTATGATAAAACACCGTGACCAGGGTAACTTATAGAAGAATTAATTTGTTTGGGCCTATAATTCCAGAGGGTTAGACGCCATGATGGCAGAGCAGAGGCAGCAGGTAGTGGGTATGGCAGCTGGCACAGACAATGAGGGCTCACATCCTGAACTACAAGCACGAAGCAGAGAAAGTGAACTAGAAGGGCAGTATGGCTCCTTAAACTCTCAAAGCCTGCCACAGTGACATATTTCCCCCAGCACGGCCATACTTCCTACTCCTCCCCAGGCAGCACCAACAACTGAGGACCAAGTGTTCAAACGCCTGAGATAGATGGGGTTATCTTACTCAAATCACCGTAGCCAGGGTCTCCAAAGCACTTGACTTTCCCTGTGGAGGGTGAGATTTAGCCATGGAAGAACATGAGAAGTCCATTGTGGTTGTTGGCTTCCCATCTCTGGGACAGAAGACCTGAGATAACTTCTAAGGAAGAAAGGAATATTTTTGTCTCATTGTTTTGGAGTTTTCAGGGCATGGTTGGTTGGTCTATGGCTTCCGTCTGGCAGCAAGATGGATAAGAGGGGAGGGTGTGGCACTTCAAGAACCTTCTCACCTCTTGGCATCCTGGAAGCAAAGAGAAAAAGGGGAGGGAGGGAGGGAGGAAGAATAAGAATGAATGAATACCAGAACTCTACTGTCCCCTTTAAGGCTGTGCTCCCAGTGACCTATGACCTCCCGTTGAGCTCCACCTCTTAAAGGTCCCATCAACTTTCCAGTAGTGCCAAGCCAAGGCCACATCTTTACTACCTGGCTCTTTTGCAGGACATTCCAGATCCAAACTACAGAGCTGAGGTCTCTGTGGGGAATCAGTAACCTAGGGAGAAGGTTGCCTGGGCGTTTCTCACTTGTCCCAGGAACATTTCTAGCTCATGTCTATTGCTTACTCACTCAACAAATGGTCCAGGTATTGTATTAAATGTTATATTTCATATTATCTCATCGCAGCTCCATAAGTTATTATCCCTGTTTAGTTGATAAGGAAATAGAGGCTGGGGGAGATGAATAACTTCTCCAATGTTCATAAGAGTGAGTTGAGGAGTGAAGAAGAGCTGAACCAAGTTCTCTCTGAAGTACAGGCGGTTACTCATTCACTCCGGTGTAGGGACCGCTCATGGCCAGTGTTTTCTTAGGGACTCCATGGCTCCATCCCCTCCCTGTGAAAGGTTTTGGGTCTGGGGTCAAGAGAGACACTAAAGCAGATTGCCATGTTTGGGTAAGAAGTTTATTACAAGGGTTATTAATGCCAAGGACAGACAGCAGCATGGCAGGAGCCCTAATGAGTGTTCAAGCCCACGGGCAGAGTTAGGAGGGCACCTCTTAGAGGTCTCAGGAAGGGGATGGGGTCACATGGTGAGCGTGCAGCCAGGCTCTCTCTGTTTCAGCGGCTGCAGAGTGGAGAGCAGAAGGGAATTCCAGGAAAGAGATGTGCAGCTCTGAGGATCTGGGGAAGTGAGGAAGAAGGGCCTGGCTAGTTGACGTCTATCCAGTATATGGTGGAGGCATGTGTCAACGCTGGTGCCCTTTTGATATTCCAGGGGGTCCAGCCCTGAGGTTTGTAAATTTGCTTGGGGAAGTGAAAAACTGTGGCTGTCTGTCATTCTCTGGGAGTCTGGACACCTGAGGAAACTGTTGACACTCTCCTAGATGGGCTTTCTGTAGGGGGCCCGTCATTTCCTGACAGTGACCACTGCTATAAAAAGAAGCTTCTTTGGGTAGCCATGGTTGAGTGGCCTGGCCTATTCTAACACAACATCGCAGCCTGCTTCATTTGACCATGCTTGCCAGCGTCATATCACATGCGACCCAGGGGACTAATTATCATTCGCCTGGATCATTTGAAAGAAGAATGCAGAAAGAGGTTAGAAAAAAATTAAAAATTAAACCAGGCATGGTGACACACTCCCATAATCCCAGCCTTTGGGAAGTTGAGGCAGGAAGATCTTGTGTTTGAGGTTAGTTCAGGCTACATAGTGAGACTCAGCCTCAGATCAAAACAAACAATAGGAAAAAAAAATTCAAAATCTCTCTCTCTCTCTCTGCCATTGATTACATTTTCAAGAAGGAAAATCAGATGCAAGATGAAAACTACAATTGAGAACAGAAAAAAAATATCTAGGCCACCAACTCTGCAGCTCTGTGCCAAACCCATTCAGAACTGACAGCCTAATGCCAGGGACCGACACTGCATGATGGCGGCCACCTTGGCTCTTGCATGGGGAATACACTCGGTAGCTGGTTCCTTCTCCAGGATCCTGGAGGACTTTCGGGGGAGGTGCGTTACAAGGTACAGAGACATGTAAGACACAGGCCCAAGCCTCCAGGAGCTCACAGTACCTATCACGAGCAAATGTCTGGGCTCTCTCTTGATTTCCAGTGAAGAGGCAGTCTTTGACGTGTAAAGTGCTTCAGAGAGGCCCCAAGGGGTCTTTTCTTTTGCACTTGGAGGTTGGTCAGAACGACCTATCAAAACTGTTTTATCACTGGGAATCCATAGTCTCGGAAATTGTATAGCTTAACCTTTGAAGAAGAGAGGTCTCCTGTCGTTAGTTTCCCAAGCAAAGCACAGCTGCTGTTAGCATCGGATTGTTCAGAATAGCCCTGATTTCAAATAGTTCAGAAATGTAGTTGGAAGAGTGCAGTGAGTGGTTGGTACCACTTTACACATGTGGCTTTCTGCTGAATGCCTGTAACCCAGGCCTTTAGCCATTAGCCCAGGGTACCATTTCCGAGGACCTGTGGTGGCCGCAGTCCTCTCTGCTTTGCCTCTCTGGGAAATGACCAGGAGCCCCAATGCCCCACATGTCAGTCTGTTGATGGTGCCTCCCATCGGCCTGCAGCTGCGGAGGATCGGAGGATCGCATGCTTTGGCGTGCCTCTCTGTATGGTGGCTTTGACTCTGTGGCGGCATTCAGTTTGGTTTAAGATCACCAAAGGCAGGAACCCAGGACACTTAGCCATTCTCAGTCCAGGGAAGAAAGGAGCCGAAACAAAGGGCTGTGTGACAAGGAGGGGTGAGCACGGGACCATGCAAGAAGTCTGGGAGAAGTGAGATCCAACCAGACAGGGACTGTGCCCAGTGGCTTAGATACAGGAAGTGAGAATTGAGCATAGTGGGGCAAGGAGTCAGGACCCGGGATAACCTATATGTCATGGGTCAGGGGCAAAAGTGCCCTCCTTCATAGGCACAGCTGTTACTGAGGACAGCTTAGTGCACTGTGAGTTTCAGAAACAGCAGTGGGAATATCTCAGTTAAAAATTCAGAGCCAGCCACACAGTTGAGAACGAGAACTGAATTATACATATCTTTTCTGAGGGAAGAAGATTAAAGGAAAGGTTTTCTTTCTCTCTCTTCTTTTTTTTTTTGTTTTGCTTTTCTTTTTTGGCTGGTGGTTGTAAGTAGGTCATTGGCAGCTGTACAGCTGCAATGGCCGGGCAGGGGGAAGAGGTGTGTGTTGGGAATGTCCTGGGCCTGTTCTTCCAGTGCACTTGCAGGGCGAGAGGCCTGTGCCATTCCACCTTGTCATCTACACGGACTTGCCGATAATGATGTGTAGGGAGACGTACTCGCCTGCTCGGCCCCGATCGTTGGGACACTGATTGATTGTCTTCTGTGTTTCTCTGGTTGCAGAGCCCACGGTCTCCTCCCTGATCTGCTCCTCGGGGCCCTTGCTCCACTTCCTCATCGTCTGCCCCTTCGTCATGCTGCTCCTTCTGGCCACGTCCTTCCTCTGCTTGTACCGGAAGGCCAGGAAGTTGTCACAGCTGAGTCTCAGTGCAAAGAAAGAAAAGGCTCTCTGGGTGGGCATGAGAAAGACATCACTTCAGAAGGAAGCTGGAGAGGAGAGTGGACACTACTGAGGAGCACCTGGGCTGGAGAAAGGAGCGTGGAGGGATTGGGTTGGAGCGTGGAGGATGAATGAATTCTGTTTTAGACCTTGGCCAAGTTACCAAGGGACCAGAAGGGATGTGCCATGGACATAGATTGTTAACCATATCTTGTCGAGTGTTTCTTTGTGTAGCAACCATTTTTTTTTCTTTGCATCCTTCAGAAGCAGATAGTGTCATTGTCCCCACTCACACAGACCTCACCTCCTGGAGGTCCAGCCTCATCTGGAAAGAGAGGAACACCAGCTGTCGAGCCTTCCTTCCTCTCTCATTCCTCTCCCACTCATCTATTCCCTTGGCAACATCAGCTTGGCCCAGTCACAAGGGAAATCATTTTTCTCTAGATAAGAAATGTAGGAAAAACCGGGTGTCGGCAAAGCCGGAGGGATTGAGAGCATGGACTGGCTTGCCTGAAATCGGACTCCCCCAATCATTATGTAATTTTTTCTAGGCAGAAATCCGATGTTTTTTCTCCAACCCCCCTTTACAAATGCCCGCTGAAAAGTGTAAGAGTCGTTGTCTAATCAATATCGGCGCTTTGACAAAAGGGTAATGTGTTACAGCCTTTTGGAAGTTTTCATTTGGCTTCCTGCTTTTATAATTGGGGATGCTTTTTGTTTCTGTTTTTATGATGTCAAGGAAAGGCCTTGGGATACAGCCCTAGGCCAGCCTTGAACTTGATCTCACTGTCTAGCCCTACACTGTACAGTCTGGACCGTCCTCCACCTTACAGCCCTCTTCCCCCCACCAAGGCCAGCCTCCAAGGGCTGGGATTCAAAGCATGCATTGGCACTGGTCGGTGCTGTGCATGTCTTTAATCCCAGCACTCAGGAGATAGAAGTGTATGAATCTCTACACTCAAGGCCAGCCTGGTCTACAGACTGAGTTCCAGGAAACCCAGGCAGGGCTACACCGAGAAACCCTCTCTTGGAAAAAGAAGGAGGAAGAAGAAAAGGAGGAGGAGGAGGAAGAGGAAAGGGAGGGTGAGGAGAGCAGGGGCATTGGCATGCTTGGTTTAAGAGATAGTAAGTCATCGTTGAAGAGCATCCTTCTTCCCATACAACAGTGTTCTACTCAGCCCCCAAGGCCTCCTATCTCCTTCACACACACACACACACACACACACACACACACACACACACACACACCAGCCTACCACCATAGTGCTAGGCCTTGGCCAGTGCCTTTGTTGAAAGCACTGAGTCGGAGGAAAGAGCCTCGGTAGAACTTGGGAGACGGCTCTGCAGTAATGCCCCTGTCTCATGGTACTGGAGTGTGGGTTCAAGGGAAGAAGAGGGTCAAGTCTGACTCCTGAGTTTCCTAATCTCACCCTAGAAATCCCAAGGGCGAGGTGTGATGGTTTAAGGCTTTCAAGAGCTGTTTCCACTGAGCAGGCCTGGCTGTAGCCAGAATTGAAAATCAATCAAATAAAGGACCTCAGATAACACATCTATTTATTGTCTATGTGACCACCAGGGTTTCTTCAGTACTTGGTAATTTGCATTTCTAAGGAGAGCCATTTATTTTTAATTATTTTATCAGGCACACAGTCCTCTCCAAAGATAATTAGTTCCTTTGCTCCTTTGCAAGCAGATTATCCGTGGCTGTGAGAACTGCCACCACAGACCTGCTGCTTCCTTAATCCAACTCCCTCTAAAGCCTCGTTTGAAACATTCCAAATGTTTTCTCAAACAACCAACACATTAACTTCTTCTCTCCCAGGTAATGATGAGAAGAAGAATGAAATTAGATAGTCCTTCAGACATAAATATGATGCCCCTACCCCACATTTTTAGAGGCCTTTCTATTTTTAAAAAATTTTTATTTTGTGTATTGATAATTTGTCTGCATGTATGCCTGTGTACCACATGCATGCAGAGTCCACTAAGGTCAGACAATGGCATGATATCTTGGAACTGAAGTTATAGATGGTTGTGAGCTGCCTGCCGTGTGGTTGCTGGGGAAGGAACCTGCGTCCTCTGGAAGAGCAGCCAATGCTTTTAACTGATGAGCCATCTCTCCAGCATTCATCCCCGACCTTCTAATTTTATTCTGTAGCCATGACTGGCCTGGAATTCACACGGTAAACCAGGGCTAACCTAGTACTCATAGAGATCTGCCTGCCTCTGTAGTGGTATGCCTAGAAGAAACTTGTATTTCAATGGACACCTGGCTGGAGAATCATGAACATCACACTGTGGTACTTCCCATCTTGTTCTTGAAGTACTCTCCCAACCTTCCCCTTCTCTTCTTTACCTCAACTGTTATTTCTTTTCCATCAAACCCAGGACAGACCTTCTTCAAGGAGACAGGGTTTGGGAAAGTATGTCTCTGAAACATTCTTTGTTTGTCAGGCATTGTAGTAGACAAAAGGGTGGTGACTCAATATGTCTACCCCCACAGCAGTATTGCCTGGCCCATTCTGGATGCTCTCTTGCATAAATGGCATGAGCAGCAAGCACATCTGATTGCCTTTGCAGCTATATCTCACTACTGGTCCAACAATCAGTTTGTAGGCAACTGACCCCCCCCCCAAACTCTGTAACTTTTGGCTTCCGTGTGTGTGTGTGTGTGTGTGTGTGTGTGTGTGTGTGTGTGTGTGTGTACTGACCTGAGTGTGCAGATATATGCACCTGTGTGGTATGTGTAGAGGCCAGAAGTAGACACTGGGATACTGGGATGTCTTTCTCAATCACTACCCTGCCTTTTTCTGAGGAAGGATCTCTTACAGAACCCAGAGCTCACCTGTTTTGGGCTAGACAGACCGGCCAGTGCATCACCAGGATGTCTTGTGTTCCCCACCCTCCCAGCACTCATGCTAACCCAGAGCTGGGGTACAGACATGTACAACCATACACTGCTCTTATGTGAATAGTGGGGATTTGAACTCAGGACCTCAAACCTATCCAGCCCACACTTTACCTATTAACCTTGACCTACCATAAAATATATTTTCCAGGAGACTTCTCTCCGGTTGTACCCTTGTTTGTTTTGGTGTTTGCATCCTGTGGAGGGATTCTCTTGGGCTCAGTGGTTGCAACTTTCCTATTCTGTGCCCCCACCTGGCTTCATTTGCAGCTTTGTAATAAGTCCTCCTTGGCAATGAGACAAACCTTTATCTCAGGAATTGGCTAACCACATCCCAAGGGTCTGGAACAGCCTTACACCAGTGTTTTAAATACAATTTACTGGAATACAGTCATTCTCATTCTCTTACATTGTATGCATGGCTGCCTTTGTGAGGAAATGACCACAAAGGGGTTGCTAAGGAGACTGTGTGTGTGCTGGCTCGTTCTTATTGTCAACTTTACATAACTTAGAGTCACCTGGGAAGAGTCAACCTCAATCAAGGAGTTGCCTAGGTCAGACTGAGCTAGAGGCATGTCTAAGAGAGATTTTATTGATTGCTAGTTGATATAGGCCAACCTAGTCCAGTGTGGACAGTACCACTCATCCCTAGGCAGGCGGGCCTGGGCTGGGTAAGGAAGTGAGCCAGAGACCGAACTAGTAAGTGCTGTTCCTCCATGGTTTCTGCTTCAAGCCTCTCCCTGGCTTTCCTCAGTAATGGATCATGACCTGGATGTATCAGGCAGACAAACCCTTTCTCCCCAGGTTGCTTTTGGTCAGAATGTTTTTTGTTTTGTTTTGTTTTGGTTTGTTTGTTTTTTATCACAGCAACATAAAGAAAGCTGGAACACCACGTGACCTACAAAGTCTAAAATGATTTCTTTCTAACCCTGTACTCAGACCATTTTTCTAGCTTCTGTCTCTTCTGGTTAACATTTTGCCCATTGTAGCCACGTATGATGTTCCTGAAACACTTGATTTGACCTATTTTGTCTCCCGTTGTTGTGTATTTGGCTGACTTAATAGACAGTCTTAGGCTCTCTGGACTGGTGTGTGGTCCAAGCCGATTCTGCACTTCGGATGTTCCTTAGCAGGCTGGCCGTTAAGGGTGGGAAGCTCGCCGCCCCTAGGAACTCCACGGCACTGTTCTGAGAACCCTGTCTAAATGAGGCAGGCTGACACAGAGATGAATAAGGCAGGGCCGCTCCTCTCATTGTTTTTAGTCTTCTGAGACGTGTGTAACCCTGACTGATTTATGGCTGAGGATCAATGCAGTGTTGAAAAGATGCAAGCCACGCTGATTCCTCACAACTGCTCAGAATGTATTCACCATCGTAGAGTTTCCTGGCGTCCTACACAGAAGGGATTGTTTCTGTCCTACAAATGAGGAGCTGGTGCTCAGAGAGGTTAGGATTTATCCAGGATCAGCTAGCGCTGTGCAGAACTGAAAGAACCAAAATTTAGGTTTATTTACCAAGCAATCCTAAACCTTCCTAATGCTCTGGCCCTTTAATACAGTCCCCTCCCCACCTTTTGTCACTACTTCATAACTGGAATTGTGTTGCTGTTATGCATCATAATATAAATATCTGATATGCTACTTCTGTGAAAGGGTCATTTGATCCCGAAGGGGTCGAGACTCACAGGTTGAGAGCTTCTGTCCTCGACTCTCTTACCACAAACACTGTGCTTAAATTTATTGCTATGGGGGGAAGTTGTGAATACTCACATCACATGATTCAACTCAGGGGCTTATGTAGACATAAGAGCTTGTTTATTTCATTTTCCATGGCGGGGTTCTCCGTGGTAGCCGCAGCTCCCATTTACAATAGTTGAGCCACAGAAAGCAGCTTGCTCGCATCTCAGCAGCCAACTTATAAATAGGTTTCAAACCACTTCAAATCAGAAGTGAATGTCACTGTATCTCCATTTTTTTCTGGCCCTACCTGTGCTCATATGAAATGAAATCAATAGTAGTAATTCAGATTTTATAGGCTTTTGTCATGGCTTGCTTACAACAGGGTTTTCAACATCAATAATGTCCTTCAAATATACCTAAGGATTCTGCAGGATTGTGAGGATTCACATGCTAGTGAAGTCTCTCCCGTAACACCCTGTGATTTTGTTGGGTACCAGGGACTCCATGGAGCATAGGATGCTGGGGCATGAGCGATGAGCAGGCAGCACTGCCCTCCATGGTGACTCTCTGTCTGTCTGCATCATACTCAGCCCTAAGGGGACAGATCTAAGGTCTCTATGACTTTCTGATGTCTAGTTACTCTTTTGTGAAAATAGCTCTATGGTCTTTTGCCCAAAATCTCCCTTGTAACATCTAAACCCTGGCCAGTCTGGGATCATTGTGTTCTTCCTTCTGCCTTCTGTCCTATGGCCTCAAATGCTGTGTATTTCATCTCCTCTCTGCCTTTGCTTCCTGCAGGGAGGTCATACAAACCTGCTTGAGGGGGACACCAGACCAGACAGGCTCCAAGGTATCTGTATTCCCTCAAATGGCACTTCTGTCACACTGGCTATTCATTTTACCCCAAGTGAACTAAGCACTAAAACCACTGAAAAATGAGAGAAATACCATAAAGGCAATGCTGTTGGACTGAGGATTAAAAGTAATGGCGTATCTTTAAAAGAAAACTTGAGTTGAGGTAAACAGTCTAGGCAGAGGAGACTCTCAAGAAAAATGCCACGCATAGAGTAGCTCCAAGTTGGTTTAAGTGTCATGTCCCCAGAGAGGGCTGAACAAAGGGATCTGGAATATGCATAGAGACTTGGGTTTTATGGTCACCATTGGTTAGCCAAGAAACGTTGCTTTCCAGGAAAGGAGAGCTTGAGTGTTCAGGCAATGAAAATGACCAGTGAAGAGTTTGGCTGAAATTGGGTTGAGGAGGCAGTGGTACCAAAGTGAAGCAGGGCAGCTGGCTGCAAAACAATCATTTTCCTAATGTGAAGAATGCAGATGACATTGGTTTTGTGAATGCCTTGAGTGTAGAACAAAATTACCAGAAAATTCAAGTTTTAGGCAAACCTGGGCTACATAGCAAGACTCTTACTCAGATATGAAAACGAGAAAGGGGGGAGGGAGGGAGGGAGGGAGGGAGGGAGGGAGGGAGGAAGGAAGGAAGGAAGGAAGGAAGGAAGGTAGAAAAATAGATATTTGGTCACAAAGTACTAATATTTATTTGGTAAATACAGTGACACATCAGGACATCAGGATATGTATAGAAATAGCAGGCAGTTACATTTGCTATCTCAATTGTTTTTTCTTTTGGCTTTTATGAGATAGGATCTTGCCATGTAGGCCAGGCTAGCCCAGAACTGTAATCCTCTTGTCTTGGGCTCCTGAATACTGGCATTATAGGTGTGTACCATCATGCCGGTCTCCATCTATCTTCTTTTACTCATGTCTACATTTAATGTGATTGTTAGAAACTGGAAGCGTTTACCACATCACCTCTTCTGGACCAACTACCAACTAGAAATGTATTGTTGAAACCATTTGCTGAGACAAAAGACCACATTAGGTAAGGACAGTGATTCCTAAGTGTCCCAGCCATCAGCACCTGTGTATGAAAGTGCAAAGTTATTCTTTCTGTGAGGCAGAAGGTGCCTACTTTGAGCGGTGCATCCAATAATAGGATCCTTGAGAACACATCTCTCCTGATCCCTTTTTGGTACCCAGTGTTCCAGTTATAACCAATGACTCGATGAGACAACAAATGACTTGTCAAGTCCCAACTGTATTTCTTGTTGTGTGTCTTTTACTGTGGAAACCTTTTTTTTTCCTGCCTGTGATCTTGATTAATCCCTTGAGTTGACCTCAATATTTCTGAGGCCTACACAAAGTCTTAGGAGAGAGCTGTACTGCTGATTCTTTTGTTTGCATGTTCTAGACTGGATGAAATTCAGATAGAGCTGTGATACAACAGGATCTCAGCGCACTCCCTACGCCCCTCCCCCAAGACTCTTTGGTAACTGAGATCATGAGTGCCCCTGCTCTTCTCCTGGGTCATCTCCTTACATGCTGCCAGGAAGCACTTCTATACAGTTTGATGTCACACTCAGCACTGTATGGAGAGACTCGATAATATGGAACCTGCCCCTTGTCACTGGTGCACGTGTGCAGCTGACCATGGTGCACAAGCCATTCTTCAACATGAGGGATTTTCAACATTGTAGTTATTAGTTACAACACTAATCAGTGAGAGCACCGAGCATTGGGGCTCACACTGTAGGACCAGCACATGGGAGGAGGAGGCAGGAGGACCAGGAATTCCTCAGCTGCAAGATGAAGCCAAGGTCACTTCGTACTTCATGAAATTCTACAAACAAACAAGCGAACAAACAACTACAAAACATAAAATAATCACTGAGAGTTTGGGGCACACAGAATAGATATATACTATGGCGATAGCAGTGGGTGTCCTTTGGGGGTGTGCGTGTGTGTGCGCGCGCGCACACACACACACACACACACACACACACACACACGCACATTGAGTCCCTAATTGAAATATATACCATTAATAGCTCTTGGTACGATTACTCTATAGAGCAAGGATCACCAGCTTAGACTTAAGCAGGTAAATTAAAAGGAAAACAATTTGTCTGAGGAGAGTCCTTAGGGAGTGATGCAGACAGAGGTATTTGGAGCATGCATTTCTATTTAAAGGCACTTAGATCCAAGGTAATATATGAGATAATTGTGCAAGGAATTAGAAGGTTTCGAGGAAGGGTTCAATCCTTTGAATCCCGCCTCACTTCCTGAAGCCATCAGATACCAAAAACTCCACCATTCAAACAGCATCTCAAGGTTCTAAGTAGAGCCACAGATCACAAGGCTATGTAATGCAGCTAGTTTGCTATTTTACCTTTCAAAGGTAAGCCTATCACACACTGCAAATGAATTCTGTGTCTCATACTCGCTAGAGTGTCATCGTTGGGAATGTAAAACCGCCTAGCTGTCGCGAGCAAGCAATAGGTCAATTCCTTTCATTCCTTTTCCTTATCTGATTTGCATTATCTTACTGTAAAACATGGAAATGGAATTACCATATAATCCATATAACTTTGCTTCTGAGTTTATAGACAAACTAGTGAAAGCAAGGCCACAAAGAGATTTTGTACACCCATGTTCATAACAACAGCATGCACAATAGCCAAATCTCTAAAGGCAACCCAAGGTCCATGGAGCCATGGATAAATTAACAGAATACGATACTACACATAATAGAGTGTGAGTCATCCTTTTAAAGGGGCAGAACATTATGAAATGTATAACAACATGGATGATCCTGGGAGACACTGTAAGAAAACCATATCAATCACAAATGGGTAAGTGGTGTAAGAGTCTCTCATAAGAAGCCTGGAGTAATCGGATTTATAGACACATAAAGCAGAATAGAGTTTTCCGGGGCTAAGTGCAAAATCATTTTGTTAACAGAATGGAGAGAAAATTCTTCATCAGCTCTATAGATGCAGGGAAAGAATTTAATAGTTTTTAGAGTTCGTATTCAATACATTTCTCAGCAAACAGACAATAGAGAGGAACTTCTGCAAGTTGACAAAGGCTGTCAAATCCAGCTGTACAACACCGAGCACTTCTTGCCTTTTATTAGGAGTTTGATGGGATGCCAACTAGCAAGCACTCTATCTCTTGAACACTTGACTGAAAGTTCTTGTAATGTAATACGTAACAGACCCTAGCACTACTGATGCCATGTGGGAGGCGCCTTGCTGACCTCCAAACTCTTCACAGGCCCCAAAGCCTGGGAAAACAGAAACAAAGACTTAGCCCATAGCCCCAAGAAAGCTCTGAGGAAAATGTTCCTTAATGCACTAGCCGTGCTTTTTGGCTTCTGTAGTTCCACTTTGTGCTAACTGAAGTGTGCTGACCAGGATAGAGTCTTTGTGTGTAAAAGATAAAGCGCTGAAAGGCCTGGGCTTGGGGCTGCAGGGTTTGGTCAAGTACCCTGTGCAGCAGCTGGCTGGCAATAAAGACTTTCCTTTTGTCTTTAAGAGTATGGTGGTCTCTGGTGGACTTATCGTACAGTGATTCAATAGGACAAAGAAGTTAAAGGCAGAAAACATTGAAACAGAAGTTAAACTGTCTTTATTTTCGGGTGACTTGATTACATTTTTTTGGGAATCCCAAATCAGATACTAGATCAGTACAGAAAATAAACTGTAGTCTAATATCAAATGACTTGGAAATCATACCTATAATAGAATAAAACATCAAATGCCTTGAAATAAATTTTTAAGAATCCTATATTTAACACTATAAGTAAGATATTGCTGGGCTGAAAAAGACCTATTAGTGAGTCTATTTTCACAGTTAAAAGACTCAGCATCATTAACACGTCAATTATCTTTGAGTCGATCTACTGATGTGAAGCAGCTGTTAACAGTGCAGGGAGACATTTTTGGTGTCGCATCTCAGGGAAATGCTAGTGAATGAGAGACCAGTATTCTCTGAACACTCTGAAATGCGTAAAACGGCAACCCCCAAAGGATATACTTTTCAAGCCCCAAACTTCATTAGTGTCACACTTAACGGAATCCTGACTCAAATCCCAGATACTTTTAGGTATCAATATGCTCATCCTAATGCTAAAATATGTATAATGTATATGTAAAATACGTATAAAAATACATAGTATTTGGGACCAAGAAGACCATGTGTAAAAATAAAAGGTTGAAGGAATTACATGATCAGGTTACAGGAAATTCTGTAAAATACAATAATTAAGACCTGAAATGTGTCTACATATAAATAAAGAACCAATAGAGAAGAATTGGAGACCTGAAGTAAATCTACACAAATGTATTTACCCGATTTCTACTCTCGCTGCGACTTTACTGAGGAGAGAATACTTCTTTCAGTGAATTATGCTTGAGTAATTAAAAATAATACGTAAACACTACCTCACACTGTACATGATAAAATGATAAAGATCATTAAAATTAAAAATTGAGGATCAAATAGGTGACTGACATTGCATAATTTTAATATTAAAGAGGAATGGTGAGGTACATATTTTTAATGAGCGTCCCATGGTTCTGACTGTGTGATGAGGTTTATATTAAGAGCCAAGCGTGTGGAAGTTGCTGACAAAGTCCCTTCTCTCAGCAAAGAGGGAAGCGAAGTGTACACTTACTTCGTTGAGCAGATACCATGGGTTTAGAAGGATTGAATCTCTGTGACAACATGGTGGAGAAAATGGCATCAGTCAGAGTTCTCCAGAGAAACAGAAGTGACGGGATCTGAACCGAGACGTCAGAGGAATTTTGTTTTGGAAATTGTTTCACACAGTTACGGAGGCAGTGAGATCTCTAGAACAATGTTTGTGGACCAGAGACCCTGGAAGCAAATGGTGTGATTTAATCAGCACCCAGGGGCCTGAGAAACTAGGGGAGCCAGTGAGGTGATTCCTGCACTGGGGTGTAAGGCCTGAGAACTGAAGGGCAAAGGCACAAAGGCCTTGCAGCCTCAGGCATCAAAAGTCTTGTATTCAAGGGCAGAAGATGGACATCACCTCAAGAAGAGAGGATTTGCCTTTTCTCGGGCTTTTGTCTATTTGTGCTGCTAACACAACCTGTAACTACCAACCTGGAGACTGATCTTTTTATTTAATTGGTTTTTTTTTTTTTAGATTATTTTATTTCATGTGTATTGAATGTTTTCCCTGCATGTATTTATGTGTACCTCAGGTGTGCATGGTGATCATGGAGATCCAAAAAGGGGTGTCAGAACACCTGGAACTGAAATTATAGATGTTTGTGAGCCACCTTGGGAGTACTGGGAATTGAACCTGGGTCCTTTGCAAGAGCAATGGGTGCTCTAACCACTGAGCAAACTCTCTAGCTCACAGGGCTGATAATCTTTATGTGGCTTGCTTGCTCATTTTCTCCCTGCAGCATCCTTCCAGACATAGCCAGGAACAGTATTTTATTAGTTATCTTGGGCATTCTTTAGCCCAATCAAGTTGCTGCATAGAATTATCCATCACAACTGTAAAACAGGGAGACAGTTCTGTCTTATGATCACTGAGGATCATGACACCCAAAGCAGTGCTCCCTCTTCTGCAGTGTGCAGAGACTCTGCCCACTCATGAACAGAAACACATCAGTAACACAAGAGTAACAGGAGCCCCACTGGGGCAACAGCAATGATAGGACCTAAGTGAGAGGTCTTCTCGCTCTTAAGAGGTGACATTGGCTCAGGGAAGCTGGGGAGCCCTTTGCACTCAGCACTAACTTCCACAGAGTCTCTTTCAGCCCAACACTTGTCGAGAGTGTGGTCACTCAGTGTGACCTTATGAGGGAGTTTATACAGACACAGGAAGATGTATTTTGTGATGGTCTCCTGTCACTGAAGGCAGACGCTACAAATTCTCAAATCTGTCTTTAGGGAGTCTTTGCATTGTCTTTAGGGAGCCTTTGCATTGTTTCCTGGCCTGTCTGGCAGCAACTATTTGTACCACCCTGCTGGTCACGAATAATGGAAGGTTCTCTAGTGGCCATTGCTCAAGATACGACCTGCTCAATAAAAGGCTGCTCATAGCAGAATGACCTGCGTTTCCTTAAGCATTGTTCAGATGCCCGCCAAGCCCTACAGCCGACAAATAGCAGTTCTGTGCCTGGCGAACAGGTCGACTGAGGGAACAGCTTGAGAGGAGCTGCAGCATCTGAAGGGAAGCAGTGGGGCTCAGCTTCCAATGTGAGGAAGGGCTGTCCACTCTGCCCAGCGTCAGCTCCTAGCACGCAGGCGCGTCTAAGTGTACCCGTGGTGCTTGAGTGAGGAAAGGCATTCACAAGGCATGAAATAAGGAAGCACCAGTCACTATCCTGCTCCCATGTAGTCACCTGCCCTGTTCAGCAGTTTGTCCCTCCCCTCCAAAGGCATAGTAAACACAGAAGCCCTCACCAAGGAGCTCATTTCAATAAGACAGAGTGAAGCTACTAAGTACTTCTACTCACCAACCACTTTGACTTTTTGCCCTTTTTAGATCCACAAAATATAGGTAATGTCTCTGACCTGACAGGGCTCAGGTGAGGCTTCAATGAGAAAGACGTGAGGGAGTTAGCGTTCCTTCCTTTAGGGAGTAGTCGTCCCCACCAGCTCCTTGTGTGACGCTTTCTGCACCTGGAAGGGAAACACCAGCTACCTGTGTTCTAACTCCTAACATATCCTGGAGAGCAAGGCGTGGGATCTGAACACAAGCCCAGATGCAGTCACAAAATAGGAGTGCTGCCCTGTTCTCAGCTGTGGAGGGCTACCAGGGCAAGGGGAATAAAGGAACTTTTGGATAATGTGGTCTGGGCACTTTTCAGTTAAATGAGAAGCCAGTGTGGTTTAGTCCAGGGGTTCAAAGCAAAGATATATAAATATGTGGAGAATAATGAGGAATGGAGTCACTGGAGAGTTCTATACTTGTATTAATTAGCTAATTCAATTTATATGTAGATTTTAGTGCAAATGGCACATTCAGAAAACATTGTATGTGGAAACATATGCTGTGGTAGTTGGTAAACAATTAGCTTGGGAATTTGTGTTGGTATGCTCTGGCCGAGGGTAAAACACCAGAGGCGGGTGATGGACATCACAGAAATTTATTTTCTCACAGTTCTCAAGGCTGAATCCCGGATCAAAGTGCTGATCCGTTGTCAGCTGAGGGTGCTTCCTGGCCTATGAATAAGACATCTTCCTCCTCAGTGTGCTTTCTGACAGGGAGAGCGATCCTTTCTGCTCATGTTCTCTTTGTCTCTGTCTGACTGTCTCCTTGTCTCTGTGTCTGTCTGTCTGTGTCTGTCTGTCTGTCGTCTGTCTCTCTCTGTCTGTCTCTCTCTGTCTGTCTCTCTCTCTCCCTCTCTCTCTCTCTCTCTCTCTCTCTCTCTCTCTCTCTCTCTCTCTCTCTCTCTCTCGTAGGCATTTGCATGTCGAGGCACACTTGTAGACTTCTGAGAACAGCCTTGGACTTTGGACTCTGCCTCCCATCATGTTGAATACAAGGTGTCTTGTGTGCAGCTGCACAAGCCAGAGGAGCTGGTCCCCAAGCTTCCAGGGACTCTCCAACCCCAGTTTCCTATCTCACAGTAGGAGTATTAGTATTACAGATGTGTGCTACTGCATCTGGCATTTACTTAGGTTCTGGGGATTCAAACTCAGGTCTTCACACTTGCGTGGTAAAAGCTTTACCCACTGAGCCATCTCCCCTATTGTGTCTTCTGGTAAGGACATTAATAATCATCTCAAGAGCATTAATAATTGTCACCTTCAGAACCTCATCTAAATCTAATTACCCCCTAAAGCGCCATCCTAAATATTAATGTTTTGGCACCAGTGCATGAACTGTGGGGAACATAATGCCATAGCAGAATTCTTGAGATAATCAACGAACGTTTTTCCCGTATTTACCATACATGAATGTTCTTCAAGACTCAGAACATTTTTCAATGAAGAAAAGTTATTTAAGTGCTATAGGCCTGGTATGTTTTATTGTATAAGCACACACGCGCACAACACACACACACACACACTGTGTAATCTTAAAGCAGCATCAGTTGAATGAAGTGAGCTCAATTTCTCCACCTGTCACTTAGCCCTGCTCCAGCTCTTCCATGAGAAACAAGCAATGCCTGAAGTGGCAGGCATAGTGTCATCATGAAAAAGTTTAAGAATGCAGAGGCATTGCTTAAGGATGCGTGCAGAGCTCTGGGTAGGGACAGAGAGCCAGGCTGTGACCCTGCCCACCACCACCTCCCAGGCATCCAGGGACACTGCTTTCATCTGCCCTGCTCTGAAGAAGTGTCCTGAGTGAGGGGCGGGGAGTGAACAAGCAGGAGTCAAAGAGGAATGGAAGAGAAGACACAGGGGTAGTGAGCTCATAGGGTGAGAAAGGAGGAATAACAGGAGACAGCCCACAGAGGGGCCACACACACACACACTTACACACACACACATACATACATACATATACACAGACACACTACACACACACATACACACACACACACACACACACACACACACACACACACACACACACCTGCCCCCGGCTCTCTGATTCCCACTAGAATGGGTAGCTCTGGATGGGCCCAGGGGTAAGAAGACAGCAAGCTTTTAGGAAGAAGACCTTTAGATATCCTGAACTGTAGAGGCAGCAAGTGTCACAGAGCTTAGTGGCCTGACTGCCTCCCGGGCACAGTAGACAGGGTCTGCTGTGCATGGAAGCACAACTGTTAGGCTTCCAGTTATAATGAGGTGTAAGGTCAGCCCAGGAAACAGGGTGAGGAAGTATTAAAGAGGAAGCGACGAGAGGCGGGCTGGACCGAGTGGTTCAGGTGGGCTCCTGCACTGAGGTTCGTAAGGAGGTGGCCTCAGATCTCATCAAAATATCGAGCTCTTCTCACTGAGTGCATGCAGCAAATCCCTTACTTAGAATCTTCCCACCCCACATCCAAACGCATACAAACCTCAGAGAATACCAAAAAGGGCCCGGAGGGGGAGGCAGACAGAGCCAGGAGCAGGAGGGATAGACGTTGTGACCAAATTGATGAGACAGGAGGTGATGTGGTTGAATGAACCACCAGCCCTAGTATATGGCAAGAGCTTTGTCCTGAAGAGCCATTTTCCTCTGTGGCTGTTTCCGGAGCCAGTCACCAAGAAAAAGCCAAGACAGACTAGCCTCATTTCTTTGACTGTAAGGTTTTGAATGCTGATCAACAAAGGGACAGCAGCCATGAATGACAGCACTAGATTCAACACTGTGACTCCATTCTTGACTGAATGACTGTGGCATCATGTTTACCTGGAGGAGTGCTCTGCCTGGCTCAGCAGTTTTGTAGGCAGCACCCCCGAAGGGACGGAGGGTAGGCTTGTCAAGTGTTCAATGGGGAGACAGTATTAATAAGGCAGCCCTGAGAAATAAGATTCAAAGAGATCTGGACCGGCTATAAGTAGACGGATCAAACAAACAAGATGAAATTCGGAATCCATGGTTAAGTTCAAGCAAATTACATGCACTGGGTTGGTTTTTTTTTTTTTTTTTTTTTTTTTTTTTTGAGTCCATGTGTGAAAAATGAAAGCTGTGGTGTTGGTTGATTGCATACTCGATAAAAATTACTAGCATGACATATTTGCTATAAAGAGAGAGAGGAGAAGGAGGAGTCACATAATAAGCTGGTCAGAACCAAAAGAAAAAGGAGCTAACGATCCCACTGTGCTCTCATTGAAGATGCCTGGGATGAAGCAAATCTCCCTTGAAAACCATCACTAAGGGGACCACGGGGGAGAGAATCGCAGCAGCTGGGACAGCTTCTCTGGAGGAAAGGACACGCGTGCAATATGCGAAGAGGATGGACTGGCTTATTAGAAATTTTAAAGTGATGCTAGAAAAGACTTGCTGTGCCCTGGGTAGCCTCACATGACAAGAAGGCAGTCACTGCCGACAGCACGGTTTCTCCTCAGCAGGCAGGAGAATTCACTGATATGTGATAATAATAAAGAACCGGTGGTGACCAGGTCTCTTTGTGCCATATCCATTAGGGATGCTGTGGAAGGGGCTGGCAGGCAAGATAAGTGATGCTAAGGTTCTTCCACTCTCGTTTTATCCACCCATGCGGCAGGTATATATTGAGTTTTCACACCCTGTGCTTAGCACGAGTGCTGAGCACAAGTCTCTGATCTTGGCACTTACGCATAGTCAGTCCATGGAAGAGACAGAGGATGATCAGACACACAAAGGACTTCGTGCTCAGTGCTGGGTGGGAAAGGAATGGGACTCTCCCTGAAAGAACAGCAAGGAAGGTGCTCTGTGGCGATGCACAGTGTGGCTGACGTATGCTTGGGCTGAGGCCTCATGGGTGAGAGGCTGGACCCTTTGGAAGAATTGGGAGAAGCAGTGGGGATGGATGGTAAAGAGTGACCAGAGCCTTAGGGTGAAGGAAGGCTTGGCATTTGGAGAGTTGAGGGCGGATGGGGTAGGCACGTGGAACGCAAGAGACAGGAGGGTAGCAGGGAGGAAGGAGAACTGGACTGCGCCAGATCCTATGGACCCAGGGGGGTTTATATCTGTCTTCAATTACTAGAGAGCCACCGGGGAGTTTTGCTTGGGGAAACAAGAGTCAATCATGCTTTCGATGGTTGGTATTTCTTGAATATATCTTTTGTTTTTGAAATACTGTTTATTCTTTGAAGATTTTATACACTTATATAATGTATATTGACCATATCCATCCACTACCACCTCCCTCCAACTCCTCCTACCCCCACCTCACCTCCCTCCCAACTTCACGTTGTGGTTTTGTTTTTTTTTTTTTAATTATTAATACTTAGGAGGCCAACTTGCACTGCCTATCTGCACATGAGCATGGGACTAGCCCCTGGAGTATGAGCAACCTTCCAATGTCCTCATAGGACAGTGACTTCCCTCTACAGTAGCTACCAACTGTCAATAGCCTCTCTGATGAGAGCAGGTCCTCAGCTTCCTAGTCCCAAGCTATGTTAGACCTTTGACTGTCTCAGTCATGTAAAGGTCCTGCATAGGTAATCAGCTGCTATGAATTAATACATATAACAGCCATGACATGACCAACCTCAGCATCTCACAGATCTCCTGATTCATTGCCTATTCCTTCAAGTTCCCTAGACCTGTGCACATACCCAAAGGACTTCTCTCCTACTCCAGAGATAACTACAGATTCGTGTTCCTTGAGGCTCAGGTCACCATAGCTGGGCGATTGAGTCACTCAAGACGCCTTTCATGACACATGGATAAGAAAAATGCATCACACACGCACGATGGAGTATTACTCAGTTGAAAAGAATGAAATCACTAAATTTACAGGTAAATCTATGGAACTGGAAAAGCTACAGTGAGTGAGGCTACCCAGGTCTAGAAAGACATGTTGCATGCTATCTCCCACGTGTGGATTCTGGGTGTTTAACGTGGAGTGCATGTGGAAGCCAGGACACTAGAAACGGGCCACTGAGGGGTGAGCGCCTTAAAGGAAGATGGATAGTGAAATATGGGTGAAATGAAGGCAGAGGAGGGGAAAGGTTCAGCATAGGGGAGGTGGGGGTGGGGACAGTGCATGCAAAGCTACTATGATCATCTAACCCAAGACAACCTTTCCATTGCTCCTGGTTGCTCATCATACCCATGTCTGTCCATATTGCTGAAGGTGATACTCACTTCAGAGGCAGGGCATAGAGAAATCAATCTCGGACTGAGCAGGAAACGTTTTCCCTCATTGCTGAAGTACAACACAATCAGGCGGTACGTAGGCTGCTGCAGAAGAAAAGCACCAGTGGTGCTAACTAGCCCCAGCCCCAGCCCCAGCCCCAGCCCCAGCCCCAGCCCCAGCCCCAGCCCCAGCCCCAGCCCCAGCCCCAGCCCCAGCCCCAGCCCCAGCCCCAGCCCCAGCCCCAGCCCTAGCCCTAGCCCTAACACCAGCACTGGTCCCAGCGGCTACAGTGCCAACCTGCCCGGAAAGATGTGCATACTGGGGAAAAGTGTGGCATGACCAACTGCTTTCTGATCAGATCTAAGGCCCGATTCACAGGAAAGAGTTCATGACTGGTGTGGCAAACCTAGTCAAAAGCCATGGTGGGAGAATCATATACTCTAGAGGAGAACCCACTACTGTTGTTTTGCAGAATGGCCATCTTGCCGTACTGCACTGTAAACATTTGTTTATAGTCACAGACATGTGCTGCTCGCAGCTTTGGTCAGAGAGGCTTCTTTTGTGCAGTGGGTAATGGTTAACACAGACTCATAACTAACCTAAGTGCTGAGTATAAACAATGGAGCGCTCAGCTATGGGTGAGCATTTGCTCTGAAATAAAATAGTGCAATGCAGACTGCTCTATTCCAGCTCCTAGGTGAAGCCAGGAAGGAGCTGTGGGGTGCTATCACCAGATCTGTGCAGGTTGTCTCAGCCACTAAGAACCCAGCATCTGGAGGGGCTCAGAGGTGGTTAATCTTCAGAACTTGGGGTAACACATTCCTTCTCAACAGGAGAACTTAGCCTGTGCCCAAGTGCCATGTGTTACCACCCAGAGAAAAGGCAACTTGGGGCAACTGTGTATACAGCCACATCAGCCTTCTCATCCTGGTGTGTGTGTGTGTGTGTGTGTGTGTGTGTGTGATGATTATAGCCTTAGGGAAGCAGCGAGGAGTACTCCTGCATACTAAAAACATTAGAAATTAGGGTCAAGAATCAAGCTAGAATTAAGTAAAATACCTAATATGGAGAGAGCAAAAAGGAGAAAGGACTTAGCTTAAGTATGAAATTAGATAGAAAACAGAGGGTGGGAGGAAATAGAAAGATCCAAAGAAGAAAGGATTAATTACAGGACGGGGTTAAACAGCCAGGCTGAGAAGCACGCACATATAGAAGATTATGAAAGAGACAGACATGTTATCCTAAGGCCACTCTATGGCAGTGTAATGAGATTACATGGGAATAAAAATGGGGGAGGGCACCCCAAATCCTACCATCTCATATAAGCATAATCATTATGATTCTGGTGCACTCTCTTTGTCGCATCTCCCTGTGCACTTGCTTTTAATGGCATTTTTGGAGTTTTTAAATCATAAGAGCGATACATGCTAGTTGTACAGAGTAGAACAGCAGAGATCTGCCAGCTAGCCTTCCCAGAGGGATAGAAATAGAGCCGTGTAATACAGAGCTTTAAAAGTTTATGGTTTGATGTCTCAAAATATTGGCATGACTACAGTCGGAGTACACAAACAATATTGATGTGTTCCACTGTTCCATTCTAGTTTCTCTGATGTCCTTGGGGTGGACCACTGATACACTAGACAGTATGGCTGAATCTCAAAGGCATCACGTAGGGAAGCAATAGACATGCTCTGTGACTCCATTTATAGATGCTCAGAAGGCAACGTTTTGAAGATGGAGATCATTAGGTTGATCTCATTTTCAGGACCATAAAAATGGTCTTAAACTGTGGGGAGGGGCTTGGAGAGGGCACAGCTAGTGAAATTCTTGTCACATAAGCACAAGGACCTGAGTTAGGATCCCCAGCGCCCGGAGAAACCAGGTGTGGCTGTGCATGCAGACACATGGATCCCTGGAGCTTGCTGGCCAGCCACTCTAACCAAGGGATAAGACTCAGGTTCACCAAGAGATCACGCCTCAAAAACCAAGATGGAGAACGACAGTGGATGATATCTTATGTCAAGCTCTGCTCTCCATATGCGCACGTGCACACACACAGGCACACAGATGTATGTGTGCACATATACATTATACACATCATACCATATACAAAAAAAATGTTCTAAATCCAGTTGGCAATGCAACTCTACACGTTAAAAAAAATGCACGACGATGAATTATATACAAGTAGGAAAAACTGCTCTGAACAACTCTTGGCATCATATTTTAAGAACAGTGAAATTTGGAATCTAACACTGCAAAATTTTGGTACAACAAAATCATTTGTCAGACTGAATGACAGTTCAGCTATAAACAGATTTTTGCCCACAGTAACATCTTGATTGTTCCTTAATCAAAGGACAGGTTTAAAACTCTCATATATCTGGAAGGCACCAAACAAAATGAAATCGAGTGAGCAGTAAGGATTTGTTAGCAAAAGGAATGAAACAGAAGTGGGCAGGCCTTCTGCTTGGTTTTCATGTTAATAGGCTGCCACCTAGTGGTTTCTTGTAAAATGGCTTTTACATTTGTTTTATTTAGTCTTATAATTTGTTAAGCATGCCACTGCAAACACCTAGATGTTTGATGAAATGCAAGTGAACTATCTGAGTCACTGAATATATTTTAAAATTTAAAATTTTTGCCTGGCAGTGGTGGCATATGGTTTCCATCCTAGCACTTAGGAGGCAGAAGCTGGTTGATCTGAGTTCAAGGACAGCCTGGTCTACAGGGTTAGTTCTAGGGCAATCAGGGCTACAAAATGAACCCCTGCCTCAAAAAAACCAAAATTAATAATAATAATTATAATTATAATAATTTTAGCACACTATTTTTTGAGACGATATCCTACACATCTAGCTGTGTAACTCAGGCTAGCTTGGTCTCTCTATGTAGTTTGCCTTTAACTCAAGGCAATCCTCCTTCATGCTGGGGTTACAGGTGTGAGCCACCAGACCTGACTATGTTAAATCTTTAAACCTAGGAATAAAGAACGCGTGTTGCTAGGGTAGTTGTGAGCACTAAATAACAGCCCTCATCTTACAACACACCTCAGAGAAAGCTGAGATTTGACAACTTCCCTTCTCAGAATGTGCTGCAGGGCAAAGATCTGTCACATGCCAGTTAGAATGAGGCTCTCCGTTTGCAACAATCAAAATGCCCGAGAGTTTCAGAAAATCGGGTGCTGGATGGGGTGGTACTCAGTGATTCAGTACTAACTTAGCATGCTCAAGGCATCCTGGCACTGTCTCCTCACCCCTACCCCACAGAATAGGATACTTAGAACTGACAGCTGGCTAGAAACCCTCATATACAATAAATGAGACTTGCAGAGCTACTAGAATCTGACAACTGGCTTGAATTTTAAATTGCTGGATACTTTTAAAAATGATGCTGACAGGGGTGTTAAGGGGTTAGTGTCGGAGCGCACCCTCTCACCTCTAAGGAGTGCCCAATGAGGCTGACGTGTGTCAGCCAGCATGGTGCTGAGTATACTTGCTTTCAATTCCTCAATAACTAACATGAGTGTATTGTCCTGGATTCACAGATTAGGAAACCCATCTGCTTCAGGGTCACCACCGATTGTGAGTAAAGTGTGTCTACTACCAAGTTCTTCAGCCACTAGGCTATTTACTCAGCATGTTGGTATGCCTACCATTTACTTTCCACACGGAAGCTTCCAGCACCACTTACAGAGATGGCTCAGCGGTTAAGAGCACTAAATGCTCTTCTAGAGGTCCTGAGTTCAAATCCCAGCAACCACATGGTGGCTCACAACCATCCGTAATGAGATCTGATGCCCTCTTCTGGGGTGTCTGAAGACAGCAACAGTGTACTCATATAAATACATCTTTGGGCCAGAGCCAGCCAGGCTGGAGTGAGAGAAGTGTCTGAAGACAGCTACAGTATACTTACATATAATAAATAAATAAATCTTAAAAGAAAACAAGCAAACAAAAAACCCCAGCTCTCTTGAGACCCAATTTAGTTCTCATAAAAGTCACCTATTCTAAATCAAGCATGGAGATGCATGCCTATAAACTCATCATATAGGAAGCTGAGGCAGGAGAATTGTATTTTGAAAGTCAGCCTGGGAAACATACCCAGTTCAAGACCAGGTTGAGTTAATCCTAAGACTCTATCTCTAAACAAACAAACATAGCTTTTTTTTAGTTCAAGTGCAGTCACTGTCACAATCCAGCTACAAATTCCAACATAAACTGTGTTTAGGCCAGCCCATAAGTCAATAATTTCTATTGTTAACTTGTACATTTAAAACATCTAGATTTAGGATTTACTCAAACATTTGTTCTGAGTATGACAAGGCTATTAAGAAACCCAAAACTTACATCCTCTGCTTCATTCCAAATAGAAATTTATATACAGTTCATTCTCAGAGGTCTCTCCAGATGTTTTCAGGCTAAGAACATATATGAACTATATATGCACAAAACCTGTACTTGCTTGGCTGTCCCACTGGTCCAAAACCACCCCTGTTAATATGATCCGGGGTCTAAACGTTTTTATTTAGCACATCCTAGATTTCTAGAAGGAACATTTTTCCTTGCTGTATGTTATCTGTGTCCATTTTTACTTACTGGATGTGTGCAAGGCGGCTGAGCAGCTTCAGAGGAAATGGTGTCTGGAATGACGCATTTGAGACCTGGACTTTGTCTAGTCTCAAAGTCATCTTGTGCAGGAAAGAACCTGTAACCTGGGGCTGGAGAAATGCCTCCGAGATTAAGAGCTCTTGCTGTATGAGTTCAAATCCCAGCAACCACATGGTGGCTCATAACCACCTATAATGAGATCTGGTGCCCTCTTCTGGCCTGTAGGCATACATGGAAAAGAGGGAGATATATATCTATCTATATCTATATCTATATAGAGAGATATCACCAGACTTTTGGGTACTTTGTGAATTTTTTAAAATTCCACTCTTTTCCACCCCTCTCCTTTCCACCCCCTAACACTAGGTAGAAAAGACAAAAGGGCAGAGGGGGAAAGGGGTGACATTATTGTTAGACAACTTCCTGCTGATTAGGGGCGTCGAGTTTCTTGGGGCAAGTTTGAGCTTCTTCACCATCATATCTAATTTCTTCTTTTCATCTCTTTGCACACAACTGCTTAACAAATCACAGTCAACAGCATCCAACCGCTGAGCAGCCAATCAGTTCCTAGTATCAGGCCCTAGTATTTATATACCCTCTGAAGAGTCCCCAGAATTCCACACACTCTCAGAAACCATCTGCAGCTGGCAAAACCACACCCCTGTTAGAGCATGAGGCAAATTACAGTCAGCTGCTGTGGACAATCTGAAGCAGCCCCACCTGGGGTTAAAACAAACAAACAAACAAACAAAACATTCTTTATATTTCTGTGTTTTTTTAAAGAAACCAAAATTCTCACTACAAGAATCACCGTGGTCCTCTTTCCCCAAACCTTAGTGTTTGTGGTCTCCACCTCCTCAGATGGTATCCACTTCACATGCATATAATACAGATCTTGGAATTGCAATCTAGGAATAAAGAAAATCTGTTTGTATAAACTTTCACTGGAGAACTGGGGTGGGGCGTGCCACACTGCGTGCACTTGGAAATTCATCTCTCTCTCAAGCTCTCCGGGGTTTGCTGCTGACTCCATTCATCTTGACATTTATATACTATTTTATATTTATTTAAGCATTAGGTAGAGGCTAGTTCAGCTTCTTCCACTCAGTAAGCCCCTTGTGGTTAGAACAGTTGCTTTAAATGTATGCATTAAATGAACTTTATATTTCTCAAACACCTACTCCTCTTGGGACACCAAAAAAGCTATTTAGTAAGAACTGCTTAATTCATAAATGATACCTCGGGACTGTCTGGACTCTGAACTCCTAAAACATTTACAGCCTCCATATAGCCCAGACTTCTTAGACATTGCAGCTTTTCTGTCCTCATAGCAGTTGTGTGTGCCACTCCAAGACACATGATCTTCAACTGCTGAAATATGAAGTCATGGCTATTGCAGCCAAGCTCCGATAGTCATTCCTCACCTTCTGCTCACTGAAAGAATCCATTACAAGTTCTTTCCTTTCCTTTTCTTTCTTTTTTTTTTTCTTTTTGGTTTTTCGAGACAGGGTTTCTCTGTGTAGCCCTGGCTGTCCTGGAACTCACTTTGTAGACCAGACTGGCATTGAACTCAGAAATCTGCCTGCCTCTGCCTTCCAAGTGCTGGGATTAAAGGCGTGCGCCACCATGCGTCACTCTCGGTTTTTTAAAAGTACAAATGCAAAATAAGTTCAAAAGGTTTGACAATGCAAAACACACAATGTAAAATTAGTAAGCACGCAAGGTCTTGTATTGCCCTCAGGTTCTTCTCTCAGACCCAGGGCGTCCACACCAGGCGGTCCTTAGAACCTCACCAGGGGAAGGCAGCCTAAGACTCAAAGAGCGCGGAACCTGGAACTGAGATCTGTGCAGATGTTCAATCTTTGGTGACCCCGTGGACGCCCTGCACTCATTTAAAGGTTGCCCGGGGTCCTAAGGGAGTCTTTGTGCTTATTACAGACTATGCAGTAGATTCCCAAAGTTTTAAGGGATGCTCCCGCCTTTTGGCCGCCTCAAGTTGAAGTGTTCCCGCCCACAGTGGCTGCTTCCCGAGCAGGCAAGCGGCTCTGGCTCCCTCTGGGTCTAGTGGTTCCTCTGGAGTCTCCCAAGCTCAGCCTCGTCCACTTCTCTCCAAGTCCTGCTTTCCCCAAGCCAGGGAGCATGCCGGCGTCCTCACTGGAGCTCAGCCACGCCTCCTCACTCCAAGTTTGATTTCAGAGCGCGCCAAGCCTGAGGGAGACTGTAATTGGTTGAAAGTGAGAGACTCTCCCGCTTGATTGGTGGAGTGTTGTGGTGGGCGGGACGGGGCGGAGTCAAAGACGGAAACCCGGCGGGCCAGGGCTTCCTGGCTGCGGTATGGACCTGGTTAAGTGTCCGGAGCACGGTAAGGCCTCAGTCTCGGGATTTCCCTCCCGGGGACTGTGGGACTGGCTTGGAGTGGCCGATGCTGACCTTCTTGTTTCCTCAGGGGACGCCTGCTTCTTAAAGACCGGCGTCCGCGATGGCCCGAATAAGGGAAAGAGCTTCTACGTGTGCCGGACGAACACATGCGGCTTCGTGCAGGCCACCGAGTGAGTCTCCAGCCCGGCCCGGTTACACGGAGTGACCCAGCCTGGTCACTTCAGCTGCCTTGGGACGCGGACTCACCCACACTCCGATCCTTCTAGAGTCTGCTTCAAGTTTCTAGGCACCTGTCTGGCCTTACTTAGCCACTCCCCTTTGCCCCGGCATCCTTTCTGCTCCCTCTAAAAAGTGTAAACAAACAGTGGACATGGGAATTAATTTGCTAGTCTTGTACCAATTTTAGGTCGCCATTTAAATTTTACGTTTAAGGTTAAAACATGTTAATTAGACACAAGCTTTTCTCCTTCATCTAGTGGCATGACGTTAACAACCCAGAGAGAGCCAGAGTCTTTAGGGCAGTGTTTCTCAACCTGCGGGTCACGACCTTCAGGATCTAAGGACGCTTTCACAGGGGTTGCATTTCAGTTATCCTGCAAATCAGATATTTTTACATTGCGATTCAAAACGGCAAAAATTACAGTTATAAAGTAGCAATGGGAATGATTTTATGATTGGGGTCACCATAACTGTTGTAACGGGTATTAGGAAGGTTGAGAACCGCTGCTGTAGGGAGTTAGTGCTGAAAGAAACATCAGAGGTTGATGTGGATCGCAGGTTCTGCAGATGTGAAAGCTGAGACCTAGAAACCTCAAGCATCTTGTCTAAAGTGAGGAAAGTCAAGTGTGACAATCTTTTTTTTTTTTTTTTTTTTTCCCAGACAGGGTTTCTCTGTATAGCCCTGGCTGTCCTGGAACTCACTCTGTAGACCAGGCTGGCCTCGAACTCAGAAATCCGCCTGCCTCTGCCTCCCAAGTGCTGGGATTAAAGTCGTGCGCCACCACCGCCCGGCAAGTGTGACAATCTTAACATACCGGGTGTTGACATTCTCGAAGTGAAATTACACTGTGGTGTCATTTAACATTTCTCCCTGCTCTCTATTCAGCTGGACTTTGTAGAGCATGGTTATTTTTTTTTCAGTATCATAGCTATACTAATATACTAATGAATATTAGTAATATACTAATGAATAGTAGTACTGGAATAACTTGTATGATTTGTGTCTCCACTTTGTACCAGAATTTACTATTTATTTCTAGAAATATTATATAGATAATGTTTCTAAATATACTGAGATTTGGTACCCTGCTCAAATGTTTTAAGACACATGTGTGCTCATGTTTATAGGAATTGTGCATCAATGTTGGTCTTAGGTTTGTTTCAACATTAAAAGAAATGTTCTTGTGGACTGGAGAGATGGGCCAACCTTTAAGAGCACTGGCTGTTCTTCCAGAGGCCCTAGCTTCAATTTCCAGCACCCACTTAGGGGCTGTCAAATGTCTATAACTTCAGTTCCAGGGGATCGGGTGCCCACTTCTGGCCTCTGAAGGCCCAGCATGTACTTGGTGTATAGACACACATGCAGGCAAAATATCCCTAAACATAAAATAGAAATAAATCAATCTTGAAAAAGAGAGTGAAGATTCTTAAACAGTGTGTCACTTACATGGCTACACTGCAATACAGACTAGTACAGTACTTTCACTCGAGGCTTGCAGTGTGTCTGAGGAGCAGACTGCAGACAGTTTTACAAGTCACGGGAGAATGCTTTAGACCTTCACTCAAACCTGTTCACATATTTTTCTTCTATAAGTAATAAGGAGGGACATTTAAGATTTTATGCCAGGCAAGCAGCACATGAGTAAGTTATTGTAAGAGGGAGACACGTGAGTAACAGCACGTGGCACCTAATAGGGTATTAATGGATAAAGGGTAATGGGAGAACCTGAGGAGAAGTCACAGCAGGCCTGCCCTATAGCCTGCCTTAGACTATAAGCCATCCCTGGGAGGGTTGCAATGTGGGCATCATAGGACAGTCAGGAAGAAAAAAATACAGAGTGAGTTCCAGGACAGCCAGGGCTACACAGAGAAACCCTGTCTCAAACAACCAAAATAATAACAATAATAATAATTATGGCCATGCTTTGGTTTAGAAAGTGAGAAGAGGGAAAGACTATGGATCCTTTCCTCAGGAAGCCACACAGGTAACCAACCATCTGTGGGACTTACAAACCCAGGACACCTTGGTGTAACATCTGTGGCTGGGCTGGGTGTGGTGGCACACACCTGTGATCCTAGGACTCAAGAGGCAGAAGAAGGATTGCTGCAAGTCTGAGGCCACACTGGTCTAGGTAGTGACTCCCAGGCCAGCCAGGGCTACTCAGTGAGACTCTGTCTCCAAATATGTAAATAAAAATAAAAATTCAAGCTTGGATTTGACTTCAGACTGTTGACCTCTCTCTATTTCTTGTCTTCTAATAAAGTTATTTTATTGTATTCTTCTCTTCTAGTATTCCTGTTTCTCACTGTTTATTGCATGAGGAGTTTGTGGTCGAGCTTCAGGGTTTGTTTCTACCACAGGACAAGAAAGAATGGAGGTGAGTGTCCAGAGGAACCCCCCCCCACACACACACACATATCCACACATACACACACACACCCCCAATCTTGAAAGAGTTACAGTCATAGTTTTTTTTGTTTGTTTGTTTTTAATTTTTTAAAAATAAGGGATTTTGTTCTTTAAAGGTCATTACTGAAACCCTTTGTTGTACATGCTGATCATCATCTAGCTACCTTGTTGGCAATTCCAAACCTGTGGGTCTCGGGTCTTGACCCTTTCACAGGGGTCACATATCAGATATTTACATTATGATTCATAACAGTAGCACAATTACAGTTATGAAGTATCAACAAAAATAATTTTATGATTGAGGTTATCTCAACATGAGGAACTGTATTAAAGGGTCACGGTGTTAAGGTTGACAACCAGTGCCCCAAATACTGACTGAGCTACCCTGAGCAGCCAGTTCCCCCCCTGCTGTTCAGTTGCTAATAACATCAACCTTGTCAACTTTCTATTCTGGTAATAGAAAAAGGGAAAAGGTCTAACATGCTAAGTAAGACTCAGTAAAGTGCAGTTTTCCTTGGGAAGAGCAGGGAAGTCCATATAGATGGGAGAAGTTATTCGTCATGAATATTAAAGGGTAAATAGAAAGTTACCAGTCATTAGATAGTCTTTTAAAGGAACACATTGCATTGGGATACCAAGGCGTGACATAACATGACCACTTCAAGAATTGGCTTGGTGGTTTGGCCAAGAAGGCAGGGGTTATACACACATGATGGTTTTTATGTAATAGTCTATGTTTTAGAATTTATGTGTTCTAAGTCTCTGTCCCCAATCAAAGGCTATCGAAATACTTGGCATCCTTGTTAAAAAAAAAAAAAAAAAAAACTGACCCTAAGTTTGTGTCCGTGCCTGAGGTGGTTAGTTTTTGTCCGTTGCTTCATTTACATGTTCTGTGTGGTTGTTATATGAAATAGTCTGTCTTCCAGCTTCTTCAAGATTGTGCTGGAAATGTGGGATCGTTGTGTTTGCATATCAAATATAGATTCAACCTCTTAAATTTCTACAGAAAACTCTGTTGAGGTTGCATAACTTACACAGGCAGCTTTGAGAGAACAGACATCAATATTGGCTTTTCCAGGCTGTGAGCACGGTGCATAGTACAACTTTAAATTTTTCTCTCAGTGTTTCTGAATAATTTCCATTATGCAGCTCTTACACTCCTTTTCCAAAGTGTATTCCTCTGGTTATGTTTCTGCTGCTGTTGTAAATGGAATGTTTGTCGTTCTGTATGTAGGAAGGGGGTGTGTGCCTCTGTATATTTGTATATGTTTGGATGTGTGCGGGTGCTGTGTGAGGCCAGAGGTTGGTGTTGAGTGAGTCTCTTGGTCACCCTCCACTTCACTTACTGACCTTGGAACTCACCTGTTTGCAAGCCTCGATAGGTGACAGCTTGTCTTAGGGACACTTTGCCTGTGCCTCCTGAGTGCTAGGATGACAGGTCGGCTACCAAACCCACCTGTATTTTAAGTGGGTTCTTTGGTTTTCACACTTGCAAGGAAGCACTTTATTCATTAAGACAGCTCCCTAGCCTATAAATGTGATTAAAATAGATAGATGGGGGGGGGGGAGAGAAATTGATTGATTGATTGATTGATTGGGAGAGTGATTGTTTTCTGTTAGTAGAGTCAGGCTGGCAAATCTTTATTAGGTTCAGTCCTGTTCCCCTGACACTTAAGATCACTTGTCTCTTGATACAGAAACACCAACCTCTATAGGTGGTAGATAGCAACCAGTGGCTTTCTAATTTGCATTAAAAGAACCATGGAGGTTCAAAAGTGGAGACTGAGGAAAAGTGCTTTGAGATAATAGCTGCCAAAGAACTGAGCCGCATGGCACCTTGTTATCCTGTGCCTTCCATGCCCGACTGCAGTAGTTGGTCTCAGTAGCTGGTTTACAGGTGGGTGTAAGTCTGCTCTTCGAGAGGTTGGGAAGGGAATCTGAGTTCCAGTGGTTGCTGGGATTCAAACCCAGCTCCAGCCACTGAACACAGCTGCTTTCTCTGAGTGACAGCTTGAATTGAGGTGGTGAGGCTGAGTGCAGTTAGGCTGAGAGAGCTGGGACGGCATGCCATCGCCTGGCGGTACGTCCAGGGTGTACCTTGCTCCATCTCTCATCTGCGACAGCGATGGTGGGGCTCCAGAAAGACCCTAGGTTGTGAACAGTTAGCTGTGTGATACCATTTGGAGTTTGCTAGTATTTCTTGTATGTTTAGCTACTTCCTTTTTCAGACAGTATTGTGGCCCCTCTTCTGGCGCACACAATATCTGGTTATCCTTTTTCTGTTTGGCAGCCATTGCTGGTCTCTCTCCTTTGTCCTTCATACAGGGAAAAAAAAAGAGTAAACCAGGGCATCCTTTCGGGTATCATATCATTTTGATTCTTGACTTCCAGCCCTAAAAATGTCCTCTGCAGGGGCTGGAGTGATGGCTTAGATACGCTGCTAGCTGTGCAAGCATGAAGACCTGAATTCAGATCTTCAGCACCACGTAAAAACCAGGGGTGACCAGCTAGGGCTGTGGTGAGGCCTGCCCCCTCCTTCTCTCTCTCTCTCTCTCTCTCTCTTTCTCTCATTACGAGTTTAGATTGATGCTTAGTGGTTAAGAGCACTTGGTGCTCTTGAATAAGCCTTGGGATTCTGTTCCCATTACCCATAATATCATGCAGTGCACAACAAAATTGCAGGCCTGAATCGAATTCCAGGGAATCCAGTGCCATCTTCTGGCCCCTTCAGGCACTACATGTATAAATGCAGGCAAGATGCTCATGCGTACACAAAATCAATAAAAACCCGTAAAAGATGAAGCTCTTTAACATTTGTACCTTAATTACCTGTTTCATACTCCATTAGGCTGTTCTTCCGATGTGCTAGAACCAAGGCGGAGGGGAAGCAGTGGTGTGGAAACGTCCCATGGCGGCAGGTAGGCATTGCCCATGTGTCTTCCGCCCACAGAAAGCACCCCAGTCTGTAAGATTGCTGCTGTCCGTCACACTGCCGCTAAGCGCCCTGAAGGGTTTTGTGGCTGCTCATTCAAAGAGCCACTGCTGTGGTCAAAGTTTGATTACTTACCTTCTGTTTTACACAAATGTCTTCCAGTGTCATAAAAGCAGCCAGTATCCTCCTACTTAGGGAAGAAAGACTAACAGCCTCATCTTTTTTTAGATCAGTATTGACTTGATTTTGATATAAGCTAAATGTAATGCCTCGGTTCCTAGACTATAAAAGACTATATATATATATATATATATATATATATATAGACTATAAAAGAGGCCCTATTCTTGTGTAGTACATGGGGACTTGATCTGGGGAACAGGCAACACTCGTAAATAGAGAAATCCACATTGTGGCTGTGGATTCCTTGTGAATTTGGCATTTTTCCTTTTTAAATGCAGAAGCCATACTAGGCACGGACTGTACTTACTGTGTTTCCCTTTCCTCCAAAAGGACATTTTAGATACAAGGCAGCCCTATTTTATATTATAATGTCTATTTTCATTATCTATAGGATCCTAACCCTAAAGAACTCTCTGTAACCAGTAAGCCTCAGCAGCCATCTGAGTCACAGCTTCACTCTCCCAGCCAGCCGAGAAACCCATTTAGGGTGCTTAACAAGAATCAAAAAACACTCGAACGAAAACAGTTTGTCGAAGAAGGTGAGAGAAAGACAGCTGATAAGAAGCTGAGAGAAAACAATGAGCAGCTCTTGGATCAAAGGAAAGAACAGAAGCCCAAATCTAACAGCAGGATGGAGAAGGACCCCTCATCTGACCTGGTGGCAACTAGACAGTCTGGAGGTGACAGGGAAGAACAAGAGAAATCAAAGTTCCAGCCCAAAACTAAGAAAGCTGAAGGAATGGCTTCCAAGCAAGGCCATGGAGAGGTGCTTCAAGGAATACCCAAGGGTCCTCACATGTCAGAGAGTGAGAGTCGAGGGGTCCCGAACAAGCCAGAGACTCTGAGAGAAAAGGAAACCCAGCTTTTGGTGCCAAGTGTTCCTGGTCAGAACCCAGAAAGCAAGGTCCAGAAAGAGGGACACGTCAGCAGGGAGCCCCTCAAGAACGGGGAGGCCCCTAGTGCACAGGTCACCCAGAGGGGGCTCGCTCAGGGGCCTCTCCAGGGACCATCCAAGACTTGGAGGCCTGTTCCTGAAGCACCAGCAGCACCTGAGCTTTGCTCGGGAATGGCCCACCATGCCACCTCCAGCAGTGAGGACAGCGAAGATGATGGTGTTTCCAGTAGGCCGGGGTCCCCACTTCTCTTTGACTCGACTGTGGACTCACAGAAGAAGGGGAGCCTTCAGCATTCTGACCAGAGTGTGCAGAGACAGATGCCTGCTGCTTCAGGTGTTTCCAAGAAGGGAGATTCCTCTGACCCAGCAGCCCAGCGTGCAAACCTAACAACACAGCTGAAACAAAAGAAGGTGAGTCTGCAGTGTATACTGCCCTGGCAGAAGACCCCAGTTCGGGTCCAACACCCATGCCAGCTGGCTTCAAACCCCCTGTAACCTCAGCTCCAGGGTTCTGACAGCCTCTCTTCGCCTCGGCACCTTCACTCACATTTACATACTTATCCACAGTTTCTGTGCATACAGATACACATAATGAAAACAAACCAAAACAGCAGGCCAGTCTTGACTTGTGCTTTGTCTCTAAGGCAGTGGTTTTCAGCCTGTGAGTTGGAACCTTGTTGGGAGTCAATTGACCCTTTCACAGGGATTGCCTATGACTGTCAGAAAACAGACATTTGTATTATGATTCATAGCAGTAGTAAAATTATAGTTATAAAGTAGCAGTGAAATAATGTTATGGTTGGGAGTCACCACATTATGAAGAACTGTGCTAAAGGGTTGAAGCATTAGGAAGGATGAGAACCACTGCCCTAGGGTCAGGGTGTTCCTGTGGGCAGCTGGGAGCTGCTCGCAGAGTTGAGTACATTCCTGAGAGGGCTTTCTAGGGGACTGCTTAATACCTGCCTTTCCTGTGTAGACGTAGGCTTAGTGTGCTAGCTCGGATCTTATTTTGCTTTTTAATCCTGGTTTTTACATTCATAATTAGAAGATCATTTTGAGTTTTGTCATAGTAAGCCAAATTTAAAAGTTTGAAGCTGTCCTTTAATAACTTGAGAGGCCAGTTGTGTTTGACAGGATCTGTTTTTTAGGGTACCCTGGCTGCAGTGAACATCCAGGCTCTCCCTGATAAGGGTGAGAAGTTGCTTAAGCAAATCCAGGCTTTGGAGGACGCACTCAGTGCTCTGGCTCTCTCCCCAGAACAAGGTATGATGGGGTTTGCCCTAGAACTCAGTGTTTGTGAACGTGTCAGACACATTCCGAGAAAGGTTGAGTTCATTTTTTCTGCCTTATTGTTGGCTTCCAGGCGTTCTCCTAGTGATATGTGCTGGTGTTTGTCACAGCGCTCCTGCACGCTGTGCTCTGAGAACAGCTGAAGCTCAGGCTTCTCTGGGAGCCTCCACGGGCTGCATTTGCTTAGGGTCTTCACTTGCTTGTCTCCCTTCAGTCTGTTTTCCCTTGTGTGTTGAACAGGAACTAAAGAGAAGTGCAGCGCTCAGGAACCAGAGCAGAGCAACATCACCAAAGCTGCTGCTGCCCCTCTCCACTTGGTACCTCCCCAGCCCCTTCCCAGGCCCCTCATCCAGCCTGCAAGCTCTCTAGGACTAAAGGCAGGCCGCCAGGAAACTCCTGAGGGAGCCAGCCAGTGCTCAGGAGGTAAGGTTCAAAGGACTTAGCCCTGCTGTGGCAAGCTGATAAGTTATGTGCTGCCCAGCAGATATTTGCAGCCACTCGAAGGGGAAGCCGTTTATTCTTGGATTGAAAGTTGCACGTGTGTTAGATATCTGATTCTCTGTAGAGCTTTGAATAGTTGTTTTCAGACTATGAAGCTAGGGGCTGGTTACTGCCTTATGCCACCATAAGCCCACCCACCAACCCAGAAGTCGATACATAGGATACACAGACAGTATTGCGTATGAAAACCAACTTATTACTATGAGGCAGGTAGCTAGCAGGTAACATTTTTATTTCCCTGTATGAAAGATGGGGGGATGGGTCAGGCATGCCTAGAGGCAGAGAAGAATGACCTAAGTGGTGACCCGTGCCTTCAGACACATAAAAAGTAGTAACTCCCTAGTTAGCTAGATTTCTGTTGCTAACTTCCAGACAACTTTGCAGGTCCCTAGGAGAGTCTTGGTTGTTTTGTTTTGTTTTGTTTTGTTTTGTTTTAAGGTTTTCTTGGTTTTATTTGTTTTTTGAAAGAGGGTCTCACCTGTTTCAGAAGGCTGGCCGGGAACTTGCTGTATGGACCAGGTTGGCCTCCAAGCATTAGGTAAAGGAGTGACCCCCCACGCCCAGCGCCGAGATAGAGCCTCGGGGGTGCTGTCTGATGACTGGGTTTGCAGGCAGGAGATTGGAGGTGAAAGGGGGCTGGCAGCAACAAGGAAAGCAGTGGCAGTTTTCTCCCAGTGATAACTGCTACAGGTGTAAAAAATTGAAAGGCAGCCTTGACAGGGAGTGTCTAATAGATGGGGTGGGTGGTATTTGAATTTAGGCCTCTCTAAAAGTCATTGAGAAAACATTTGGTCATATAGGTAGCCATCTTGGCTGCTCAGGAAGCTTTTTGGGACCAAAGCTTATGTTACAACATTATTTCATTACTTAATAGTGATGAAGTCACCTAGGGAGACATTAAACTACAGCAGCTTATTGATGTGAAAGAACATGTGACAGGCCGGGCGTCGTGGCACACTCCTTTAATCCCAGCACTCGAGAGGTAGAGGCAGGTGGATTTCTGAGTTCAAGGCCAGCCTGGTCTACAAAGTGAGTTCTAGGATGACCAGGGCTACACAGAGAAACCCTGTCTCAAAAAAAACCAACCAAAAAAGAACATGTGACAGGTCTTGGAAAGAGTTCTCCTAAGACAGTGTTAAGGGTTTCAGAACTTCAAGTTGCCCATTGCCTAGAAACCTTGTCCTAGAAATGCTTTCTCCCTAGACTTGGGAACCGCTTGTGTGTCTTGCCTGTGTGGGATGAGAGGGCCAGCAGTACAGTATGACATAGTCCACTGTGACCTGCATCTCAGGGATCAGCTTCCTGCCCTCACAGATGACCTCGTGCCTGGCTCTTCTCTTTTGGATTCGGAGGCCTTTGCTTCCAGGATCACTGCCCGGGATGACCTTTGTGGCCACTGCTTTTCAGAACTGAAAAATAAGTGATCAACCCACCGAGGGCCTGGCTGGAGGTGGACTCGGTGGCGGTGCTTGCCCGACGTATTCAAGGCCTCACATATGGTCTCCAGCTCTAGAAAAATATTATAGGTTGTTTTGTTCTAAATAACAGTTGTTTGTGTGGTTAAGGAATCAGAATGGGAGTAGAAAAGCTTGTGAGACCAGGAGAGCCTTGAGGTAGGAGTTTTCACTCAGTACAGATTCATCATTTAGCAGATAATTACGTTTTTGAGGCTCTATCCAGAATACAGTACTTGTCTTGCTGTTTTTATTTGAGAGACAGGGCCTCCTGTATTCTAATTTGTATGGCATTGGGGATCAGACCCATTTATGTGAGTCAGGTACTACAGTGACAGCACTGCATCCCCAGCCCTCAGGACACAGCACTTGTGACATCTTTGGGGAACACTTATCTGTCCTCAGGCCATATGAACCAACATCATCTTTATAATGTGTGGAAAATCACGAGTGAAGCCATAGATGAGCTGCATCGGTCACTGAAGTCTTGTCCGGGTGAAACAGCAGTAGCAGAAGACCCAGCTGGCTTGAAGGTGAGCCAGGAGCTACAATGAGAATCCAGCACCCCGGAGAGCACTGTGACACCTCCTGCAGAGAGATGCCTCAGTGGCTTCTGAGTGGTTCCTTCTTTTTTGTTGAACAGTAAAAATAGTAATGAACCTTTCTTTTTCAAGTCATAGGCTATACAGTTCTATAACAGCCAAGGATCTGTGTTTTCAGTTGCTATATGCTATAGGATCCAAACCAGTTCTTATGTGTAATGAGCTACTGCGGTGGAAATAAGTAAAACAAATGTCATCATAAGACAAAGATAAAAAGCACGGTCTTGCCAAGCAGTGGTGGCACACATCTTTAATCTTAGCACTCAACAGCCAGTAGGTGAATCTATGCGTTTGAGGCCAGCCTGGTCTCAGAGTGAGTTTCAGGACAGCGAGGGCTGCACAGAGAAACCCTGTCTCAAAAACAAACAAAAAAAACCAAAAAACTAACAAACAAAAAAATAAGAGGGCTTTGCAGGCCATGTATATAAAGTACAAACTCAAAATAATGGCCAGTAAGTAGTTTTATACCTTAAAAAATGCAAATATTTAGAGGGCAGAGAAGATAATAACAACACAGGACAATGAGAAGCAGGAGTGAGGGGTCAGGTTGGTAGTAATGAGTGATGGATGGGTGAGTGTCACCACTCCCTCACTGGGAGGAGTAGGTAGTGCTACTGAGAATAGGGAGAGTCCCTTGCAGTGGACCCTGACATTGGCAAATGAACTTAGATTTGAATGGTTCAATATTTCCTGTGCACTAGTGATAACTCTATAAAGGTTTATGAATGTTGTGAAGGTTTGTTCTCTCCCAGAGCACAGCATAAACTAGGGCACAAAAGAACTGGGAGGAAGTCAGTAGTTGAAGAGCTGTTGCAGCTTGTGACTATCAGTCCAGACTGGGCTGTTGAGTAGGAAGGAGAGTCAAATATAAGGATCATGAAAAGGAACAGGACGGCTAGTAAAAGTCAAGTGACCTTCTCAAGCTTGGTTGCAGGCAGTAAAATGTGAAGACAAAAGTGACCTTTTAGTGGAGACATGGACAGGAGCATCCTAATAGAGATGCTGAGTGTTAGCCATAGGGAAGTCTTCACCAGAGTGGACAGGTGAAACCAGCAGCTCATGGCCACAGCTAGAACATAAAGGGCTCACCTGTACAAAAGAGGAGAATGAAGCTGGGGTCCAGCATAGCCTCTCGTTAGGATTCATTCTGGCATTTGACTTATTTTGTCAGGTCCCCTTGCTACTGCACCAGAAGCAGGCATTAGCCTGGTTACTGTGGAGGGAAAGTCAGAAGCCACAAGGAGGGATCCTGGGTAAGTTTGGTAATGCTTAGCCACTATGTTAACTGTGCTGTAGTGTGGGACTTGATGTTGTCCCAGTGCTAAGAGGAAGATATATGCATTTTTCAGATGGAAAACTAAAGTGTAGAAATGTTAAGAGCTTGGTTAAAAACACATAGTGTACCAAAGGAGGTGTTGGCAACCAACATTAGTAGCTGCCTCTGACTAAGGAAAGAGTTTGTTCCATGCTGGTCCCCACGGTCTCCCCACAGCTTCTAGCTGTGGAATATGAACCTGGGGACCAGCCTTTCCAGAAGCACAGGCCATGGCCACAATTGCAAACTGATCATGACTTTGCTCTGAGCGTTCGAGGAAGCTAAGGCTTCCGTCTGCCCAGAGTTCAGAGACTTGTAATAGGACCCACAATATTTAGTCCATCCCACAGCCATGATGTACACAGATCAAAATCAGCAGAAGGCTCACAGGACAGAATCCTGGGAGCAGTCTTCTGGAGCCTTCTCCTAATGAAGTCTCATGGGTCACACTTAAACCATCCTAGCAGTAAGTTGGAGGATGTTTCCAGCCACAGAAGCATTTTGGAAACTTAGTGCCCAGGGAGTTTTCTAGGAGCATGTAACATAGGCAGTTTCATCCTGGTAGACAGCAAGATTCCATCCTCCAGAAGGGAAGGCTGTGTTGGCACAGAACTACGTCATTTATACAAATGGTGTAGGCAGTTTGGAAATGTGAGAGCTCGCCTTACATGTTAGTTCCATGGGTAGCCATGGCCTGATGTTGGGCAGGGCGCTCAGACGTTGACTCACACACAGGCTGTCCATGTTGATGCACACACTGTGTCAGAGGCAGAGTGAACCGCTCTACTGCCGGGTCACAGTGAGGATGCTGAAAGACTATAGAGGCTGGTGAGATAATCCAAGTGTCGCATTTGGTATGAAGAGTACGTTAGGTCATCTCAGTGGCTGGCACAGGGACAGTGTAATGCAAGAAGTGTCTGCCACAGCTAGTGACATGGCTCAGTAAGCAAACACTTGTAAAAGCCTGGTGACCCAAGTTTGATCTTTGGAATTCATGTAAAAAGTAGAAGGAGAGAACTGACTCCACACATGTGCCTTAGCATGTGATACTTTTGTGCATGTGCACACATATGCACGCACACACAAATGTGTGTGTGCGTAATATATATATATATGTATATGTATATATAAAATGAAGTGTTCAGTTATGGCCTTTGATAGGTAAAGGAAGTGCATGATAGACTGCTGAACTGTGGCAGAGTAGAGTAGGTGATAGGATATGTTAGCTAGACATTTTTGTTTTGGGGAATAACAAAAAAAGCAGGCACCGTCATGAAACTGAAAGTCAATCCACTGTTAGATAAATCCACTGTAGCAGGGAAACTGAGGTAAGAGTAAGATCTAGCTATTTATTGTATGGTATCTGACCTCGATCTCCATACAAATGGCAGGAGGCCACTTTTTACACAGAGACCCATAGGATAGGGAGTAGGCCAATTTCTGCCAGGAGTCTTCTCTTAAAGTCATGTTGAGCCTTTGTTTCTTCTTATTTTTAGCGGATGATATGGGCTTAGGAAAGACTCTGACAATGATTGCACTCATCCTAACCAAGAAGAATCAGCAGAAAAGCAAGGAAAAGGAGAGAAGCGAGCCTGTGACGTGGCTTTCCAAGAATGGTAGGTATAAGCCCTTCTGCCATTCCCAACCTTATTTGAGCCAGCAGAGGGAGGTTTTCAAGCTAACAAATGATAGCTTTGGTCACATCTAATTAATCTGTTATAAAACCAGTATTGGTTACTTTCCTGTGTTTGTTCTTTCTTTCTTCCTTCCTTTCTTTCTTTCTTTCTTTCTTTCTTTCTTTTTTTTTTTTTTTTTTTTTTTTTTTTGACTCTGGAGTTTTATTCAGTGGGTCTCTGGATTTAGAAGTTGTTGGGCCTCTTGGTAGTGCAGCAAGGCTTTTGCTGTCATGGAAGCACTTGGTGGGGCTATGGTAACTTGAAGCCATGAAACTGCTTGATGCCCAGCTGGCTACACCCTCTTTTACCTTCATGATCTGGAAGGAGTGCTCGTGGGCACGGAACATGGTTTCACATATGTGTGAACATGGTGTGACCCCGCCAGTGATTGTTAGGTTCCCTTGCTCCCAGTGCATGTTGTGTGTGCCAGAGTGGGGGTCCTAGCACGGCCAGATGCCAAAGGTCTTCACGTGCAGTGCTACTTCTCAGACACTGCCTGCAGTACACTGTCTCCCTGGAAGACTGACTTCTTCACCCGTGACACGAGGTACTGGAAATGAGGCCTGGCCACCGCGTGGTTGGATGCAAAGATGCTCATTCAGTACAGTGGCTCTGTGCGGCACTTCAGGGTGGGCAAGCAGCGCCCTGCCTGGTACCCCGAAGTGTGCCTGACACCTTCATGGCGGTCTGTCCTCATTCGCCACCATCCCTCCTGTGTTATTTCTGATGCTGGGTGTGCAGTTATAAATGACTTCTCCGTTTTATTTAAATTTAGCTTGATCTGGGATTCAAAAAAGTTTTTTGGAGATAGGTGAGGTCCTAGAACAGATAGTCCAAGCATAGTAATTAGTGTTTTCTGTTGGTGCTGGGGATAAACTCCCAGGTATATCCAACTTAAGGTACCTTTTTAAAGGTGCATATTCTATTTGTTTCTTAACTTGTTTTAAAAATATAGCTTTATGCATATTTTATGTTGATACATGTTATCAGTAAATACCGTGTAAATTACCATGAACATGAACACAGTCCTGCTTTGTTTATATGGCCAGAAGCATGTAGCGCTCTCTCTCAGGGCCTGTGGTACACACTGTTGCAGCTGGGCCCCTCACCCTGCATGGAGTAACACACACACACACACACAAGATGAGAAACATTGGTAAATACTGTGTGCCAATAGATGGTTACAAATCACATTTGCAGGGCTGGAGAGACAGCTCAGAGGTTAAGAGCATGGACTGCTCATCCAGAGGTCCTGAGTTCAATTCCCAAGAACTACAAGATGGCTCACAGCCATCTGTAATGAGATCTGGTGCCCTCTTCTGGTGTACAGGCATACATGCAGGCAGAACATTGTATACATAATTAAAAAAAATCTTTTAAAATAATCACATTTGCTTCTCTTAGGAGAAGTTCTTTCTACTCATTTAATGCATAGCAATTTGTATTTATATTTTAATGTAATTTGTTACATTTTTATATAGAAAAACACAAAACAATAATTCCTGGTAGCGAATCATCTCAGGAGTCCTTAGGAAAGGGCCTGCTTCCACCTCTAGCCACGTGAAAGAGCATTCCTTTTTAGACTGGGTCACACACTGCCCACTTCCCTCCCTGTCATTCTAAAATAAATAATTGTTTGGTTTAAAAGACTGTCTCTTCCGTTTTCTATTCTGTTTGCTTTGTGTAGAACTAAACCAGTAGTTAAAAGTACTGATTGAAGGGGTAAAGTCATCATGTTCAAGGCTGTTCAGCGACTGTAACTAGGTATTGATTTCTTCCTCTAGACTCCTCTGTCTTTACTTCCAGTGGAACACTGATCGTCTGCCCCGCTTCCCTGATCCATCACTGGAAGAACGAAGTAGAGAAACGTGTAACCAGCAACAGACTCAGAATCTATCTCTACCATGGGCCAAACCGGAGTCGGCACGCAAAAGTGTAAGTAAGTGGGAAGTGCCTGGACGTGTCTGCAACTCACACAGGGAGCCCGTTTGTCTTTCTGCTTGCCCGATTCTTTGGGGCTAGTCATATGGGTGGAGACTGAGGACAGTTTTCAGTCTTAAGTGTCAGGCAGGTTGCGCTCAAACACACCTCAGAGTTTAGTGGTTTCACTTTGCCATTGCCAGTCACTCTTCCTAGCGAAAGCTGCAGTAGGAGGGGCTTGCAGTGCCTGGGCTGCCTAAGGTGGCAGCCACATTCCCTGGTAAGCCCTGGGGAACGAGGAAATGTCAGGGTCTCTCTTGGGCACTGAAGACCTGAGGCTAGAACTCATCTTCCATTTCCCTGAGTGTAAAAGGAAGCACTTAGTCTTATGCGATATCTTGGTAGCGCTCTGTCAATTACCCGCTGTGGGCTGTGTGGATGTAAGTATGCTTATGACTGTTTTTTCACATATAGACTGTTCAGTAAGGTTAAACGCAAGAGTTTTAGATGCAGAATTGTTAGACTTAGTAAACATTCTTGGAAGGGGATGCTTGGGAGGGAGACGAGATCACCCCAGATGGCAATCTTTAGGTTTTGGATTTTGGGGTGTTTTTTGTTTTTATTTCTAGTGCTAGGACTCAAATACCTTAAGCATTCTGGGTAAACACCTTAACACTGAGTTACAGCCTGTTAACTTGAAGGACCTTCCAGAGGACCCAGGTTCAATTCTCAGCACCCACATGGCAGCTCACAACTGACTGTAACTCCAGTTCCAGGAGATCTGACATCCTTACACAGACACATGCAAATAAAACACTAATGCATGTAAAATAAATGAATAAATAATTTTTAAAAAATCATTCCTTAATAAGAACCTTTGTGTGTAAACAATGTAGAAAAGATGAACTGAAAGCGTACTACATTTTTCTGCCCAAAACTAAGTTAATGGGTTTTTATAAATCTATTGTAAAGTGATAGCAAGAAGGTACCATTGGCATGGGGTTGACAGTGCTTTGAAGAGTTCTTTTTTCTTGGACACCTGAGCATCACCTACTTCAAATCATTAAATATCAGTTTCCAGCCCTGACCTACTTTCTATTCTGATCAGGTCATAGCAAACTTATTATGACTACAGCTAGACATTTTCCTTTCTGGCTCACTGGATGGTTGCTGGAATGAACAGTCTATATAGGAAGAATGATCACATTAGTAAGAGATAAGGAAGTCTGATAGAAAAGTCCACCTCATATTTCACACATACACACAGAGAGAGAGAGAGAGACGGAGCTCATGTGTGTACCAAGTACATAATTAGTTGATGTCAATTCTGCTATCTTTTTTTTTTTTTTTTGTCTCTAAGTTTTGTTTTGTTTTGTTTTTGCAGTCCTGGGAAATAAACTGAGAGCCTTGAGCATCCTGGCAAACACCCTACCCCTGAGCTATTTTTTCTCCCCAGCTCCCTAGGCCCTTTTATAAAGAAGCTGCCTCTGCCACTGCCCCTGGCAGGTCCCAGGAGGAATTGTTTACTGTTCGCTTTTTGTATCCACGCAGACTCTCTACGTATGACATCGTGATTACTACTTACAGCCTTCTGGCCAAGGAGATTCCTACAACGAAGCAAGAGGGAGAGGTCCCAGGAGCAAACCTCAGTGTGGAGGTGAGACTTAGGGGTGCCAGGGAGGTAGAGGAAGGGCCACACATAGTCTTCCTGCCCGGAGAAGAGTGCTCCAGGCAGCCCACCTGTGGGACTGAGTCCCTCTGCTCCTTTCTATTCTGGACAAGCACCCAGTGGTAAATTCGTACTTGGCACAGAGCTCAGCTACTTTTACAAGTAAAGAAACATACATTATAACTGTGGTAATAATAATCACACTTGAGTGCCGAAGAGCCTCACATGCTATTTTCATCTTAGACTATATGGAGTATACACTAATATGCTGTTCTTTATGTTAGACTATATGGAGTATATGCTAATGCTCTGTTCTTTATGTCTTTATGTATCAACCTGTTACTGCCTGCCTTTCTTCTACCTCCCAGAAAAGAGCTTTGCAAATAATAGGGCTACAAATGGGTCAGAAGCTAAACCATGACCTTCTTCATTTGTAGGCAGAGTCAGGAATCTTGTCAGCTGTTTCACAGGCTTTCTTGTACAATTTTGAAGGGATTTCTGTATTCTGGGTGATTTATAGAGTATCATTCCAGCTCAAACCAAGCTAAGTGCTTTTCTATGGCTCTAAGAGAAAAACCCAAATTCCTATGTAATGTCTCAGGTGCCGTGTGGTGCTGGCCTCTCTCTCCTCTCTCCCCATCTGCGCCCTCCCTGAGGCACTGCATCTTGTGTGCCGTCATACCTGCCACCCTCTGGGCTTCTCTGAGTAGTGTGCTTAGCTACCTCCCTTTTCTCAGGAGTGTTTCCTAACCAGTTTCAGGAAGCCTTTCTGAACTGCTTTCTCCTAGGCGTTTGGATGCGTGCCTCCTGGCACCTTGTGCTCACATGGTTGTAGCTCTGTTCAGTCAGCTGGTGTGGAGGCTCTGCTGGGTTGGGGGAAGCCTCCACTGTCCTGTATTGAGTGACTTCTGCATAGACCTTATGCTCTCATGACATTCTTCTCTCTTGCCAGAGTTTGGGCTTCTGGAGGGTCTGAGATGGCCTTTCTGTTTTTGACTTAGCATCTTACACCTAAAAATTGGCATATAGGAAGTTTTAATAAATTGAATAAATACTTTACTGACTAAGCGAATTTTCAACCTTATACCTAGTTTATTCCTGACTAAATATTATTAATGGTGCTGCTGAATGTGGGTGGAGAGAATAAATGGAAACTCGGGTATATTCTGTTTGGAGTGACCATTTATTTGAACTTTTTGAGAAGTTCTGTGCTTGGTTTCTAACCACAGTTCAGTGGAAGAGTCTAAGTAAATTAGAGGGTCTGAGTGGGCCCTCAGGTTATGTTCCCTCCTCTTGAGGACACGTGCATGTTCCCACACTGACTGGTATTAAATGATCCTTTGTTCCTTCCAGGGTACCTCAGCACCTTTGCTTCAGGTAGTCTGGGCTCGGATCATTTTGGATGAAGCTCATAACGTGAAAAACCCTCGAGTACAGACATCCATTGCTGTGTGTAAGCTCCAAGCCCAGGCCCGGTGGGCTGTCACTGGAACCCCCATTCAGAACAACCTGTTGGATATGTATTCACTGATGAAGTGAGTGACCTCTTTGGGGTCACATTAATGTGACCTTGTCCCTGTTTGTAACCCTTCATCATTATTTCATGCCTTGGGATGGAGCTCTGATGTGTCCAGATTATCTTGTGTGGCAGGTGGCCAGCTTTAGAGGCAAAGAATGAATATTCATGATAAAGTATTAATGGTTTGATACAGTATTTTATGCAGACATATGGAGCAGCTTGAATTAAAGGAAACCAAGGTCACTGTTCTTCAGCCCTGTGGCTGTTTTAGGCTGCTTGCTTTAAAATACATGGGCCAGAGCAGGACTGCAATGTATTTGAGGCAAACAGAAAAGAATGCTAACTTTTAAATGCTAACTTTTTAAAAGTGAGCCCATAAAAGTCTTTGGAATTTCTTCGCTAACATCGATGCTTTAGTAATAAATTCTAGCTGTTCATTATACATCCTGTTGGGGCTGTTTCCATTGTTCCTGTAAAATGCACAACTTTACAGTGTGATTTTCCTTACTGACTTGGGCTTTTGGCCTGTCAAGCAGACATTGGCGTGGCTTTCACTTTCAGATGGGATGGGAGCATGGGGCAGCAGATCTGATTTGTTTTCATCTGGTGTCTTCCTTTGGACCCTAATACCATCCTCTCCAATCTCCTCTCCTGCTTTGTCTTTCCTGGCCCTCCAAAAGGTTTCTCCGTTGCTCCCCATTTGATGAGTTCAGTCTTTGGAAGAGCCAGGTTGACAATGGTTCAATGAAAGGAGGGGAACGGTTAAGCATTTTAACCAAGAGCCTTTTGCTGAGGAGAACAAAAGACCAGCTGGATTCCACTGGTAAACCTCTGGTAACCAGATTTCTGCCTATCCCCAGGGAGGCCTGGGAGGGAATGTGATCTGGACCTCAGGTAGACCACTCAGTGTCAGGAGCCTTCATTTCCTTCTGGGGAGACTCCTGAGAGCAGTCCCTGGTGCTGTGCTAGCTCAGTCATTTGCAGGGAAGAGGGGACCGCAGTGCAGAGACTGGTGCAGCGAGCCAGCGTGTTAGCTCTGAAGTACTCAGTGCTTTACAGAGCTTCACAGCATCTCCTTTCCCATTCCCCAGGTAGCACTGCCTGCACGTAGATGCCAGCTGCACCGGTTAAAGCTTTCTGAGGACGAGCGGGCCGTTTATGACATCTTTCTTGCAAGGTCAAGGTGAGTACCAGGAGGAAGCACCTTCTCTATGCTTTGTTTTTTCTTTCTTGGCTGGGGAAGAATCCAGGCTTATATTTCCTTAAGTTTCACATAGAATACTAATGTGTTACATCTTCATTTTCCCGAAAACCCCCAAATTTTATAGTTCTTTTTAATTTCTTTTTCCCTTCCTCTTGTCCTATCTCTGTCTCTCCTACACACTGAAGGCAGAATTTTGACCCCACTTTTAATTGTCTTCTTTACCTAGCAATCAGAGAGTATAGGATCTGTCTGCCCCTTTGGGGATTGGATAATATATTGGATGATGACTCTCTTTGGCCTTTGACCTACCACGCAGCGTCTCACTGGAGTTTAAATCCCAGCTTTGGGATCACACTGTTTGCTGTCAGCACCTTGTCTAGAACTCTTGTCATTCTTCTCTTACTCCTTCCCATGGGCCGATATCTGTTTCCAGGAGGATTGTGCCTTTTGTCTTTTTATACTTTAGACGTACTATGCGTTTTTTAGGGGTTTTGTTTTGTGAATAATAATAATAATTATTATTATTTTGCTTATGGCCCATGTTGGCTGTGAGCTGAGCAGCATTTAGCCAGTACATTCTCTATCCTGCCCAGGCCCCGCTCCAAGGTAAGAGCCTGGCGTTAGTGGCTGTAATGTGTGCATTCTGACAGGTCAGCTCTCCAGTCCTATCTAAAGAGACAAGAAGGTAGAGGCAGCCACCATGGAAGAAGCCCTGATAATCCATTCAGTAGAGGTAAGCCAGGGGATATTCAACTATGAATAGCTGAGAAAGGAAAGTGGGATTTCTAGCCCTTAAAATAACAAACAGATTATGGGCCCTGGGTATCAGAGAGACCACATTTTATCAAAGCTTGTTAAGCCAGAGAAATACACACTGATCTGAAAAATGTAAAGACTTTTTTTTGTTTTCTAAATCTACATTATTTAAAACACAGGCATGCCTACAGAGAAACCCAGTATTTCTTTCTTTCTTCTCCCTCTCCTCTCCTCTCCTCTCCTCTCCTCTCCTCTCCTCTCCTCTCCTCTCCTCTCCTCTCCTCTCCTCTCCTTCCTTCCTTCCTTCCTTCCTTTCTTTTTTTTTTTTTTTTGAGACAGGGTTTCTCTGTATAGCTCTAGCTGTCCTGGAACTTAGTACTCTGTAGACCAGGCTGGCCTCGAACTCAGAAATCCGCCTGCCTCTGCCTCCCAAGTGCTGGGATTAAAGGCGTGTGCCACCACATTTCATTTGACTTCATAAAAGTATGTTTTAGGGCTATCAGGAAGGCTCAGCTGATAAGGGGGCTTGGTGCCAAGCCTGATGCCCCGGGTTCAATCCCCAGGCCCCAGAGTGTAGGACAACTTTTTACAGGTTGTCTTCTAACCTTCACATGCACGCCTTGGCACACATCACACCACAAAGGTTGGTTGGCTTGTTTGTTTCAAGGTTATTGAGTGTCAGGTCAAACTGTTTAAGTAGCTGGACTCAGGTCCGCTTCTTCCCCAGAGCTCCTGTTTTAAATCTTGTACTGTCTCCTCTCTTGTCTTCTCTCCTCCAGTGGCTCAGGAGTTTGGATCCAGTGTGTCCCAGGGCTGCCCTGCGGCAGACTCCCAAAGACCCAGCACCGTCCATGTCCTGTCCCAGCTTCTGCGGCTTCGCCAGTGCTGCTGCCATCTTTCTCTGCTGAAGTCGGTGAGAGACGCCCCGTCTGTAGTCATCTCCACAGTCGGCTGTAGCCGGGATCCTGCGTCAGGGAAAAGGCTGGTCTGCAGCTCTCTTTTATGGGATGGAGAGGAAACGCATTTCTTCTGCTTTACTTTATATTAATGTTTATTAATGCTCATGAGTTCCATGACAAGATACACTTTTTTTTTGTTTGTTTATTTTAGATCACAACTGACATTTTGTTAAGGGAAACATTTGTGAGTGTTTTGTTATCTCAGAATGTCATAAAGCTTTGGGAGTTACTGGTGTTCAGTACTCTGGGGTGTATGAAAACCCAAGCACACACTGGGAGGTGCTTTTGTACTGGGTGCAGGTGTGTCTAGGATTCTAATTAACTGTGTGCTCACTTCAGAAGCTTAGACTCTGAAAACAGAATGACCATGTAGGCCGTCAGCAGGTTTTTAACTTGCGTCAAGCTTTACACAGGGTCTTTTCTGTAGTGCCTGAGATAAGTCATTTTACTCTCGACTGTTGGAAATCAGCAGGTACGAAGGCTTGCCACCTCCATTGTCCTGTGTTCCCATCTCCTCTCTTTCTTCCAAGGCTCTGGACCCCACAGAACTGGAGAGCGAAGGCCTTGTCCTGTCCCTGGAAGAACAGCTCAGTGCTCTGACCTTGTCCAAGGTCGATGTCTCAGAGCCATCACCCACGGTTAGCCTTAATGGCACATGTTTCAAGGCGGAGCTTTTTGATGACACACGAAGGAGCACCAAGGTACTTTTGTCACCTGTGCTTGATGACAGATATTACCTTTCTCCCTGTGTTGAACATTATGCACGTGGGAAGAGCTTATGAGAGGAGAGTTAGAAGGTCAGATCTTAGATCCCCCTTAGTCTTAAAGCCTCACTTGGTCAGGAGAAGCCCAAAGCCTTCATTCTCTTTTCGCGCCATGTGGGGTCCAGGGATTGAACTCCAGTCAGCAGGCATTCAGCAAGCACAGTTTCCTGCTGAGGCACCTTGCTGGCTCTTGGTTAAAATTTTAGAACTTAAGCCTGGGTATTTACCATAAATAACTGGAAAATCAGAGCCCTGTATGCGAGCAGATTATATATACTCTAGCATCGTTAGAGTTAGCTGCTGTGGCCTTGCCTAATACTCTGGTAATGTTCTTAACACAAGGCCACGAGTAGACTCAAACCGTGTTAGGCTTCGTGTACACAGGGAACAGCTTAAAGCCAGCAAAGCTCTTTTGCTTTCTTCTGTGACTGTCAGGCTAGAACCTTGCCTCTTCCAGCAGTGGTCTGGCAGCCAGAAGCACAGGAGGGATCCAGACATGCATGTGTTCAGCTCCTCAGAGGATCTGGTGTCCCGAAAGCAAAGGAAGGCTACTAAGCAATGGTTGTGGCGTGTGATCAGAACCATGGCACTGGTGTAGCCCACACGAAGTTGGGGAGGCTTTCAAAAGTAACACCCATCATACCCCAGCAACATGGCTAAATGAGACCGGAACAATGACAGTACCACAGAGACATGCTAAGGTGGAAGAGAGTCTCCTGGGGTCCTAGCCCTAGCAAAGAAGTACTGGCTGCCCAAGACTGCTTCTGAGAGACAGAGCAGCCTCTCCCACTTCCAAGTGCTTAGCTCTAGAATCATATATATACAAGCCATACTAAAAGTATATAAGTAGGCCACACTTATATATTTATATAAGTATAACAATAATAGAGGCCATTAGTGTAAGAAAGAGTCGAGGGTGCATGGGAGAGGCTAAAGGTAAGAATGGCAAAGGAGAAGTATTAAAAAGAAAATAAAAATCTACAGCAAAATTAAAAAAAAAAAAAAACAAAACAAAACCATGACATTAAGCTGGCATGGAAAATGATACTAAAGTAGAGGGACCAGATGTGGCCTATCGGGTCAAGATTTCAGCGTGATTGACATGTCCTTTGAGGAGCGCATAGTGAGGAATGACCAGCGCAGAGGCCAGAGCAGCATGGACACAGCAGGTAAGATTGGACGCGTAGGCTTTATCCTCATTAGGATGTCATAAGAGGAGGAGGGCGGCCTGCTTACATTTAAAAAACAGCTTTCCAGCTGCAGGAGAGGGAGTAGTCAAGCCAGGCCAGAGCATAGAGGCTGTCCTGGAAAGTGCTTCTGTCACTCAGGGAGAGAAGAGAAAAAGCAAATGACCTAAACTGCAATGTTATGTGGCCTTTCCCAGGTGTCTTCTCTGCTGGCAGAACTGGAGGCGATCCAAAAAGGCCCAGGGTCCCAAAAGAGGTGAGCAGCATCTCACCACTTCTGCAAGGGTCATACCCCACAGAACACACACAGCTTATAGCATAAATTCCCTAACTTCTAATTAAAATACTGTGATGTGTATTGAGTGAGATCCCTGGCTTACCCTGGCCCTGAGGATCTAAATAAGGTGTTATCTGAATAGCGGAAGAACAGAAGGGTGAGAGGGGAGCAGGGCAGGGCAGGTCTGCTGCTGAGCTGCTTGCCTGGGGCTTAGAGTCAGGCTTGAGTTGTCCTTTGCTGTGTGTCACATGTATAGTGTTAACACATGCACACCGATATGACTGTATTACACAGACACGTTTATAGACATGAAATAGTTCCTTATAAAATTGTTGAAGTTCTGGTTAAGACACACGTCGGGTGGTCACAAGATGAGTAGCTACTGCCCCTTTCTGCAGGACCACAGGTTTCTGGATGAACACTAGGACCCCAAGCAAAAGACAGCAGACATCATTACTTAGCCTAGCCAGTCTTTTTTTTCTAAGTAGCACCAAATGAGAGTGACGCTTAGAAACAAATGGACTATAAACTTACACCAGGACCTTAAATCATGTGCCTGTATTAGCTTCATGCCAATACTGGGAAAGGAGGCTCTTAAAAAGGCAACAGACTTTTAGCCCATGGCTCCAGATGCTTCAGTTATGACTCGATGCTCCCATTGGCTTAGGCTGAGGGGTATCCGCATTCGCAGGGGTACATATCCGAACAAGGCAGGCAGAGGGAAGAAGAGGTGAGTGCTGCAGCCTCCTGAGAGCTCTGCCTCCTCCAGGCTCTCCTCATACCATTCACCCCCACCCCCCACACACACACATACACACACACTGCCACCCCATGACACCCTTTACACACAGGTCCCAGGGGGACACTCTCCAAAGCACAGCATGGCCTTGCTGGTCAGGTGACAAAGTCTTCTTAATGTACATTTGTAACTAATCTTGAGGCTAGTGGGTTACAGCCCACGGGGGAGACTGCTGAGTCCTTTTAGTTGTGTTCTCTCCTCTCTAGTGTCATTGTCTCTCAGTGGACCAGCATGCTGCAGGTAGTAGCACTGCACCTCAAGAAGAACCGACTGACTTACGCCACCATCGATGGCTCTGTCAACCCCAAACAGAGAATGGACCTGGTGGAGGCATTTAACCACTCCCAGGGACCTCAGGTATGGGCGCAGCAAGTGTGCAACCAAGGAACGAACTCTTCTTAGTTACAAAGCAGCAAGGTGTAGCAGCTTAACTTAAAAAGTATTCGGCCTTGATCCCTCCAGTGTTTGTAAGTTTTTAGACACTTATTGCAGATCTGTGCCAAAGTGCACCAATGATCTAAAGAGAATAACTTAACTGTTACTAAGTAAATAAGCTGATGAGTCCGCAGGGCAGGCTGGTGTGGGAGAATCTTTGCAGAGCAGGAAGCCTTGCAGTGTCTGTGGCTTTGATGGGAGATGTAGGAGAACAGGGCCCTAGCATAGTAGGGATTTCAGAAGTACTAGCTGAATGGAAGGAAGGATAATGTAGCTGTGGGGACATGGTCTCAAGACTAGTTATAATTTAATGCAAGGTCACCCCCCCCCCCCCCAAGGATCTTAATTACAGTGTTCACATACTTTGGCAGCTGACTCTCATGTGAGACGGGAGAATTTTTTCAAAGGTGAGGTATGAAAAATGGCAGGTTAGTGGTTCAAAACATTATACCATGGGGAAATTTGAAAGGAATGTGTTCCTTGTGTGTTTTGACCATTTTGAACTAGAGCTGGAAAGATGCTGGTTAGCTCTCTTTCTGTTTCTACAAATACCCCCTCCCCCCAAACACCCCCCATAAAGAGACAGGGCTGCTTTGGGCTTGTTTTGGAGGTTTCAGTAGTCTCCCATTTAGGCTTCTGTTCTGGGCGGGTATCATGGCCAGAGTGTGTGGAGGGAAACAGCCACACGTCTCAGTAAGGAGGTAAAGACAGAGTCAAGGCCAAAGGAAGTGAAGATCAATGATACTGACCCCATAAAGGCTCCACCACCTTTGATCTAGTGCCAGGATGGGGCCAAGTCTTTGCTGCTTGGCTTTTGGGGGAACTGAAGACCCAGACTGTAGTAGCTGCACTATAAGGGCAGTGGGTGGAAGTTTAATGACGTGTTTCCATTCCAAGGTCATGCTGATCTCCCTCTTGGCTGGCGGTGTTGGACTTAACCTGACTGGAGGAAACCACCTTTTCCTTCTGGACATGCACTGGTAACTTGAGGATGCTCCTGTCCCAACGTCAGGGAGGGCAGTGGTCAGAGGGCAGCAGTCTGACTTTTAGAAAGTCATGGTGACATTCTGTATGGCCCCATCTGAGTGTCATGTGAAGCTGGCTGACGTCCAGTACTGCTGAGGGACCGTTTCATGGCTACTTCATGATTTTATTGTTCACTAACTTAAAAAAAAATTAACATTATTTCTCCTTAAAAACAAGCAGCCAGATGGCGGTGGTGATTATCTCTAATCCCAGCACTCAGGAGGCAGAGGCAGGCAGATTTCTGAGTTCGAGGCCAGCCTGGTGTACAGAGTGAGTTCCAGGACAGCCAGGGTTACACAGAGAAACCCTGTCTCAAAAAGCAAAACAAAACAAAACAAGCAAACAAAATACCAAGGAGTAGTTTTGTTTGATTTTTTTTCTCATGACTAAGCTACATTACTAAGTTTGATGTCTCTGGAGTACCATTTTCCAGACATAGTTTTTGAGGACTCAGGGAAGTCACAGCCTTAGATTAGAAACCTTCCTCCAGAAGGAAGAAGAGGATTTTTCTAGTTGTGATAGAAATGCTTGTTATATCTAGCCTTTGGCTTCACGATGTGTGTGCTACCTGCCAGTCAGTGCCTTGGTATGTGCACCTCCTGGTACTGGACAGGTGAAGTCACATATGGCTAGGTGGAGGCTCACAGTGCCAGGCTCTAATGTTCTGCCTATGCAAACTGGGGTTGCTGTTGCAGACAGCCTTTGTTTTGCTTGCTCTGCAGTTCTGGGGCTGAGCCCAGGGCATTGCACACCTAGCTTTCCTCCTTACTGTTTACCTTGAGATAGGGTTTCACTAGTTGTGCAGGCAAGCCTGGTCTTTCCATCCTCCTGCCGCAGCGCTATAGATAACTGGGATGTCAGGCCTGCACCACGATACTTTGTCCCAGGCCCTCTTTCTAGGGTGATGTGCCTAATGCTCCACGCAGCCTCAAATGGTGCAAAGAGGCCAACTTGCTACCTTTGTGGAGAACGTGTGGGTTTACTTAGGATCCTTATATACACAGAAGTGAGAAAAGCATGCTAGTAATCACACCAGTCTTGAGATGGAGAAATATTACTCCAATTCTAAAGAGGTAAGATGAGCTTAATTTAGAGTTGATAATGAGACTTTATAAGGAAGAGAACAAATTATACCTCTTTAACTGACTTCACTGAACACTAAAGTTGAAAGAAATATTTGAGACTCTTAACCAGCTCTTACGCTTCCAAGTAGGTTCCGAAGCCTGGTGTTATAAGTACTGTGTAGCTGCTGGTTGCGGCTCGGCACCCTCCACAGTCAGTGCCTCCTAGATGGAGCTGACACTTCAGGAAGGTCTCAGGCTCTGCAGGGCACCTAGGTTTCTGTTGCGTATCCTTTGTCTTACGTCATTTTCTTTCTTTCTTTCTTTCTTTCTTTTTCTTTTCTTTTCTTTTCTTTTTTTTTTTTTTTTTTTTTTTTTTTTTGAGACAGGGTTTCTCTGTATAGCCCTGGCTGTCCTGGAGCTCACTTTGTAGACCAGGCTGGCCTCGAACTCAGAAATCCACCTGCCTCTGCCTCCCGAGTGCTGGGATTAAAGGCGTGAGCCACCACGCCCAGCCTTACATTGTTTTCTTAAGCCCCTTGAGAATGTAATGACGACTTTTAGCTAAAGAAGCATACAAAAAAGGACTGTCATTTGGACCTGGCAGTAGGCTGTTGGTGTTTCTGAGTTATATATCTCCTCAAACAGGAATCCCTCACTTGAAGACCAAGCTTGTGACCGGATTTACCGAGTAGGACAGAAGAAGGATGTTGTCATACACAGGTGAGCAAAGGCACCAGGCCCCTTCTCAGCATCTCCCTTTGTGAAAGACTTTCCTGGAGAGTATTTCCATCGACTGTGAAGGGCTTGGTGATCAGCACTAATGATATGCAGGCATACCTAAGGAACTCTAGTCAGGAATCAAACTGTCTGATGTAACCTCGCTGGCCATGGCCAGAGATCAATTGTGTGCGGGGATGAGCCACAGCTCACCAAGGAGGCAGCTGTGGAAGGCGTCCTTCCTGCCCACCCTTTCCTTGTGTAATCTCAGTCATAAAGAAAAGTTACAAAGAAATTACCAGAAAGTTCCTGTGTGGGGGTGGGTGGGTGTGAATGTTGGGCATGTTGGAGGTAATCAAGTTCGGTGATAACTGGTTTTCCCGTCTTTAGCTCTCTTTTCTGCTCAGAGGTCCCAAATCTCTATTTTTAGTTCCACTGTCTCCTAAGTGTCAACCTGGGTATCCAGATCTCTGCTAAACATCTAAGCCTAACTGTGCAGGTCATCATCCATCTTCATTAGTTTGTGCGCTCAGATACCTAAGTGAACGTTTACTGAGCACCTGAATATGCCAAGTGTAATTACACCCTCCAGGATAAAAAAGCCAAGCTGAAGTCTTTGCTTCCTCTGCCTCAGTATGTGCATGTACACTATCTGGGGAAATAGCATCCGCTTATCTAGCATACAGACAGGAACTGGACTCCTTCTTCTCCCTCTGCCCAGGCCAAAGCCTTAGCTGTGCTTTCTAAACTTGTAACTATCCTTTCCTTCCATCCCTGCTGCCAGCTCCCTTTCCAGCTCTGCTGATTCCTGTCCTCTGCATTGCAAGTAGAAGGCTCTCCTGAGTCATCTGTCTGCTGGGACATGTCACACCTTCAGCAGCTCACTCCTGTAGACTTACTCTCAGTGTCTTCAGCAGCTCACTCCTGTAGACTTACTCTCAGGGTTTTGGCATGTCAGGACAACCACTAAGGATCTGGCTCACAGCTCCGGAACTTTGCCACCAGCAGACTTGACTGGACAGCAGGCTCTTTAATTAAACATACCACGTTCTGAAGCTCGGCCAGTTTGTTCGTGTTCTCATTCCTGGGGGGTGTGCCTGTTGTATCCTGTCTAGCAAGCCCTGGTCATCCTACATGCCTCACATTAAGGATTAACTCTGATGGAGCCTTCCTTGACTGCTCTACACAGACTGCCTTTTGGACCCTGGACACACTCTTGCTCAGTCACTTCCCATAGGGCATAGTGTATGTATATGTATAGTATATGCATATATATATAGTATATAGTATATATATATATATATATAGAGAGAGAGAGAGACAGAGAGACAGAGAGAGAGAGACAGAGAGAGAGATACAGACTTAGTCGGTACTTGAGTGACAGCAGGGTGACTTCTTCAATTTGAAAAGCCTGGCTGTGCTATGGATTAGCTAAGAAGTTAAATGCTCCACTTAAAATACACACAGACACTGTCAGAAGGCCTTCTGACCTTGTCAGGATAAGTGTCTGGGTAAAGGTTGGGCCTCTGTATTTGTTTTAGATAGAAATACCTTCTGCAGTTTAAATGGACATATTCAGTGAAAGTTGTGTGGATTCCCTACTCTCCACTATCTCAGGGAAACAGACAGTCTTCTGTGAAAGCGAAGTGGAGTGGAGTTGGAAGGCTCGCTTTCGTGAGCCGTGCGGGCTCTGATGTTCGTTATTATTTGCTCTTAGGTTTGTCTGTGAGGGGACAGTGGAAGAGAAGATCTTACAGCTCCAAGAAAAAAAGAAAGATTTGGCAAAACAGGTCCTTTCTGGATCCGAAGGACCTGTCACCAAGCTCACACTGGCTGACCTCAAGATCCTCTTTGGCATCTAGCTTCGTCTGCTGGAGTGATGCTCTTTCCATGATCCTGGAGTCTTAGATTTCATCCTACTCGAAGTGAGGCTTGTTCCTATGCTAGGAATTGAGGATGGGTTACCAGGTTAACAAACCAGTTAGTCAGTCAGCTTGTGTAATGTGGGCCATAGAAACCCATTGGTTATTTCAGAATTAAGCCTGGCATGTTAGTGCATGCCTGTAATCCAGCAAGAAGATGGAGAGGTCCACTTTGGCCTGTTGTAGACTCTTTCTCAAAACAAACCACAAAGTGCTCTGGAAGGCAGCCATGTAGTCCATACTTCCCAGCACCTGAAAGGCTGAGTGGGGATTGTGAGTTAGAGGCCAGTTTATGCCACAGAGTACATTTCAGGCCAGCCTGGGCTACAGAATGAGACCGTGTCTTAGAAAAACAAAGTAAAACCAGTGAAGCTTTGGCGTTGGATGGCCTGGAAGCTGAGTCTGGAAGAACTGTGTAAGTGCTGGGTGTGATGCTCAGGGAGCCATTACAAGCATAGTGACACATGCTTAGAATGCTGGCACTTTGTAGGCAAAGGCAAGAGGATCTCGAGTCTAAGGTTAGCCTGGGTAACAGTGAGTTCTTTAGCAGCCTTAATTACATGGGAAGACCCTGTCTGTCAAACAGCCTCAAAGCCCTGTGCTGCCATGTTTGGGACTGATGGCGGACCTGGTCTTATTACCTTGCCTATGTAGGCTCTGTCCTGTTTCCCTGCTGGCAGGCTGCGTCTTGTAAGCCTCTTTGTAACCAACCATCCCTATGAGGCTGGCTGAATCTAGGCAGGTTTAGGGTCAAGATATTTCATATATCTTGAGTTGAGTATTAATCATGGTATCATCTAGCATCTCTCATTTAGCCTGTGCATCATGGTTTCATTTAGGGATATATCAACATCAGTGTGACTGTGTCACTCAGTTTCATCACTGTATCATTTGATATCACAGTATTTCATATAGTATTTGTCTTATTTAATGTTTATGTCCATTTCAGTTGCCAGTGGCATTTAATCTGTTGTGTCACTTAGTTTCTGCCATTGTACCACATTGTGTTATCATTGGTATGGTCTTAATAAACGCCTTCGGCCGTGCACAGAGGTGATGCTGTGTGTTCACCAAACCCCACCTCCTTTCCCTCAGAGCACCAGAGAGCACCTGCTGTGGGTAAGGTCTGCATTACTGAGTTCTAGCTGCTGGGCCACGCAGAGGAGTGACGTACGGAGACAGAATGCCCTGAGCAGCTCTCCCAATGCTTCTTCTTGCTATTTCTGTGAACCTGCTGGAGGTACAAACTGAAAAGATGTTGTGGCCTTAGGAAGGGTAAATACCACTAGATCAGGGATTCTCGTCTTTCTTTTAAAAATGATTGAGAATTTCATATCATATCCTCCACCATTGCTTTTCCATCCCAATTTAATGAACTCTTTTTAAACCCAGTGTCTACACAATGCTGACTGTACACAGGGCCATGCACTGGAACACTGGCAGCCTGTCAGAGGTCGCATCCCTGAGGAAGTGACCATCTTTTACCATATGGCGTGGGAAATCATAAGGCCCTCTCCATCCATGCTGGGACTTGGCTGCCTTGACCTCATGTGGAAGTCATGTGTTCATTCATGTGTGCCTTTCATGTCCGGACAACACTGTGCAGTGGTCTCCCACTGTCTCCAGAAGGATCATGGAGAGGAGGCAGAAAGAACAGGGATACTGAACCTAATTTGGACCATCAACCATTTTATCAGAGTTGGTCTTGGGTATATCGCCTTCACCCACGGCACCTGAACTGTGGTGGAGAGATCATCCTTTAAGTCGTGTGGACTTGGGGTGTCAGGACGCTGCCTGGTATGCTGTGTGAGACTTCCTCATTAGGAAACCAGCTACAGCAGCTTCCAGGACTCTGCTAACTTCTGCGAGGAGAACAAAGCACTTTCCTGGGAAGCACTACTCCCCTTTGAGTTGGCTACAGGCACGGGGCCTATGTTCACCAGTCAGTATGCCTGAGACGCTGTGGTCTATGTGAGGAAAGGCTCCTTGTACGAGTGGGACCCCCAAGGCTGACAAAGGTAAAGATCAGGTGCACAGGTGGGAAGACTCAACTCTAGGACTCTAAATTCTAATTCTAGTCCTACCTTAAATTCACATATTGGTCTCCTCAGTTGTAAGGTAGACCTTGTTTTCAGAACTTAACAGCTACAGTAAGATCTCTGATAAAAGGAAATGAAGGCAGTAGGCTACCCTTTTGAAGTTAGAAGATCAAAGGATTGATAGAGAGGCTTGAGATGGAATGGCTCTTAGCAAGCATGTCCAAGTCTGGCTTGGCCATTAGCTGCCTGCCGCGGGTTAGTCACAGGTCCCGTGGACATCGCAGCCTTTCATCTGTATGGTGTAGTAATTAATATATACTACCTACTATGCTGAGACCTTAATAACAAATATACATGGCTTAACTTACTTTACCTGGCAGGTCCGTGGTATCCATCTGCGAATGTCCACGGTTTGACAGAGTCCTAACTTTCAAATTTAAGTCTTTATTTGGAGAATAGAGAATCTAACCTACTTTCAAGGCCCATTGAGAAATGCCTGTAAGGTAGACCCCTCCTGATACCTTAAAAGACTTCCCTTCATTTTTCCTATTCTGAGGGCGAGCTAGCAAAGCTTCTTTATTGTATCTGAGGTGGACAAGTGTTCCTACCAAAGTGAGGTGCTAGTAATGTCTGTTGGGACGGACTTTATCAAATGTGTTCTTAAATCTCAGTCCCAAGACAAAATACATGAATCAGTACTGTGTGTGGCCTTCTGGTATGCATCACAGGTTTGGGTCCACTCATTTTGTCCTGTGGACCTGGGGGTTGAATCACGGAAGTTGGCATGCTACCAAGCACTCCATTACTAGGCTGCTTCCCCAGCCCCCATTATTTATTTATTTATTTATTTACTTACTTACTTACTTAATTTTGTTTGGCATTGACAGGTCCCAGGCTTCTTGCATACTAGGCAGGCACTCTCCCACTGAGCTATATACCCCAGTCTTTATGTTCATTTTATTTATGAGTCAAATTATTGTTGTTTCATACATTTAGAAGGCATATAAAGAGATAGGATCCCTTTAGCCCAGGCTGATCTTGAACTTGTAGTAGCCCTACAGCCTCAACCATCTGAGTGCTAGGTTTAAAGGCATTTGCCACCCTGCATGGCTCACTAATCAATTTCTTTGTAAATGGTGAGTTTGTGCTCCAAATCAATGGGCTGGACCTCACAATGTAGTGACCCTATTGGGGTGCTGTGCTGAGTCCTGCTGATGTCACTGAGCCCTCACAGAAACCTTCACTGCAGGTTTCTTTTCACAGTCGCCTGCCTACTTCATTTGAGGTGGCCCTGAAGAATCTGAGGTAATGAACCATTCTAAATCCTTACATGCCATGTAGTTACTAGTGACAGTGCTGTGGGACAGTGCTGGAGGCGGCATACAGAGCATGCGTATGGCTGGCAGAGCCACACGAATAGTTGTCACCAAGGCACACATTCTCAAACACCAGGTTTACAAGGGCTTTCCTTCATGGAGACTTATCCAACTCTTCTCATGAATGTGGATCAAATAAGAGCGTCCAACAGCCCACAACCTGGGGGTGTTCTAGGCCCTTTCAAACTCCATCCAAGACTCCTTGACATGCCACTGGGAACAGCAGTAGGTAGAAAGATGCCGTTAGGGGATGTGACCCCTTTCTTCGTCAATCATGTAGGTTAGGGGTTTTTTGATGGTGTTTTATTTTAATCCAGGGTCTTGCTATACACCCCGCAGCCTGGGCTGCCTCTACTTCCTGAGTGCAGGGATTATAGGCATACTCCACCATGATTTTCCTCCAGTGCTTCATCGTGGCCCCTTGTACACAGTGATGTTTCCTCGAAGGTATCGCTTGCTCATGACATCAGTGACATGGTTCTCTGCAGGACTCCCAGGTGAAGTTAGATTGTCTTACACCAAGAGGATAATTGTGGGAACACCAGTACCATGCGGCCTGTTCTCTGAAGTCTTGTTTAGTCATTAAGTTTATGGCATGGGATGCTATTACTGCTCTCGTACAGCTTTTCTTAGTGAGGTTTCTGGTTTTCAGATAACACATGGACAAAACGAACTCCGAGAGAACTCTTGCGGTTTACAGCTCCCAGGTCCCACTCTATCGCTGGGGGAGGGCAGGACAAGAGCTGAATCAGGCCATGGAGGGGTGCTGCTTTCCTGGCTTGATCTCCATGGCTGTTGAGCCTGCTTTCTTATACAACCCAGGACCTGGACCAGCCCAGGTGGCACTGCCCGCATAAATCATTCATCAAGAAAATGCCCCATGGGCCAATCTGATGGAGGCATTTTCCCAGATGACCCCAGTTCCTGTCAAGTTGACCATCTAACCAGCACATAGCATCAAGCCCTCAAAATATATAGGAAGAAAAAAAAGTATACGCAAGCACAAAGAGAAATACTAGAAACTTGGAATTCTTGGTCATATAATCTATATTAGAATGTTTTCGTCAATAAACATGAGATCAGGGCTAATTAGGCACGCTGTCCTACAGGATAGAGATAAAGTACTAGGGAGGGAACAGGGAGCAGCCATGGGCTGTGCTCACGATCTTCAGTGCTTTCTACACAGCTTCCATAGCTAAGTCTGAGTGTGGGCAGATGTCTAAGAAAGGAGAGGTGAGGAGTATTTCTGCTGCCCAGTACCTGTACAGTCACTGAAATATATATCAAGCACCTACTGTGTGCAAGGCTCTGCAGGGTACTTCAATTTTAAGGGGAAGCAAAGTCAAGCCTACCTTTCCAAGGCTTAGCATCGAGCGTAAGACTAGCTGTACTGTGACTGGCGAGAGCTGTGGTCGAGGACCTGCGTAGTTAATGGTTCATCACAGAAATTGACCTGTGAGAGCTTTGGGCAAGTGATGAAGGGAATGCCTTATCGACATGTAGGGACTGACACAACCCGGTGGCATGCCGCTTCCTCTGATCTGCTTCTAGCTGCTTTATCTTTATCCAGCCACACCTGACACAGGTGAGCATCCTCGGTTGACAGCCACACCTGACACAGGTGAGCATCCTCGGGTGACAGCCATGCCTGCCACAGGTGTGCATCCTCTGGAGTAAGGGTGAGCAATGATTGCAGAGAGGGAGCAGGAGGGGTGGGCTGGCCAAGACAGCCAAGGTGTTTATATCCCACAGGACCAAGACTCGAATTTGTCGCTTTTTTTCTCAGCCGTAATACCAGCCACATCGCTTACATCATGAAGCTGTATCTTCAGCGTGCACATGAGGACACATTTGTATCCTCCCTAAAAACTCCACTTCTCTTCTCCTTGCCGTAGAGTTTGGGGGTTCTCAGATCACTCTGACCTTTTCATAGTTTTTTTTCAGCTGCCAGAGCATCTGGACTAAATTGGGCTAAGACCCCATTATTGTTCAAACTAAGTAAGAGCCCAGGCACCCCTACCACCGCCCACGGGGACTTTAAACATTAACAGAGTTGTTACCAGCCAAAGTATGTGCTTCCGACCTTGAGTTCTTCCTCCCTGTTTAATGGTAGTAGCTAGACCCTGGATGCCCCACTGAGATCAAAGTTTTCCTCTAGAGATGCAGCTTCATCTACAAAAAACTGCCCGGTTGTCGCAAGCTCTCCAAGGTAGACTCTCGAGCTGTGCTTGGCTCTGCTGCACTGACTCAAGACCCCTGGGGAAAGATGATGTAATTCCAGAGACTTCAGGGCACAAGACTCCCTGGATGTCTGAGGTAACTGGAAAATTCAAGGCTGGTCCCTTGGGTGCTTACTTGTATCCAACAAGTCTGATAGGCGGTTAAGACCTTTTCCCAAGTGGTCTTTGGTTCAATGGGATATACTTGGGTTTAGGGAAATGGAAGTCATGAAAACATACTAAGTAAAGCCAAACAAAACTCTACCAACTTGAATTTTTATTCATTCAACATACTATTTGTCTCTACTGTGAGCCAAAGTCTGACCTGCATGGGGATAATACAGTTACTGAATGCCAGCTCCCTGCCCTCGCGGAGCTCAGAGTCCAGTACAGCAGATGTAAGACAATACATCACCCGTCAGCTGGTGATGAAGCCGGGCAGGGGATGCCTCCTCCTGGGTATGATTCTTCTGTTTTACTCAGGATGGTTAGAAACCTCACTAATAGGACAATAGTTGACACTAGAGCAGAAACTTGAAGTCAAAGGGTATGATGCATCTTTGAGAAGGACTGTCAGATAGAAGGCCCATTACTATAAAGGCTCCAAGAAGAGGCTGCTGAGCCTGAGCAGCGGCCGGCAGGGCCACTGTGCCTGGACAGAAGGTGGAGCTGGGTAGGAAGAGAAGGCCATGGATCAGACCACGCTGGCACATGGTAATGTGAAGCAGGTGAGCTGCCTCTGTTCTGAGATGAGCGAGCGGTCACTGGAGGCACCGAGCAGAATGACCTGATGTGGAAGCAGGCTGGCGAGAAGATAGGCAAAGCTTTCTGGTGGGAGTCTCGGCTTGTCAGACCAGGATGGTAGCAATGGACGCAGAGAGCAGGAGTCAGTGAAAGTGAGGTTGACAGGAGTTACCAGTGGTTTGGATATGGTGTGACACACAAGGAGTTTCCAGGCTGCCCCACCTAAGGACAGACGCTTCTCTTTTAAAGTGTGGAGAGGACTCCAGGAGAAGCTGTTTGGTGATGACAGGCAGGAGCAAGTGAGAACTGGACACTGGGAGCCATTTAAATTTGAATGAGGGGCTTACTGTACACATAAGAGGAGATGTGATGACGTAAGTCACTGGACCTCATAATCATCTAGAGAGTGACCTGAAGAGGACTTGGGAGTCACCGAGTCTAAGTGGTATTTAAGTCAGAAGGAGGTCACGGGAGGAAACAGGGGCGAGAAATGGAAGGACTGCTCTTTGACTCTACTGAGCATACTGACAACAACACAGTGCAAGGTCGAGCTTAGGAGCCTGGGAGGGAACCATTGAGCAGAATGCAGGATGTACGCCTCATCAGACATGAAAATGGCACTGCAGGGAGGCAAAGCATGCTCCATTTGCTGCAGAAAGCTATCCTGCAGTTGAATAAACTGACCTGTGGCCCTACTCAATGCTGCTAGAACCCATATCCCCAAGATTCTGTAAGACACGCCCCCGGGAGGTGGGGTTGCCTGGCTGAGAACCAGTGATCTCAAAGCAGCCATGGCAAGCTCAGTAGACACCTGACCTGGCTCAGGGTGTGGCTGGGAGTGGGTGGGAACAGACAGAGTGAGGAGCAAACAACAACCAGCTGAGGGGGAGAGGGGCAGTGTTGTCTTCTGGGAACATCAGATTTTGCTTCCAGAAAGGGGCTCAAGGGGAATGTTCGAAGAAAATGAAGAAAGTATCTTAATGTCTTAATTATCTTAATGTATCTTATCTTAAAGGCTAAGAGAAGGAAGTGAAACCTGACAGTGGTCATCTAAGTGCCTCGCTTCCTTTCCTTTACCCAATTGCCCCTCCAATGAGTCACCACTCCCTATGAGATCCTATAATGCAAACTTCAGTAATTCAGTTTCATATGTTGTGAGTTTACTGCTGTGTAAGAAACCAAGAATCCCAGAAAACACAAAATCTCTACTGGGAAGACCTTGGCTGGGCTGAGGGAGTACTAAGTCTTCCTCCCAGAATCCTGTAGCCGCTAGGGGGTGCCCTGCAGAGTCAGTGCTTTCAGCTGTTGCAGGGTAGAGAGGGCAGCGAAAGCCCTCCATTAAGTCAGAGCTGTGTGGATGGAGGACCCGCCGTCATCTGATGTAAAGAACTGCAGCAGATGGCTGCGCTCTTGCCACACCGTACCTCCTTACTGTCTACTTGTGTGCCTACACATGAGCATCACTCGGGCGCTCATCTAGACGGCAAAACCGTGATAATCATCATAAACTGTGTACTAGGAAACCACTGAAAGTATACAACAAACAAATGATGGGCCAGAGGGGTTTCATCCTCCAGGAGAAGCCCTGAAACTCTAGCTCGGGGTAAACCGGAGAGGCTGCAACACAGTGGAAAGGAAGGCATAAAGTCCTCCCTGCTCCAGGAGCTCATGGTCCCATGGCACAGACACCTCAATGCCCGTATAAAACAGGAGAGCTTTCCGTGGAGTAGATCAGCAGCCTGCCTTGAGGAGCGGTGTAGGGGAGGCCTGCACTCCGCCATGGTACACGAGAGATGCCCACACAGAAAGCACTTGAAGTCTGATGTTAGAGAAAGCACTTCGTCTTTAATTCTGTCAGTCTCTTTGGAACTACTCAAGCTCTGGGTTCTCTGCATAGCTGAAGTTATGCTAGCTTCAGGGTTACCTGGCCCGACTTGTCCCCAGGAAGCATCAGAGCGCCACGGTCCTAAGCAGACTCCTCGGGGCGCCCTGCCCACTCGTGAACGAGCACTCGGACTTCTCAATGAACTTCCCACAGCAAGACCAGTGTGGACGGCCCGGGTGGCCTTTGTGTCCGTGGCCACAGCCAAGGTATCCACCTGCATAATACAAAGGGGGGAACAACATAAAGTAGAGTCCAGCTGTACAAAGCTAATCCTGGCAACATTCAGACCTAAGCAGTCAAGATCTCCCCAAAGAAACTACCGAGTTCAGTCCACTGTAATCAGAACTATCTGGTAGCCATGGCCAGGCCAGGCTCTCAGAACTGTCCAAAATGCAACCAGGAGATGAACTAGTTTGCCCTTCAACTGTTAAATACTGGTTTGGATCTTAACTATATGCAGTGAGTGACACGAAAATAAAAGGGTAGATTAATGGAAAAGGAGACGTGCTAAATTGGTTACACGGAGGGGTACAAAAGCTTATTTTGTGGGCCACCATTAGAATAAAGACATGATGAAAAGATTTTTTTATTTAGCGTGTGAGTGTTTGGCCTGCATGTATGTCTATGAACCATGTGTGTGGCTGGTATCAGAAAGAAGGCATCAAATCTCTTTAGCTGGAGTAATATACAGTTGCGAGACCCCTGGGTGGTGGGAAGTGAACTTGGGTCTTCTGGAACAGCAGCCACTGCTCACATGATTGAATCTCCCCCAGGCCCATGATAGAACAACAACAACAGCAGCAACAACAATGAAGGATCTCTTGCCCAGATGTCTAAATAAAGAGTGAGACGTTGCTCAATCATCTACCCCCTGATCCTCCCCATTTGAATTTCCTCATGATTTTTGGGTGAATCTATATTTCACAGTGCTCAGACTGCTAGAACAGGTATAGACTGAATCTACAAATCTCAGATTCTGGTCAAAAGGCCCATGGACTGGTAAACTGTATCAAAAGAACTCAGAACCTTGAAGCCTGTCATTTCAATTCAGAACATGAGACTTGCTGTATAGACTATCTGTCCTGCCTCTACACAAGAGGCTAGAATTCTTTTTTTTTTTTAATAATCCTTTTTTCTTTTCTTTTTTTTTTTTTTGATATTTTCTTTAGCTACATTTCAAATGTTATCCCCTTTCCTAGTTACCTCCTCCCTGGGAAACCCCCTATCCCATCCCCTCTTCCCTTCTTCTATGAGGGTGTTTCACCCACCCACCCACCTACCCACTCCTGCCTCCCCACCCTGGCAGTTCCCTACATTGAGGCATGGAGCCTTCACAGGACCAAGGGCCTCTCCTCCCATTGATGCCCGACAAGGCCAACCTCTGCTACATATGCGGCTGGAGCCATGGGTCCCTCCCTCCATGTGTACTCTTTGGTTGGTGGTTTAGTCCCTGGGAGTTCTGGGGGGTCTGTTGATGGATATTGTTCTTCCTATGGGGTTGCAAACCCCTTCAAGAGGCTAGAATTCTTTGAGAAAAGCCTCAGTCCAAACACCCTGACCTAGTACCTGTGAGGCAGCAAAGGGACGGACCCTTGCTTGCTGCTGCTTGGGCCTGCGGGCTTGAGGACATGACATCATAAGACTGCTGTTTCCGACCCAGATGCTAGCTTCAGTTGACTTGAGGCCACCGACCATGCTTACCCGGCATGGTGCCTCCGCAGGCACAGCGGGCAGCTTTCTGTCCTCCACTGGAGCAGAAGGTGCAGCAGTGAAACACACCCGGATGTGGCCGATGCTTCCTCCTCACGGTCACGTTGAATGGTGAGCCCTGAGGGGTTCAGGCCAAGAGCAAAGAATCAGACATCAATGGGGCACGCTGAGCCATCAGTGCATGGTAGGCAGGCTCAAAGTCACAAGGACGGACAAGGATTCAGGACAGGAATATATCTGGGTAGGGACTTCTGTTAGATGGGGGCAAATACCAGTGCAGTTAAACTGGACCTGGATGTGTGCAGCCCTCCTGCTAAGTGCCAGAGTCACATTCCACCAGGTTGGTGACTATGCATGGGGCTACTGAGCTTCTGGGCACTGAAGACAGTTCCAGAGGTCAGCCCCATTTTCAGTGACATGTGAACTGGCTCTCTTCATGGATTCTGCCTCCCTCCAGCCTTACATGGAGTGGGAGTGGAACCCACGTTAGTCACTGACTCCGGCATCTCTGGCTGACTGCAGCCTTTGGGAGCCTCAGTCTCAATTCTTGAGGAGCTCAGGGGTAGTCACTAGGCTGCCACAACCACCAGAAAGGACACGTGTGGCACTTTCTACAGCTCCTCAGCCACGCGTGTCTCCACACACAGCTAGCACCTTTCCCTCTACCCCTGGACGCATATCCATTCGCCAGCCTCTTAGTGATAGACCATGAAGATACACAGAAGAGAGAAAGCCTTAATATGTGTGGCTAATGAGTCTCAAGTTAGTAACTCTCCACTTTTTCTTCAAGGGTAACTTATGTATTCTAATTTCTCTCCTATGTTAAACACAAATGTTTATTAAGTATTGTCATTTTCCTGTCCTTACGTAAGAACCACGTGGTCTGAGAAAAGCCAAGGTGGAAGCCTGGTACTGAGGAGACTTCCCAGGGTTTAAGGCTCCCTCTTTTGAAAGGAAGACCCAGAAACTGCTCCTTAGAAGGATGAGCCAATACAAACCTTTCTTGCTTTCAAGTCCATAGCTCAGGCGTTTTATCACAGTAACAGAGGGCTGGCAAGCACTGTTTTCTAAAAAAGTAACCCGGATGGAACCATGACTGGCACATGCTGTAACCCCTGCACTTAGGAGGTCAGAGTAAGAGGATCAAGAGTTCAAGGCCAGCTTGGCTACGGAGTGAATTGTAAGCCAACCCACAGATTATGACAATACTCTGTCCCCTGCCTCATACAATAAATGAAACAAAACCATGCAAAGATAAAGTAACAGGTTCAGGTCCCAAGGTTGGTGGTTACAGAGCTACTGTCAGATCTGCCTGAGTAGGCTTTGAAGAAAATGTAAGTGAGGTATACAAGGCCATCCAACCTATTCCTGACACGCTGTGATTAGAAATCCATATCCTACGGGCTAGGCTGATAAATGACTGCTCACACGATAGGAGGAGCGTAACCCAGACAACTGTGGCCCATGGTGTGGAAAGGTTGGAAACTGTTAAATGTGTGGGCTTGTCTGTTAACGGACTCCCCTGTGGTCAAGACAGCTTCCCCAGACTAAGAATCTCAACAAACTAACCAGGAGCATAAAATATATGTAAATGCCAGCGTTCTTAGGGCCACGAGCACCCTCTAGTAATAACACAGGTTGCAGAATCCTGGGCTGTGCCCACGAGGACGAGGAGAGCACAGCTGATTTCAGCTCTTAAGCAGCTGGTCCGGTCCGATGAGACCTGAGAGCCCCGAGCTGCCAGCGAGCGCGGGGCCTGCCTCACCTGCACGTGCTGCTCTCTGATGCAGACCCACACGGTGTAGATGCCAGGCTCCTTGGGGGTGTAGGAAACGCGGTACGACCCATCCTTGTTGTCCTGGACCACTGTTCTGATCGGACTGAAGACAGAAAGGGTTCAGAAGGCCAGTCCCTCTCACAAGCCTGCTCCAGAGGCAGCATTACACTCATTACATCTAACGTGAATCATGAACGCCCCTTAGACTGAAGGGTAACTGTCAGTTACTACTTTAGTCCAACATCCTGAGAACCAGGAAAACGAGCCTGTGCTCTTCTCTGCTGGTCTCTGTTACACTCCCAGCTCTGAAGTCCCTTCTTATTCCAATTGCAGAGGGATATATATGTGTGTGTGTGTGTGTGTGTGTGTGTGTGTGTGTGTATGTGTGTGTGTGTGTGTAGTGTATGTGTTTGTGTGTGTGTGTGTATGTGTGTGTGTGTGTGTGTGTGTGTGTAGTGTATGTGTATGTGTATGTGTATATGTATAAAATCCTGGAACAATGTATTAGGAAAACAGGCTAGGTTTAAGAAAGGATATAATTCTGTAACTCATTAAAAACAACAACAACAAAACCATCCATTCCAGAGTTTGGAATAAGGACAGTCGGGGGGGGGGGGGTAGGGGAGACTATATTGAGAGAGGACTGAAGCTAGCCATAAAACCTACACATTTGGTTAGTGGTGTGGAATCATTTTCTCCTGGTGTCATGGAACCTCACAATGAAAGAGTCCATCTATATCTCCCATAACGCAAAGGCCCTAGTTTCCTCACTGCCTACTACACAGGATCCATTGAACACACACCTGTCCTTCTTATCTTTGGGGACAACTTCCACATGGACATTATCTCCTCCCCTGCCCATGCTCTGTCCCGAGGCATCCTTACAGAACAAGGTAAAAGAGGCTGTCTGTTTCTCTCGAGCTCTGTGGAGATCTGCAAAAGACACACAGTAAGTACTCACCTCCCAGGAGAGGCCATCTCCCCCAGTCAGACCAAAGAAAGCTGTGGTTTCTGGTTATAAGGACCACCCTGTTCCCTTCCTGTTCTCCTTCCCATGCTGTATAGGTACCCACCTTCCCCCTCCCCTCCCCCAGGCCTGGGCTAAGTGGCTCAGCAACAGCTGCTCTGGGATCACATAGAACTCTGCATCTTAACTTCAGCCTCAAGGCAACTGCAAAACCCAAAGACAGCCTTTAGGCTTGTATGAGACTGGACCCTCAAAACTATCTTCTATAAGCCCTGGGTCCTCCTAGAAGAGGTGAAAGATACTGAAGTCCAGCTTGCAACTTCCCTGTTGTGAGAACCTCTGCCACTCAGAAGCTAACGCCAGGGTGCCATAGCCTATGGGCCAGCATGAAGACAAAGCTGGGTTTCTCAAGCCTAGTTTGTGAACTACCAGGTGTTGTACAGAGGTACACTGGGGGATGAGGGTGGGGGGAGGGTGTTAGGAAACTCCCGAAACACTGTGCCCAACTTAGTGGCTACTTCTGGGAAAGAAGAGTCTCAGAGTGATCTGTGACTCCCAAAGAATTAGGAATTCCTCCCAAAGGTGAAGGCAAATCAAATACAAATGTCCCCATCAGGAACAGAAGGAAACTTCCCAAAGGAACCGAACACTGGTCTAAAGGAGCCATTTCTAGGTGGACCTGGTGATGCACATCTTTAAACCCGGCAGAGGCAAGTGCATCTCTCTAAGTTTAAGGCCAATCTGTTCCACATAGTTCCAGGTCAGCCAGAGCTGTGTTAAGCAGTGAGACCCTGTCTTAACAAAAGCAAAGGAGACAAACCCGAACAAACCCCATCAACCTACCAAATCCTTTCAACTACCAATGGCATAGAGTTTGTGTGAACCAAAATGGTAAGGAGGAAAGGAAGGTGTGACTGCCTTCCCACTCCTCTGTAACCCACCACACAGCAGCCAAGCACCAGGAGCTGCGGTGTGAGCCTCTGAGCAGGTAGATTCTGCCTTGCTCTAGTCAGTGCCGTTATCTCCTGTGGGCACAGCCAGGTTCTAACTTCCCCAAAGCAAAGCCTGATCCTGAAGGTTCTTGGGAGCTTCTATTTTCTGAAGTACAAAAGGTTCAAGCCTACCCCCAGTATTAATAACTGCAGCCTGCCCAGACCATGAGAAAGAAAGGGGCAAGGCAGGGAGCCACTGCCTTTTAAACCAGTATACCTTGCCGAACAAGCCTCATTTAGTTTCTCTTTTTGACACACGGTCTCATATAGCCCAGCCTGCCATCAAACTTGCTATGCATCCGAAGAGGTCCTCCAACTTCTGACCCACCTGTGAGTACTAGGATTAAAAGCATATGTGGCCAGGCTCAGTTTTATGTGGTGCCAGCAACCAGACCCAGACTCTGTGCAAGCTAGGCAAGCATTCTGCCAATGGCACTATACCCCCAGGACAGCACGACACAACTCTTTAAATGTCAGGTCCCTGGGCACTGCTCTCTCAATACCATTGAGAAATGCTTCCCTACCTTCTCCCTGAAGGACACACTGAGCTGGATCAACTTCCTGCGTGTTAATGGCCCCATACACTTCATAGCCTTGGCACTGGCCTGCCTTCTCCTGGGGGGAGAAGCAGATCTTATGGTTCACTCCTGGGCGGGCACTGTATTCAACTTTATTCAGCTTCCTGAGCCGCTCTACAACCACTCCCTTGGTGATGAGAATCTCTAAGTCCGAGCCGCTGGTCAGCAGATGCTCGGTGAACTCCACTCCAGTCCGCATATCTGCCAGCAGCTGTTCCAGCTGCGCTTTCTGCAGCTGTAAAGCGGTTTCCCTCTGGATCCGTATGTCATCCAGCTGCTGCAGCAGCTTGTCCCGGTGTTCCTCGATGGCTTTGATGTAGCCCTCAGAGAATGTCCGGACGTCAGCTGCCACTGCCTCCACTCGCTCTTGGAGGGCGTTGTTCACACTTTTAATCTGTGCCAGGGCATCTTCCAGGGCTTCCACATGGGGCTGGGTGTCTCGAAGCAGCTCCCGCACAGAATCTCCATGCTTGTGGATGACATTGCTGGTGAAGTCATAGGGGTGCTCTCGGTGCTCCCCAACTACACAGTCCCGACACACCGGCCGGTCACAGAGTTCACAGAACAGCCTCAGCTCCTCTGCAGGGTGAGAAGGACATAGGATGGGCTTTCCAACCTGGCTGTAGCCTTTCAGGTCTTTTAGGTCCACCATGGTGTGATATGTCGTCTTCTTCTGTCGCCTGGAAAGAAGCAGTTGGGGACAGGAAGTGAGGAAACAACTCTAGAGGGGGACAGTTTGGCAAAGAGGTTCTAGGGGTTAGATTTGAGTCACACTCCTCAGAATGTATTAAAAAAAAAAAACTACAGGATCCTTTTTGCTTCATTATTTCTCTACACGGTGAAGCACATGCCTATCTGAGTGTTGTTATTTAGGACACAATACATAAATACTTGAATTTGGCATGGGATACATCTTCAAAGGTGCAGTGCTGAGACTATATTCTGAGAGACTTTTCACTCGAGGTAATCTGGTAAGTTTAGACAAGAGTCACAGCCCACTTCCTAAAGCAGGGTGGAAGGCTAACACCAAGTGGTAAACCAAGCCAGATGGATCTATATAGCAACGAAAGCAGCCAGCTGGCTCCTGCAAACTCTCATGTTTAATTAACATTTTTGTAAAGCAGTTCCCTTGGCCAGTGACTACATCGCATCCACTGGCAGGCCAGAATTCTCCTTAAGAGTCATCCGCATTAGTAGAAAGCGAAATCAATAGGTACTAAGTTCTCTTGGATCCCTCCTTCCTATAGATTTCTAAGGGACTCAGGGAAATCTCTAGGGAAAGGCAGGGACTGCTCACAGAGTTCCCTGGCAACATCCCATCAACCTGAAGTGTGTATGCCTGTTCTGCTACTAGTGCAGATGCAGAGAAAACGGTCAGCTGTTGAGCTGGCAACAAGACAGTCATAGGGATAATCACAAAGTTACAAATAGAGAGCTAAGACAACTGTTCTGTTGGTAAGGCCAGAAAACAAGGGGAGGCCAGAACTCAGAGAGAGAGAGAGAGAAAAAAAAGCCAGTTCTAGATTAACCCAAAACCTTGTTTAGTTTTGTATTCTGATGCACTAGAGTGGGATGGAAGAGAAAATGGGACAAAGACTAGCATCTAACAAGCTATTCCGTGACTGTGATAAAAGGCAAAACACCCCAATTACCAGCCTGCTGTCCAGGTCAGAGGTCTGAGTTAAGGCACAGTCAATGGACACCTACACTGAGGTGACCTGTTTAGTAAAAAGAGCAAAGAAGAAGGAACTAGGTCTGAACTGAGGATTCGGTTCAGTTACATGATTACCAGCTGTGGGACTTGGGCGAAACACAAACCACTGCTGGGCTTCCATCTCCTCATTTACTAAAGAGGGGTGAAGTAGCACCCACCTTTCGGTAAGAGTTACAATGATCAGATGAGATCAAGCGCAGGGTGTATGCTAGCACAGTAATCCTCTCTCCAGCACACGGTCCGTTTTCAATAGATTAAACAATTGGTGATAGAAGAAAACTCAAGGTGCTCTATAAACCGAAACCTGCCCTGCTTTTGTTACTACAGCTATCAGGTCAGCGGTGCTAACCTCCGTTCTAGAGCTTGCGATCTGTTTGCACAGTGTTCTTTGCACTTTGACAGTGTCTGCGAAAGCCTTCTTTTTGACCTGCTCACCAAAGGGATCTGTGTCTTGCTTTCTTTGCACTCTACTCTTACGCCACAATAAACGGGGTACTCCCTCTTTACCTATGAGCCTGGCAGCAGAAGTGGCAGAGATTGGCTTTGCAGGTCTGACACCTCTTCTCTACTTCTCTGTCGCTGCACAGGTCACACACCAGGCCCTGGCCTTCCCCACGCAGGTTCTCCAGCAGCACATCATTCATGGCCAGGTGGTCTACCGTTAAAGCCTTCACTCCACCCAAGGGCAGGTCCACTTGAGCATCACATACCGGACAGAGGATGCCGATCTGTGGCTGCAGGCTACATAACTCGGGGTCCTGGAATACTGACCCCTCAGAGCTTGTATCTGAGTCACCCCCACGGATGTCCACTACTGAGAATGGATCCAGCTTTTCCAGACACGTGGTGCACACTGTGTGCAAGCAAGGCAAGAGCCTGGGGACTTTGAAAAGCCTCAGACATGTAGGACAATGAGTCTTGCCTGAGCTTCCAGACGCGTTCGCATCTTGGAGTTTGTGCACGAAACCCAGAAGCGGCTTCCTGATTTCTGACATCTTCCCCACGTATGTACCCAGTATCACAAAAGGCCCTGCGCAGTCCTCTAATGCAGGTTAGATTTACTCAAAGACAGAGTTCCAAGATCTTGAACACTGACCATGAGGACTCTCGTGTTGCCAAGTAAAAGGACAACCAGAAAGAGAACGCCTCTGAGGAACCATCCACAGATCTCCGGATTTGTGGTTTGGCCCTTCCTTTCCACTGCATCCCACACCAGTCACAGCCACACCCTCCTGGATCACCCACATCGTCCTCCTCGCAAGCGCTTCTAGAGCTAGTCCCCAGCTAATTCTGCCACCACCACCCTGACCCCAGCATTTCTTGTCCTCCAAGGTCACCCTCCCTCCCGCCCCCACCACGCCACAAGCGCGCCCTCCGGGCGATGAGGTAGTGGGTCCTCGGGCTCTCCCAGAGTGAGGGGCCAGGGGCAGCCGCCTCTCTGGTTTGCCTAGGAGGCCCTAGAGCCGTCGCCCCGCCTCACACCAATCCCAGACCAGGATTCTCCGAAGAATCCAATCACCGTCCGAAAGGGGCGGGCCTCGCAGTTCGGAGCCATGTCGTCCTCCAGAGTGACATCACTGTCATCCAATAAGTTCAGCAAGGTCCACATCCTCGCCGGCCACTCGCGCGGCGAAAGGAGAGGGAGCAAGGGAGGGCCTCGTGCAGAACCGGGAGGAGGAGTCTGGGAGTGAGCGGCGTAATGTGGTTGGCGTCACGAATGTGAGCTCCTGCCGCCGGAGAGGCCTCTGGATCGTTGAAAAGCCTGCGCTGAGGCTCCACCCCAAACTCAGATAGGGTTCTCCCATTGGTGCGTGGTACTGTCAGTCGGCCGAGGTGTAGCCCGAAGCATTCTGGAAGTTGTAGGCAGGCTCTCGGTTGCAGAGGCTATAGCGAATCAGCGGCCACCGGGTCAGTTTCCTTTCTGGGTTTTCCAAGTATTTTTTCTGCCCTGGAATCTCTTACGTACAGCGTGCTCGGAACCAGAACCCTCTCAGCTGGCTAGCTTCTGGCATTTTCCAGGGCAAGGGTACCTCCGTGTCTGGTTCCAGAACTAAACTTAACTGAAAAGTTTAGAACTGCTGCTCCGCGGAGCTCCACTGAGTTTCCCGGGTGGAAGCTGCTTTGAATCATTCAAGACCAAGACCGGAGAGACACACCTCACCAGAATTCTACAGTAACAGAAGTTGTCAGGGTTGCGGGGGGTGGCCTACAGAGCAAGTTTGGCATTTGTTTTTACAATCAAGGGGAGCTCCTGGTTGGTCACAATGGGGCAGTGGAGGATGTCACTGGGACAAGTCCCTTGTAGGTCCGACTAGTTAAAAAGTTGGGCACACCTGGTCCCTGAGCATAATTATTTCTTTGACGCCTTAAAGAATTTGCCAAGAGTCTCAGATTCATTCATTTGGAGACTGTTTCCTACACATGGGGTCTAAGGCACTGACTGATCTCTGAATCCAAAAATTGTAATAGCATGGCTCCGTAGTTGCTATCTGTTCCCATTCTTCAGATGCGTAAGCCTCTGTCTATCTCACTGTTTTCCTTTACAGTCTTCCATATATGATTTCAACCCATGCATCACTGTTTCAGGGACCTCTTTATTAGAGATGTCATAGTATAGGCATAGCTGTCGAAGCCTATGCTTTTACGAAGTATGGGCCTTCGGTGGAAAGAGCCCCAAACTATGAAAAGATGAAATTAAAAGAAAAAAAAAGAATTATCTGACTCTTCGTAAAATATGTTAAAGTAGAGATGTAGCTCACTGATCCAGTATTTGCTTAGTATGTTGAGACTCTGGGTTCTGTCTGTGGTACACGTGTGAACACAGACACCACACACACACACACACACACACACACACACACACACACACACACACAGGTCTGATTTGGTCTTTATTGTGAGGGTCTCGAGAGCTGGTTCTAACTTTAGCATAAGTAAAAACGTTATCTGCTAATGAATGGCTCAAAAGCCATTTTTACATAACAGTCACATGACCTCCCAGTGTAAGGAGTCGGCAAAGGTCTTAAAAGTGAAAGTGGTCCTTACCCAGACTTCTCCAGCCTTTCTCTCCTGCGCTGCCCTGGCCGAGTCCCCTCGCTTCACCGCAGTATGCTGAAGCAAATTCCAAAAGCGGTGTGGACTTGGCTTTGCTATATAGTGTTGCTCTGAACCTGCCCTCCTCTGTGCTTAGCCATGCTTTGTCTTATCTCTTATTCATGCCATATATTATATTTCCCATAGGGTGTATTCTGACTTCTCTGTTGGAGGAGTGCTGTATAATTTATATGCATTATCTCATTTAATCTCCCAACAGCTTATAATAGAGCTGCCTGGGAGGGGTCGAGTGGTCAACCCAAGCTAGCATCTGGGATGGGAACAACAGTCTTAAGATGTCATGCCTAAGATTCTGCCCAGTCCCCTCTGTCCTTCCCTTTCTCAGCTTCTTGCACATCAAATCCCTACCTGCCTTCCATGGAGAGAGAAGATGGGGCTATCTGGAGAACATCTTTCCGTTCTACTTAAAAGTCTATGCATCTTCTCTCCTTTCTCACGCCATTGATTGCTGGTTTTCTCCCAACCTCTTCTGCCTCTCCTTATTTTGCTAACACTTTTCAGTGAGTCCTTTACACATTCTTTCTCCCGAGGACTGTGATGAAGTCCTGAAAGAAAACTCACCCTCCCTTGATCCAGTTCCCCTCAACTTAATTAGCGCTGGTGGCTCTCACCACTGTGGTTCTTAAACTTTGTGCTAGTCTCATCACCGATGTTTTGTTCTTTCTCTTTGGTGTGTAGAGAATGAGTGACAACATTCCTGGACTTTTCTCAGTACTCAGCCACGTTAGTGTTTGCCCTTGCTGTGTCCCAGGGTGGTTTCGTGGCTCCTTTGTTGGCCCCCACTGTATTTCCTCTTAAAGAGCTGAGTCCCCAATTTATATTTCCAGTTCTGACTAACCCCTCCCCAGAGCTTTTGTCATAAATGTCTGTTATAGCTCTGCTCCAGGACGTTGCCTTCGCCTAACCCCATCTTCAGTGACTCGAGGCTTCTCTCTTCATTGCATTCTGTGCTCTTAGTCTTCTGGTTTCACTCTCCCAAGGGGAAGCTCACTCTCCCAACCTGAGATCTTATCATCTTCTTGGCTTCCTTTCTTGTTTTCCACATCCAGGCAGGCATCAGTTTCTTTCCATCCGCATTGCCAACACCTTAGTGCATAGAAATTTTAAGATGGTACAAGACCTTATCACTCTCTCAAGTACCACAATAGTCTCTGGATTATGGTTGACTTCCTTTTGTGAAATAGCTAATTTGATCTTCCAGGTTAATTGTAAAACCACATTAAGCCTTCATTCTAAAACGTTTCCCTTACAGACATATAAACCCGGACTTTTAGGTAATCCCTGAAGTTTGACAAGCACCTTTCTTGCTCTTTGTCAGTTTGTCCTGCCTTTATTTTTAAAACTTCTCCTTCTTTCTGTGGCAGGAGACCTTTCTGTTACCTCCCCAGAATCTTGCTGTTGTTTCTAAGCTCCAGCTTGTATTCTAATGGCTTCCTTGTGAGTTTGGAGATTTAGCACAGTGATATGATTTGATACTGAGCACCCCTCAAAAAAAAAAAAAACACTAAAGGAAATCAATCTTCTGCCTATATTATTTATGTTGCGATATTTGTCTACCTTATAGTATTGTTTTATTATGTTTGTGTACATATTTATATAGACTTATGTATAGATTGTGTATATTGTGTGTAGATATGGCATACAAATATATGTTTTCTGTCTCTCTGTTAAGATAAAGGAAACCAGCTGGGCGTGGTGGCGCACGCCTGTAATCCCAGCACTCGGGAGGCAGAGGCAGGCAGATTTCTGAGTTTGAGGCCAGCCTGGTCTACAAAGTGAGTTCCAGGACAGCCTACAGGGCTACACAGAGAAACCCTGTCTCGAAAACAAGAAGAAGAAGAAGAAGAAGAAGAAGAAGAAGAAGAAGAAGAAGAAGAAGAAGAAGAAGAAGAAGAAGAAGAAGAAGAAGAAGAAGAAGAAGAAGAAGAAAAAGTAAACCATTGGCAACCAACCCAGTGCCTGCATAGTAGGCATTTGATAAAGACATGTTAATAGGGAGGCAGAAACTGGTTATCTCAAATAATGAGAAAACTTAACAAGACCATGTTCAACCACGAATTTTGTGGATACACGATATGGGTTGAGACCATATGGCTAAGATGTACTAACTGTATTCCTTTGTCAGAGCTGATTCATTTCTTGCTCCATGATTACGCATCGCTTCTCCTACTGGGGACTCCAGACATCAAATAGTCACAGGGAAGTACAAAAGCCACAGGGGCAGAAGAGCAGAACTTCTGGAAGTGGCCAGGTCCATACAGTAGCTAAAGATTTCAGCCCACTCCTAATGCCCAAGGCAGGAACAGTACTGAGGGCAGGAGAGCCAGGAAGGGAGGATGCTCTATCGGGAGGTCAGGAAGGCTGGCTCTGATGCTGTGTGATCCGTCCAGCAGATAGAAAGGCTCTGGTGGACTTACCCTTTCACCACCGTCATATCTGTCCCCATCAGTCACTATCCCTTTCCGCCTTGATTGCTCCTGACACCTCTAGTCTAAATGTCCAATCCCATCCCAACTTGTGCCTCATCCCCTCCTAACTATGAATCTTTCTCACACTCACACTTCAGTTTCACCTTCTGTCTGTGCTCCTCAGCCGCCCTTTCCTCTTCTTTTTAGCTAAGGTTCTGGAGAAGACCAGTGTGGCTTGAATGGAGTGTCTCCCATAGCTTCATTGTCTGACCACTCAGTCCTAGTTGGTGGTGTTGTGTGGGGAGGATTGTCAACTTTTCGTTGGTAGAGACTCGCTGGAGGAAAAGGCCCTCTGTGGCTGGGTGGGGTGCTTTGAGATTTTTCTAGCTGCCCGAATTCCACTGTGCTCTCTGCTTCTTGACTTGCCCAGATGTGAGCAAGCTGCCTCCTACCCCTGCCAGTGCTGAGAGCCACTAGGCTGCCATACTTAACCCACTGCGATGGACTGGGTCTCAAACTGTGAGACCTGTGAGCAAGCTGCCTCCTACCCCTGCCAGTGCTGAGAGCCACTAGGCTGCCATACCTAACCCACTGCGATGGACTGGGTCTCAAACTGTGAGACCTGTGAGCAAAAGCCTCCTCCCCTGCGCTTGCCACCGTGACGGTGCCAGATCCTCTAGAACAAGTCACAGACCGTTGTGAGCTGCCATGTAGGTGCTGGGAATTGAACTTGGGTCCCCTAGAAGAGCAGCCATTGCTTTTTAACCACTGAGCCATCTCTCCAGCCCCCTGTGTTGGCTTTTATTAGTGTTTTATCAAAGCAACAGAAAGCCAAACTAGAACACTATGCATCTCAATTTTCTTCCTCTTTCTTTTACTATGTAGCCCTGGCTGGCCTGCAACTTGATATGTAGGCTGACCTTGACCTCACAGGTATCTGCCTGCCTCACTGCTGGGATTAAAAGTGTGCATAACCAACTACCAACTGCTTCTCCCCTGATGCTGCCTTCTGCCATTACAATGCCCCTTCACTTAAAAAAAAATTTTTTTTTTTTTAAAAATTATGTGGGTATGTGCACACGAGTACAGATGCCCTACAAGGGCAGGGGCATCAGATCCTATGGAGCTGGAGTTACAAGTGCTTGTAAGCCACCCAGTAGGTGCTGGGAACTGAACTCAGATCCTCTGGACAATGCTGTTCATCAAACCTCTAACCACGTGGGCTCCTGTCTCACTGCTGCATTGCTAACATGGGCCACAGGGTCTGAAACACACCGTATCCTATAACGAATAAGAGGTTGAGACTTGTGGTTCATATCTAGAAAATCATAATATCAGTACAAATCATCGGGGAAATGCATTGCTAGTTCAGATAGCTTATTTTTGTTTCTGAGGTTAGCACGGCCCGATTCCTAACATGCGACTCTTTAGTGCCATCTAGTGGGATTAGCTTGTATGAAAATAGAAGCACCAATAACTTTGTTTAGCTCTTTATAATAAAAAAATTAAAATTGGGCTGAGACAGGGAAGGAAGGGGTTGAACAGGCTCCAGGACTCAGCAAGTTCTAGATAGTTTGGCTTATTTAAAAATTCACTGCTGAGCCAGGCATGGCACTTGCCAATAATCCCAGCCCTTGGGAAGTGGAGGCAGGAATAGCAGGTTCAAGGTCATTAAAGAAAGGAAGGAAAGAGGGAAGCAACGAAGGCAGGAATAGATTATGAGGTGATGTAATTATGAGAGACAACAGGCATTAAATAGTTCCCCGATACTGACTCTTGGTGATAAATGGGCAGCTTCCAACCTTGAGAAGGTGACAGTTAGACAGTTAGAATGATGTCAGTTTTCAAGCTCTCCATAGAGGCGAAGGCTGGACTCAAACTACACAAGGCATCGGCCCCACTGTAACTTACCTACCTGCTCTTGTAGAAAAAGTCTTCATGGTCTTATTTTTGACGTTTCACCCTTTGGATTTGACTTCTGTTGACTGGCAAGTGTCTGTCATGGTCCCCACATAGACTCCGGTTGACGCAGTCAGAAAGTGTCAGTCTCACACTGTGGACGCTTCATTTACACTCGCTCATGTCCTTCTGTGAACTCCCTTTATGTGGTCATCACACAGGAGCTCACTATTCATCTTTCTCGAGAATAAATATTTTTAAAAGGTATCTGGAAGATTATATATTTTCTTTTAACAACATGGATAAATGTGTTTTGATTATATTAGTTGCACATATCTTCCACATTAAAAAATATATAATTGACTAAAATGAATAATATAAGGAAAATAACAAATGCATTTAGAAGTCAGATTTCATATTATGTGTGGTGTCAATGCTTGTCATTAAAATTGAAGCCACAGTTCTGGAGTGCTCAAGCTGATGTGGTAAAGAATTGGTCACAAGGCTGGCGAGATGGCTCAGTGGTTAAGAGTGCCGACTGCTCTTCCAAAGGTCCCGAGTTCAAATCCCAGCAACCACATGGTGGCTCACAACCATCCCTAGTGAAATCTGATGCCCTCTTCTGGAGTGTCTGAAAACAGCTACAATGTACTTACATATAATAAATAAATAAATCTTAAAAAAACAAAAACAAAACAAAAAAAAAGAATTGGTCACAAAGCATACTTTGTGCTCCCAGTAAACACTGCTTTTTAACCTAACAAGCTGTTTTCCCTGTCAGGATTCCTTTAGTACTTGACTTTAGTAAACTCGACACTTTCTGAGGTTAATTTGGAAAATGTTGGGGTTGTTTGTTTGTTTGGTTGGTTTTTTTGTTTGTTTTTTGTTTTGTTTTTGTTTTTGTTTTTGTTTTTCGAGACAGGGTTTCTCTGTGTATCCTTGGCTGTCCTGGAACTCACTTTGTAGACCAGGCTGGCCTCGAACTCAGAAATCCATCTGCCTCTTCCTCCCAAGTGCTGGGATTAAAGACGTGTGCCACCATGCCCGGTGAAAATGTTGTTTTAAATTGGACCTTTGGTGTGGTCCACTTTTGCCCTGGTTAGTTTCATGGCTTGCTCCTTGTCAGGATGGCATGTCAATATGGGCAAAGACTAATTGAGAGACCTCCCATACTCACAGGTTGGCAGAATCGATAGTGTTAAGATGGCTGCCTTACCAAAAGCAATATAGTCAATGTAACACTCATAAAAACTCCAATGACATTCTTCACATAAAGAAAACATTTAATCCTAAAACTTGTGGAAGTACAAGAGATCTAAGCAGCTAAAGCAGTCCTGATTAAAAGGTGCAATTCCGGAGGCTGCACAAGTCTGCTACAGCCAAGTAACGAAAGCAGCATGGTACCACTGCAGACCCATACAGCGTAGATATAAGCCCATGTGGCTGCACCCGTCTGGCTCTTGACAAAGGAACCAAAACATTCATTGGAAAAAAAGGGCAGCGTTCTGCAACAGTGATATTAAGGAAGTTAGAGAGCAACACTAGGTCCTTATCTCTCACCCTGTTCAGAAACCAACTCAAATTGACATAGGGCCTGGATGTAAGACCTGGAACTCTGGAACTTCTTCCGGTTGTAGGTGTTAAGCAATGGCTTTCTGCATCGGGCTCCAGGAGTCCTGGAAGTAAGAGTAAGAACTGATAAAGATGCACTGGACTAAAAGGCTTCTCTACAGCAGAGGACAATGGCGTAAAGAGGCAGCCCACAGAATAAGAGGAAAATCCTCGCCGAGTATTAACCTAATGGGAGTCACGGCTATCATACATACAGACCTGAAAAGGAGGACAAGAGACCAATTCATTCAATCAATAAATGAGCAGTGGAAATGAGCACACTTTTAAGTGAAGATATACACGTGAACACGCACCTGTGTACAAGCTACATGCAAACACATGAACAATAGTCAACACCCTTAGCTATCAGGGAAATGCAGACCAACTACATCGAGGTTCTATCTCACCTCAGTCATCAAAAAGACAAACAAGCCAGGCAGTAGTGGTGCACACTATTAATCCCAGAACTCCAGAGAGGCAGGCAGATCTCTGTGAGTTCGAGGCCAACCTGGTCTACAGAGAGAGTTCCTGGACAGCAAGGTCTACACAGAGAAACTCTGTTCTGAACAAACAAGCAAAACAAATCAATAACAAACCAAAACAAAAAAAAATGAAAGAAAAGAAAAAAAAAAAAAAACCTTGTTCACTGCTAGTGGAAATGTAAATTAAATTAGTTCAGTCACTGTGGAAATCAGTATAGAGGCTCCTTGAGATATTTAATACAAAAGTTTCATATAATCCAACCATACTACTTCTGGGAATATGTCTCAAAAATAAAGAAGACAAACAAATAAAAACAAATATTGTATGCTTTCCCTTGTATGTAGAAGATAGGAAAAAAAAACAGATGAAAGCACTAGAGATGTGAGAAAGAAATGAGGGAAGAGCGGGAGGCAGGATAAAGAGTGACTAGAAGAGGCGACGAGGATCAAATTATGTATGCATGGAGGTGTCCTACTGGAAACCTACGCTCTGCAATCAATATAATCACTTGGGCTGGAGAGACGGTCTGATGGTGAAGAGCCCTTGCTGCTCTTCCAGAGAACGTGGATTTGGTTCCCAGCACCCACATGGCAGCTCACAGCCATCTGTAAAAAACAGTTCCAGGAGACCTGGCATTCTCTTGCTTCCAAGAGCACCAGGCACACACATAGTGAGCATACATATATGTAGGCAAAACATCAATATAAATAAAAATAAAATTTAAAAATATATTAATCTGTGCTAACATTATATGTTTCTTACTCTCCAGACAATACAGTACAGCAACCACTTAGCAGTTGCATGGTATATGTGATATTATTATATTATATTATAAATAATTTAGAAACAACTAAAACTACACAGGAGAATGAAATGCAAACTCTGTACACTCTAGACAAGGGGTTTTGGTTATGTGTAGCTCTTGGTATTTACAGAGCACCTTGGAAACAATTCTTCACCAAGGGATGAGTGAGTGAGTGTGTGTGTGTGTGTGTGTGTGTGTGTGTGTGTGTGTGTGTGTGTATATGTATGTATGTATGTGTATTATGTGTATGTGTATATATGCCTGTGTGCATATGTGAAAGGGTGGATGTACATGACTGTATGTGTGTATGCATATGTATAATATACATTTTTATTGAGAAAATGTGTTTGTTAAACAAGCCAACAATTTAGAAGAATATATATAACTCATTATGTAGGCTCAAGTCTGAAATCTGACATTTTTGTTAACATTTTTGTTTAAAATATTCACATATTGTTTGTTAAAATATTCATGTATTAGCCAGGCTATGGTGGTGCACACCTTTAATAACAGCATGAGGGAGGCAGAGGCAAGAAGATATTTGAGTTTGAGGCCAGCCTGATCTACAGAGTGGGTTTCAGAACAGCCAGAGCTACACAGAGAAAGCCTATCTTTAAAAAAACAAAATAAAATTCATATGTCCTAAAACTTACCATGCATGATTTCTAAACTTTCATAGGGAAAGGCATAAGGAACTTGTACGTTATGAGCCCAGCACAGACTCACTGGTAACAGGAAGTCTGCCAGTCTTGCTTAGTATACACCCCCAAGTTTTATTGTTCTTCTTTGCTAAAAATTCTTAAAACAAACTCAAGATATGTCATTTTATTCAGTTATATTAATATTATATTAAGACACCTATTTGTAAAGGTTAGATGGAGAATATCTTAAAATTTCCATGAAGACTTCTTAACTTAAACATACCATATATCTAACATTTTGTTAGTTTTTTTCAGTGTCCCTCATTTGAAGGAAGACTCAGGTGAGGGTTAGGCATCTAATGATGATTTTTTTGACTGTAAGTACAATTTATGTAATGCCCCCCTGACACACAAATGCATGCCCATACACACACAAATACCACATGAGCCATTCACATACACAAGTGCATGCCCCCACAACTGCATGGCCCCTATACAACTGCATGCCCATACATATACAAACAAGTGCACACCCACACACAAGTCCATGCCTATACACACACACACACACACAACTGCAAGCCCATACATACACACAAGTACATGACCACACACACAAGTGCATGAACACATACACAAGTGCACGCCCATGTACACACACAAGTCCATGCACACACAAGCCCCCCACACAAAGAAGTTCATGCTCACACACACACAAGTACATGTCCCCCCCAACTGCATGCCCATACACACAATCACACACAAGTACATGTCCCCCACAAGTGCATGCCCTTATACACACACAAATGCATGCCCCCACACAGAAGTGCATGACCACACACACACAAGTGCATAGCCATGTACACATACACACAAGTGCATGCCTCCCACACACACAAGTTCATGCCCATACACACTCAGAAGTGTATGCCCATACATACACACAAGTGCATGACCACACACACAGTGTATGCCCATGTACACACAAGTGCATACTCCCCCCACGTGCCACATGTGCCGTTCACACTATTCTGCTTTGTCTGCAGGATTTTGGGGGCTGCATGGCTTTTGTTTTTATACTTGAACCCCCTTCTGACTTTTCTTTCCCTTCCTTTGGCAGAGCTATTAACACACACACACACACACACACACACACACACAAACGGTCTCTCCCCTCACTCCACTGAGTGGTAGACCTTGAGAATGACCATAAAAGGACAGGCTGTGGTTGAATGCAGCATCTCTTCTAATTCAGATGACGACAGCCAACTTTTCCGAGCACAGGTCGCCCACAGCTTAGTAACAGCATTTCCAGCATGAGTAGATTATAATACATCATAGTATATAGAGACGTTAATACATTAGTTCCAGAGATGTGGGAGGAAATATAAATAATGTTCCCAGCTGCAAGAAAATATAAATCTCCCTCACCTACTCAGGCAGAGCCTAGCTATGCATTCTAGATTGACAGCAGCTATTTTTCCTTAAGTACCTATTTCCTAAGAAGCATTTAAATCAGCACTCATTTTAATAAAATGTTCATTTATTTGCGCGGTATGTAGAACCTGGAAGAACTTTCTATCTTTTGCACTGAGGCAACATTTCCTATTTCCTTCTCTTATTTAATGAGCAACACATGTCGTTTTCCAGAATTTCTGATGTAGCCAAGCCCTTCTGCCCTCAACGTTCCGTGTTGCTCTGCTAAGAAAATGGTTGCTGTGGATCTGTGGTAGGTCTGAACTGAGGTGGGGGTACAGGATGAGGCTGCCAAATATTTGTATATGAGGGGCTGAGAGACAGCAATCTTGGTGGAAAGGCTTAGAACAGCGGTTCTTGCGGGTGTTGAATGGCCCTTTTACGAGGGTCGCCTAAGACCATCTGAAAACAGATATTTCCATTATGATCCATAACAGTGGCAAGTTTATAGTTATGAAGCAGCAACAAAAGTAATTTGATGGCTGGGATCACCACAGCACGAGGAACTGCATTAGGAAGGCTGAGAGCCACCGTGGGCTTGGAGACTGGCTTGGAAGCTGCTTTTATTGAACAAACAGCAGTTTGTCCTCATTTTGTACAAGGCTTGGAGCAATGCTGCCCTCCGGAGTTGGGGAGTTAGGAAGAGTAGAGGACGGTCCTGGCAGAGCATCCCACACAGCCACTTCCCAGTCCCCTGCTTTGCTATGTGGGAATCAGCTGCCTCGTGCAGCTGTTACTCACTTGAAAAATGGTTAGTCCAAATTCAGATATGCTGTATAAAGTATGTGCTGACTTTCAAAGATTTATAGTGGGGAAAAGGATGTGAAATAGGTCATTGGTTGTTCATTGGGATGGCACACTTTTACATCTATTTTCATGATTTTAAAGTATAAACTTGTCTGCATGGTTCCGTGTCTGGACAAGTGTTAGGTACACCCCTGCTCTCTCTCTCCATCTTGCCGTCAGAGGCAACGTCTCTCACTTGAACCCAGAGCTCACCTAATCGAGCCAGCTAAGAAGGCAGCCATATCCACCTAACATCTATGTGGGCACTGGGGATCTGGACTCTGGGCCTCACGTTGACACAGCTTGCCGTTTGCCCCCGAACTATCTCCTGGTTGTAGCATAAATAAACATTTAAAAGAACAGTTTTAGCTTCACAGCAAAATTGAGTGGATAATGTTTCTCCCAATGTAAGACACCCTCCCACCCCCAACATCCTGCACCACAGTGACGTGTCAGTGTGTGAACTGAAGTCATGGTGTAGTCACTTGAATGTCACGGTTTGCATCAGGGTTCACACTGGCGGCTTATGTTCTATAGGTTTTGACAAATGCACAACATGATTCAGCCACCACAGAGTCAGTCTCCAAAGTCCCCTGTGCAGCATCTCCTCCGCTGGTCCTCTTTCCAGTCTCCTGGCAACCACTGGCATCTTTACCTACCTCCACTCATGCCCCTTTTCCCAGAGTGTTATGCAGATGGACTCAAAAAGTCAGCATCTACACTGATTGTCTCTGCTGTCCCTCCGATCCGAGTGTCCTTCATGTCACCTCACAGCTTGGTAATTTCATGGCTCGATGGCTACCTCCTCCTTCTCTTCCTTCTCCCTTTCTCTCCCCAGCCCTTGTTTCTTCCTTCCCTTTCCTTCCCCTTCTTTCCCTTCCCTTGTCTCTTTCTTTCCATCCGTCTGTCTTTTCTTATATCTTTTAAGACATGATTTTACTTTGTAGACCAGGCTGACCTTGAACTCATTATGTAGACCAGGCTAGCCTGGAAGACATCTACCTGCCTTTGACTCTCAAGTGCTGGGATGAAAGACGTCCGCCACCATACCTGGCCCTCACTTTTTTCTTATTCCAAAGAATATTTCATTGCGTTGGTGCATCACAGTTTATTTACCCTAAAGTAGTAATATTTTAATAAAATTCTAAATAAAATAATTATTTAAATCATTTTTATTTGTTCTGCTATACTCTTAAGATGGCTACTAAAACAGAATTACAATAAATTATAATAAATTCCTTTTGGGGCAGCTGTGCAATAGGCCTTGGCAAAACCATGTAATCAGGAGAGTTAGCTTCAAACCAGCCTTCTGAGTAACACCCACCTGGACTCTGTTGTCTCCAAAGGCTTACCTGGCTTGCTTTGTTTTCTCTGTGCCTCTTAGCTGACTGGTGTGCTTCTCCATCCCAGCTCCACAGCTGCTTCCTTGGGAGCAGGAGGTCTCAGAATGATCCCATCTCTTCCTTTGCGCTGGGTCTCTGTGGACACACAGAAATGTGCCCGTGTGGCTTAATTTCAGCAGAACACGGTTAGAAGAGATGAAACTGTTGGGAGATAGAATTTATTTCATGTAATTTATATTAGTATTGTTTCTAAGAATGACCTGCAATAGGAGTTCATTCCCTTATACTCTGGGTCCTTCTTCTTTTGGCTCCAATCTGTTTATTTCCTATGTTCTCAGCAGGAACAACATTGTCCCCAGATGAGCAAAAGCTGCTCCGTTGCAGATGGCAGGAAGACAGTCTTATTCTCTGAATGTATAAAGCATATATATTTCTGTATGTTCTGTACGCAGTGCAGATGCAGATACAATCTATCTTGGATAAAATTTCCTGTGGTGAGGTAAGTGTTCCTCCGAGGTTTGATCATGACATGCTGACAAGCTCTGCTTCCTGTGCTCTAGACAGACATTCCTACGGTGTGCACAGAGCAGCTGCACTCCGTAATTTAGACCAGTTAATACCCCAAGTTTCCCTAGGAGAGTAAGAAGTATAAAACAGAGAAAATATATTGAAATATTTACAGCCGTATGGCACCCTACTGCTCCCCTCTCTGCACTGTAGTTCTGCTCTGGGTCCCTGTTGGAGACACCATGGGGAAGATCCAGCAGCTACCGGTGTTTGTTACACATCTTAGCAAATATTGTTACCACTTCCCCAAGTCATTTGTGTTCTCTCTGCCTCTTTCTCTCTTTTCTCTCTGTCTCTACTGCAGTAGCTTGGTGAAGGATACATAGGTCTTTATTGCACCACTTTCCCAGATGTTTTATTTGTTTACTTTGAAACAGGGCTACACTGTGTGACACAGGCTGGCTAGAGATTCATCATCCTCCTGCCTCAGCCTCCCGAGTGCTGGGTGTGCACCACTGCCATACTCACTTTCAGATAGCTTCTGAAACAGAAGTGAGGTAACATGACGTCACCCGCATACCTCTACCCACCTCTGCTCTGGTCTCTTCTGGTGCCCCGTGGGACACAGCTTCTTTCATGTCTAGTTCCATGCACTTTCTAACCCGTTTATATGGAACCTCTCACCTGGCCTCTTTCTGTAGCCTTCACACAGCCTTTGCCTGGATATTTCCCAGAAGCCTTTTAGTCCCATTTCCTCCAGGAAGTCTTCCATGACCACCCAACCCTACTCATGTCTAGATTAAGCTCCCAAATATATTTGAATGCCTGTAATTATCTTCACACATCATCACACCTATTAAGTTTATCTTTGCTGCACCGTGAGTGTTTTAAAGGCAAAAATTATATATATTAATATATATATTAATTCTCTTGCAGCTTACGGGGCTTCATAACAATATTTATTTTTAATTTTTTTCTCATGAAATGCACAGTTGTTTTATATAATTCCATTCCAAAGGACAAAGGAAAAAAATCTATGTTTTATTTGCTTTGTAAAGCTTTACTGCTGATAACAGTATTTCAGATTAGACTTTTATAAAATATTAAAATCAGCTCCCAGATCGCCATTATTATCCTTGTAAAAGTCTCTGTGAAATATCCCTGACAATGCCGTGAAAACCTGGGCATTTCAGCCCCAGCAGAGCTCTGTTTAGGTCTCTGTACTGTAGTGTTCTGCAGAAGCCGCAAGGGAAGCAGCAGTCATGGGGATGGGTGGGAACCAGGGCACTGTGTGAGGGTGCAAGGACAGAGCATTAGGGACTCGGGAGGTCACTGAGAGAGACACTTACGTGAAACCAATGAAGACAAAGAACTATGAAGATATATTTATCTTTCTATCTCTCTATATCTATCTATCTATCTCTCTCTCTCTCTCTCTCTCTCTCTCTCTCTACCTATCTATCATCTATCTATCTATCTATCTATCATCTATCTATCTATCATCTATCTATCTATGCCATATATATGTATGTCCACAGGCACTGTAAGGTAGGTCTTATTAGTCTCACACACTAGGTTTCCACTCTTGTAACAATAGGTTCCAGATAATCAAGAAGGAAAGATTCTTTTGATTCTCCATTCAGAGGTTTCAGTCTGCCGTCAATGGCCTGGTGGTGGCGCTGATCTGTGTCTTTTTACCTGGTGACAACTGGGAAGCAGGCTGCAGAACAGGGAGCAGTGAAAGAGCTGGTAACCATTCAGCCTCCAGCCACCCTCAGCCCACAGAGGCTCCATCACCTTCCAGCAGGGTGCACATGACTGGCAACAAGGCCTGTGTGGGCCTTCGGGGGTATTTACAATCCAAATCACAGCATCCTGTTGTCAAAACAATGTAAAGACAAACAGGAATGCATTGCTAGAGTCACTCTGTTGTGTTCTCTAGAGTTGGAGACACATCATCCTATCTGGGGCCCACAAGCGTTTTGTCTACAGCTCCTTCCCAGATTCCACACCCCGTATAAAGTGGCACCCCATATAAAATAGCACCCCGTATAAAATGGTGTAGGTAGAACTTGGGCTGTGGTTTCATTTTCCACCAGCAGGATTCCAGACTGATCATTCCTCAGATGAAATGAGTGAGATGAGGTTAAGCCAGAGGCTTATCTAGTATACTTAATGTAATACTATATACATATTAGTATATACAGTATAATATAGATTATATATGCAGAGGACCTTGCAGAATTACTCCATCAAGCTAATTACTACACATGCTGAGAAAGACTTGTTATTCTCAGTCTCCACTTCTTCATTTCTATATTTTGAGCTAAATCTAGTGAATGCTGGAGGCCAGCCCCGGTGATGGCCAGCCCTGGTGATGACCAGGCCCTGCAGAAGAGATAAGGGGTCTGTGAGGGAGGGGTGAGTCAGGCACGGGGTCGGGGGACTCTTGCAGCCTGACCGACTGGCAGTCCAGGTGTTTCCTTATTTATACAGAGCTCAGCAGGCAGGGATAGATTCATGTTGTTCCAAGACATAGATCCTATCACGTTGTCCCTTGACACAGGTTTTAACTTCCTCTTGGTCATAAGTTTAGTCATCACTGATAAACCGTAACAGAACAGTTGGCTTTTACAATCATTTCCCCTCACCAACCCACAGCCCAGCTTTTAAGAATCTAGAGGCATATTTTGCCAAAGCATGAAGCCCATTTTCAGGTTGGTAGCTCTTACAGTTTCAAGAGCCCTAGACAGAAAGAAAATCTCCAAGCCAGCCTGAGTAGATTGCCATGTCCCGAACAGTGTATTATCAACCTTTAGTGGTCTGAGTGCTAATTGTCATTAGGCCCAAGAAAAATCTTCAGGCCAAAGTTGATGCAATTCTGATTCAATTGCTGACATAATATAATGTTTATATCTTTGTAGAATTTATTTATATGTCTAATGTTGGAATTCCTTGGCCATATGACACCACAATGGCCCTGTACGAGCTAACTTTTCTAAGAAATGGAGGTCCCGATACCTCGACCCCTGTGTGGGACAGAGATAACTCCAGCCAGTCTAATTTTGTTGCTGTATCTTTTCCTCCAGGGGCAAACCATATGTGGCTCCTACTCTTACATGCCACATAATTATGAGCACACACTAGGAAGAGGCTTTTAATCAGATCTGCTGCCAACTCCTCTAGCCTACCAAATCTTGTTTACCTTTCTAATTTTACTTTGTTCTGATTAGCTTGTCCCTGAGTAAGTACAGGGGCAGATGGTCCAAGCCATCTTGGAGTCAGAGTCACATAAGGAGATCTCTGGCATCTTTATTTAAGTTACAACATCCAGGGCATAAGGAGACTTTAAAGTAGGGCCAATAAGGATACCTCCCTAAAAGCTGGGGGAGGAGTATGTTTGGGATTTTCTTTTTAAGAAGCAGAACTCCTAGAAGAAGGTATAAATGATTCATAAGAATTTTCCCATCCATTCAATATCCCCAAGTTGTACAAATATTAAAAGTCTCCCAAGCATGAAACACATGGAGATCAAGACAGAAAATGGAAGAGCACGTGATGGCGATTGCATCACTGGGTTCGGTTCTGCCAGGTGTTTGTCCGGCAGCTGTGCTGGCTTTATGACATTTGTGTTCCCATTCAATATGGCTATGCCAAGTGAATGCTTGCTTCTCTCTTCTTAAAACAAGCTACTTACCTTTCCATCATACCCCAAGTATGTGGTCTTGGATTCTAGCCACACACATGCTCAGCTGTATGCATATGTGAACACACACACACACACACACACACACACACACACACACACCATGCACAGCCACAAACCAGAAGACATTTGCTGACAAGAAGTAAAATAACATTGAAAACCAAAAGATTTTATTGTGTTCATATTGGGTGTAATAAAGAGGCCCAGGGACCCTTCCAAGTCCATCTTTGGGGTTCTGATATGTTTTAGGTTTCAATAGCGGGCAGAAGCAAGCATAAGGAAAATCCGGGCAAAGTCCGCCCATAGCTGTCTCTGCTCCGGTTTGTTGGGCAAGTCGCCATAGCGGTGAGAACTCTTTTCCTGGGAGACAAGTTTGCCCTCTGGCTTCAGCCTTTTCCTTCTCCCGGCATGAGATTCCTGAAGGAAATCCCACTTTCTTGGGGTTCGTTGTTTCAACAGTGCAGCCTGTGTCTCTTTAGAGCCTCATTGCTGCCAATGTGGTCATGCACTGGGTCATGCAGGTGTCCTCTGCCGGTGCATGAACACGGCACCACAAGGTTGCCCTGTGTGTGCCTTCAAATCTATTGGTAAGTTTTTCTCCTAGTAACTTCTCTTTTATTTAAAGATGACATTTATGAATTGTGTGTCCATATGTGTGTATATGTGTGTGAGTGCCTGTGTGTAGAGGTCAGAGACCACATTTCAAGAGTAAGCTCTCACTTTCTGCTTTGGTGAGACAGGGTCTTTCTTGTTGGTCTTGTTTGACAGACCAAGGATTATCTTCTAGGTGAGCTTTGGGCGGATTCTCCTGTCTGTGTTGTCCATCTCACCCTGGGTCTGCAGAGATCATAGGTACAGACTACTGCATTTGACTGTTTTGGTTTTTTGCTGTCTTGGGAACTCACTCTGTAGACCAGGCTATCCTTGAACACAGAAATCCACCTGACTCTGCCTCCCGAGTGCTGGGATTAAAGGTGTGTGCCACCACAGGTTCTGAGGTGCAAAGGGCCCACAAGCTCTTTTATGATTTCATTATGTCAAGCTAGAGGTAAGTGTGTTTGTGGCCCATTTGTATGACTTTGCCTTGTATGCTCTTCCTTTTCCAGGACTTAGTGAGAAAAGAAAGGTATAAAGGCAAACCAACCAACAACCACAAACCAAATATCAGCAACAGCAAAATCTAGTTTCCTTTCTGAGAGCCCAAGGAAGGGACACTGTGATCCAAAGACAGCCCTAGTACTGCAATTTGGTTTGCTTACATGAAGTCCAACTGACCCTCTGACACAGCTCTTTTTCTTTGAAATTGAAGGCACATAGGTTGTATTTTCATCTTCTCATGACCTTTCGAGACCTTTTTCACAGTCTTTTGTAAAACTGAAAATAGTAAATGGTGGTTTTGGGAGGCCATTAGTCAGTGTAGCTCCCTCTGCAGCATCTATGTGCTGAGTCACTGTGCTGTTCCTCAGGTGTCTCAGGTAGACCAGGTGTTCTGTTGTTCCCCCACTGTTCAAACACTAACCATCCATTCTTGGTCAAACAGAAGAAATATAGCAAGACTGTTCATATGCTTGCTGGTATAATTCCCAATGCTCATTTGTCTAGCTCAGTATGTACAATTTATAATCTCTGATTTTATTAATACACACACGTATGTTACAGACTTTCCCCCAAAATTTATGTAATGAATTCTCAGCTCCATGTATACTTCAGTATGTGATTGTGTTGACTTAGGCCTTTAAACAGCTTCAGTAGTTCTCAACCTGTGGGTTGTGACCTCTTTTGGGGTTGCATATCAGATATGTGCATTATGACTCAAAATTACAGTTATGAAGTAACTGTTATGAAGGACAGTTATGAAATAATGATGCAAAATTACATACAAATAATTTTATGACTGGGGGCCAACACAACATGAGGAACTGTCTTAAAGGGTCATAGCATTAGGATGGTTAAGAACTGTTGGGTTAAATGGTGTCATGTGTGTAGGCCCTAATCCAGGGCGTCTGACATTCTTATAAGAACAGTGGGAGCCAGGTAGGGTAGCACATGCCTATAATTTCCACAATGGGGAAGCTGATGTAGAAGAGTCTTGAGTTCAAAGCCAACCTGGGCTACATTGTGAGATATAGTCTTAAAGGTGGGTGAGTAGAGAGGCATCAGTGGTTCACCTAGACAAAAAAATGCCATCTGATGACACCAAGAGCAAGAGACACCTTCCTGATAATTACAGTGAGGGGGATGTGGTGGACCTCACAGAGAGTCAGGAGAGCCTTGCAGGTTCACTGAGAACCCTTTTATGACCCAAGAGTGCACTGGGCATGCATGATTCAGGAGGCAGTGCAGCCTCCTGCAGGGAGAGGAGCTCTCTTTTCTTTTTCTAAATGAAAACAAACAAACAAAAAGACCCAATGGTCAAGTAAGTGATGGTGTCACCTGTCTTTAATCCCAGAACTTGGGAGACAGAGGCAGGTTTATCTCTATGAGTTTGAAGCCAGCCTGGTCTACAGAGTGAGAGCTGGTGCAGCAAGGCTACAGCATAATGCGTGTCTCAAAAAACAAACAAACAAATGAACAGAATTTAACATATAGAGTTTTAGCTTTCATTGTGATGTTTTCCAAATAGAACCTGTTTTGGGCTCTGGGGAGATGGCTCTGTAGTTAAGAGCACAGTCTGCCCTTGTAGAAGACTAGGCTTTGGTTTTTGGTACCCACCACATCAGGCTTACAACTGCCTGTAACTCCAGGGAATCTGACACCCTTTTCTGTCCTCCACTGACTCTTGCAAGTACTCAGTCATACACACACAGACATACTTTTAAGTAAATAAAAATAATGACCCAGCCTCTGATTTTGTTCTTCTTCATGTCCCCCCGCCCCATACGATTACACCTCCCCCTCCCCCGTGACCTTTCTTCTTCTTTAATGTTACCTGTGAGCTTTTGTTCTCTACAGTTCTTCTCATGGTCTCTAATCCAGTCTTATAGCTCTGCTCACACCACTTACCTACACATATACAAACATTAAAGCTTGGCGTCCACATATGAGTAAAAGAGACATTTGTTTTTCTGAGTCTGGGTCACGTCACTTAATTCGCTTTTTAGACCCATCAGTTTCACAGTGCACTTCATTTTTCTTCGCTGCTTTTCATTATCCATCTATTGGCTACGCTGGCTTGATTTTCTTACATTGTGATTTTCTTACGTAGCACAACTCTAACCTGATGTGATGGAATCCCTGTGGTAAGATGTGGAGTCCTTTGACAAGCCTTTCATAGACAGCTATAGATCTTGAGAGCAAAACTGAGAACTTCCCATGAATCCCCACACTTAACGTCAAATAAGAGAATGGAAGCCAGTGTTTATATAACATTTTGAGCTTTACCCAGCCCTCTGGGCATACTTGCAATTTCTCAGAAGGAGCTTGTGATGACAGGCTGGGGTTTCAAGTATGGCAATCCTATTGACTATGAGATTATGGTGTTATTTAAGCTCAGAACTTTTTATCCTCAGTGAAATGATGGTGGTGATGGTGGTGGTGGTGGTGGTGGTGGTTGTGGTATGAGGACCAAATGGTAAAGATGGAATGGAAGAAATATCTATTATGATGTCGATATATAGCAGGTAGTCACTTCCTTTCTGTTAAGATGGTTATTTGTGTCTGGTTTCCATAACAACTCCGTGTTTATGCAGGAGACATAGCATCTTGGAGTGTGTCCCATGTTGCCCAGTAATTCTTAACTCCATGTTGCACAGAAGCATGGTGGAAGCATGCCATGCCTCCTTGCTGAGAATCATCATAATGTCCCGAGCATCTCTGACGAGTTGAAAGCTTTGTGATGTTCATCCCTCATTTTCATTGCTCAATTTCAATGAAGAGAAACCGTTATCAGAGTATAGTGCACTAAGCTACTGAAAACAGCGTTCACCTGACTTGCCATGTGTAGCTGGGTATCAGGAAGTATCCTTTGGGGGTCTGGGTAAGGGGATGATGGAGAAAACATTGGAAATTCAGAGGCAGGACCCAGAGGACAGAGGGTTGGGAAAACTTTGGAAGGGAATGTGGGAGACACTGAACACAATTGTTTCTCAGAGAGCCTCCTTCAGCAGGATGTAAGTAGATCCCTGGGAACACGTGTTGCCTCTCACTAGAAACTGCTGTTTCTATGCTCCAAGCCTGATACACAGTCAGCCTCATCTACCTTGGGTACCCCCACTGGAGTCATATATGGCCATATGAACTATCTCATTGGTCATATTAAGCACCATAAAGTTCTAGAAATGTCTCTGTCAATAATAAACTAGTTTTCTCCCTACACTGATATGTGGACGGTTATAAAGGAAGTTGGATGATCGCTCTAAAGTAGACCAGGGAGAAAGGCCGAGGTCTTGGCGTGCCATGAAGAGCTACAGACTACATTCACCGAGAAGCACTTTTGTCTCATTTGGAGGAAATCATAGGGCACCAAAGTTTTCATGAAATGGTCATGTGTAGAGTTCTATGTAACAGACATTGTAACTGCAAATACTAAGAGCAATGCTTAGACTAGGCAATCAGATTTGAATGGAAGAGAAAAAACTAGCTGAAAGTCAAAACCAAGACTTAAGTTAGAGTGTTATATTTTTATTTTATTAATATTTTTGTGTGTATGTGTGTGTATATGTGTATTTGCATGCATGTATGTGTGTGTATATGTGTATTTGCATGCATGTATGTGTATGTATGAGTGCATGTATGTCTATGTGTGTGTATGAGTGAATGTGTGTATATAATATGTATGTGAATATGTGTGTGCACGTGTGTGTGTTCGAGCACACATACACACACTCACCATTGTGCTCATGCCTGCAAAGTCTCAACTAGGGTGTCGGACCCTTGGAGCTGGAGTTACAGGCAGCTGGAATCAAACTCTGGTCCTCTGCAAGAGCAACAAATGCTCTGAACCTCAGGGCTATCTCTCCAGGCCCCCAAAATTACGATTTTAAAACAGACAAAGTAGGGGCTGATGAGATGGCTCAGTGGGTAAAAGTACACACCTCCAAGCCTGATGACTAAGTCTGGTCCCTGGAACCCATATAATGGAAGGAGAAAGCTCATCCCCACGGGTTATCCTCTGACCTCCATGTGTGCTGCCCCCCCCCCCCAACTGAATCAATGGAAAGGGTTTTGTTTGTTTGTTTTTAAAGAAACCATCAGGCACTCACATCATGTGGAGCAGTGATGTCTTCTACCAGGTAGGACTCTTGGAGTAATAGCTACAGACCTCTCTTTCCAGGCTGGGACCCAACTGCTGTGTTTCTGTGTCTAAAAGTTGCAAGCCGTCCCAGAGAGTGCTTGCCTGTCCCTTGTTTATGCTCCAGCCTCTTCAAAGGCTGTCTGGGTCCCTATGTTGATTTAATCATCAGAGTCAAGGGACTTTAAGTGCAGGAGGATGAAAGGAATAGATGCTATTTTTATGATAAATGACACAGACTGACTAAAGATGGAGTAAGATGACAGTGTGTTACACTGCTCCGAATCAGGAGGGAAGCATTTTTGCTGGTCCTTGAGAGTAGATGAGATTTAAAGATGGAAGAAAAAAATAGCCTATGTATTATTACTGATGACTTCCAGATCGAAACTTCTGGGGATGATTCAGCAAAAGCAGTCCAGGCACAAAGTAAGAGGGCTTGAATTAGCACAGCTAGTGTGCTGATGTGTGTGTGTGTGTGTGTGTGTGTGTGTGTGTGTGTGTGTGTGTAAAGTGTAGGAATTACAGGTATCATCAGTAAATCCCAAGCAAAGGCCATATTATGCAATTACAACCTACACACATTTTTTGCTCCTGCTTGTGCATGGATTTAAGGCCTTATTCACTTAAAATAAGTCTTGCAACCTAAGAATGGTCAGTAGTTCATGTTGTTGGTCAGCCTTTTGATACTGTAACAAAATACTTGACATAAAAAGAAGGAGGAAGAGGAAGAGGAGAAGGAGAAGGAGGAAAAGAGGGAGAAGGAGAGAGAGAAGGAGGAGGAAGAAGAGGAGGAGAAAGAGAAGAAGGAAGAGAAGGAGAAGAAGAAGAAGGAGAAGAAGGAGGAAAAGAGGGAGAAGAAGGAGGGAAAGAAGGAGGAGGAGAAGGAAAAGGATTTATTTTGGCTCATAGTTTCCAAGAATTTAGTCTTGCAATGGTCACTTAGTCCTGTTGTTTTAAAATGTAACTAATGATTAATTTGATTAGATGTGTGTGGGTTACCTGCACATGTTCCTAGGCATGTGTATGGAGGTCAAAGGACAACTTGCAACTTCTTCCTTTACCATATTGGTACCAGGAGCTGAACTCAGAGTCTTGGGCTTGCTACAAAGTCCTTTTACCACTGAGCTTGGCTGACCCAAGATTAAAAAAAAAAAATAATAATAATAAAAATCATCATTGTGGGCATTTTGCTTGCATGTTTGTCTGTGTTCTGCATGTGTACCTGGTGCACATGGAGACTAGAAGACGCCATGAGACCCTCTAGGGCTGAGTCACCGGTGATTGTAAGCTGCCATGTGGGTGCTGGGGATTAAGTCCAGGTTCTCCAGAAGAGCTATCAGCGCTTGTAACTGTTGAGCCATCTCTCCAGCACCAGGCCTTATTGCTTTGAGCTGAAGACTGGCCTCACATTACAGTTGACCCCGCAGCAGAATGTAGGAAGGGCAAGGCAGGAAGGGACTAAGGATAAGGCAAGCTCCCAGGGATCCCACTCCCAGCTCTTAATGTCCCATCCAATGCTAAATCACAATAGATGGATACTGATGTTGTTAGCCTCTCCATGGTCTGACCATCATGAGTGCCATGATCTGGGACCACACCTTCCACACTCCAGGCTTTGAGGCCATTTGGTTTCCAACCCATAACCCTAAATGTTCCACTTTGAAGGTCGGATGGTTTATTCCCTTAAATGTACTTTAGCTCTAGCTTTAGCATTTAGATTTGAACAGTTATAGGTGTTTGTGGTCCACACCATATTCTGGTTTGTAACATACATATCTGCTGTCTACTGCATGTGCAGTGTGTACACATGAACAAGACAGGAATATTTATATGTTACAGCTTGAGTCACCTTTGGTCTCTGATTCTGAAATATAAGCAGAGATCCATGCATTCAATAAAAACTTACTCTCCAGCCTTTGGAGCCAGTAGAGAAGGCTTTGGAGATAGCTCCAAGGGAGAGGAATTTAAGCCCTTAGAAGTATGACCTTGAAGGGTCACTGCTCATGTCTCCTTCTGCTTCTGTCATTATGATGTGAGTGGCTTTGCTTTGCTGAATGCTCCCTGCAACAAACTCACATCACTGCAGGACCAAAGCAAAGGCACCAACCAGCCATGTCCCAACCAACCATGTCCCAAGACCCCTAAGATTGAACAAGATTCATCCTTCCTCCTTTGTCTCATTTTAGCTGTTATGTCATGTGACAGAAAGCCTACAGTCCTTTCTGTGTAAGATATATTGGGGCCCAGATGGGAATGCAGGAAGGGAGAGGGTCTAAGGTTCCTTGGAAATTCTTCCTCTGTCGATATCATTTTCCCACCAGCTACTAATAGAAAGTATGTAATCTGAGACTGACTGGTGACCTGAACTTCACCATTGGCCCCTGGATCTTTATATGAATGATAAAAAGACTTAAAGATAATTTTGAGGTTCTTCCAGATCTAAAACTTGTTAATTCCTCAGTAGTAAGAGTTTTCTTGATGGTGATGTCTTTAATCCCAGCACTTGGGAAGCAGAGGTAGTTGGATCTCTGTGAGTTCGACGCCAGCCTGGTCTACAGAGAGAGTTTCCGACCAGCAAGGGCTATATAGAGACCCCATCTACACACACATACACACACACACACACACACACACACACACACACACACACACACACACGAATTGTCTCTTATAATACTAGTGCATACAATTGTATATGTTCCCCTGAAATATCTATCACAAATTAAGAGCAATAACTGTTTTCCCTGATAGGAACAGGCAAGGCTAGTATAAACCTGGAGGAATTTTCTTGCGTACCTAGACTTAGGCATTCAGCCCATACAGACTCCCACTCATTCCCACTTATGCAACTAACCCTCGTGGAAGGCCTATTTTCTGTGGGAGGCATTCCTCTTTATTACACTTCCTCTATCCTTTCATCCATCTCTTCGTTTTCACCTTTGGTGACAGACCAGGCGGACAGCAGCATAGGGAATGTGTACTAAATAATTCTCTTGAATGGTCTCGAGCCTTCTGTATCAAAACGTAGTACAGATATGGTGACCCGAAGTCTAGGGAGGCAGTGCTTGGCACGAATGTGGGGAGAGAGCTGGTGAGAAGTTTTCTTCGCCATCCAAACTTCATCCCTCAATGCTCCATTTCAAAGAGCATGGCCGTATTTTCTTTTAGAAGTCTCTGTGTGAGCTGGGCTGTAACTCAGTGGGAGAACATTTACCTAACATATATGAGCATCTGAGTGTGATCTCTAGCACCCTGAAAACAAACAGAACCCCTAGAAGTCTCTGCACGGAAAATTCACTTTTGTTGCTGTAACTGATGTTTCGTCCATGGTCTTGAGATCTAAAAATCCAGAGGCAGAAAACTTGAAATGGAGATCAGGCAGCATTTAAGCCAGACTTGCTGTGTGGCACAGAAGGAAGGAAGAGGGATTCAGAAGTACAGTGGGCTGAAGATAATTCCATGGAGAATTTCCCATGTGGGTTCACTGAAGGATGTCACACAATTGCAGAGCCCTGGGTCTTGGAACAGTAGCCAGAGACTGAAGTCTGTGCCCACTGTCGGGAAGCAAATGGATCTGTTCACATTCATCTTCTGGGTCTTTCTTATTCCAGTTCAGGATTTCCTGACCTTGATGTGGTTGGCACTTGGAGTTGTGTAAATTCAGTGAGACACGTAGAATATAATCTCTGTAGACACCAGTGACCCTGTTGTCCCTCTTCCTTTAGCTGTGACAATCAGTCTCTCTACACTGCCAACGGTCACATGGGGAATGAGAAGACGGACATCATCCTGGTTTACTCCCAGTGTTGGGGGGGGGTGTGTGTGCAGAGGTGTGTGTGGGGGGGGCGGGGGAGCTGAGATTATAGCTCTCCATGCAGGATCGAAAGTAGAAACTTCAAACCTTACGATGACTTAAGGCCACATAGCGGGATGAGGAGAGCGCCTTGCCCTGGACTGATTCACAAAGCAGCATTTGAGAAATAACAGGGCGCTTGTTTGCTCAAGGGAGAAGTGATTCGGATGATTTGGGAAATCAGCATCCCTCAACTATTTTGTTTGCCCTAGAATGATGATCACCCTCCCCTATGCATTTGGCATTTGCCAGGTGGGAGGAGACGCCAAAGAGCTTGTAAAAGCATCCTAAGGAGAAGCGAATCACTGGACCTGTCACTCAGACGTTGCCACCTCCGAATCTCGGAGTGGCAGCTGATTAGCAGCTTTTCATAGCATTCACTATGGTTTAATGTGCTGAATATAAAATGAGTATATGGCAGTAGGAACCATCCAGGAACCTTCAGAGTGACATCATAACAGCCCATCCTAACTCAGGAGCTGGTGGACCAGGGGAGGCCCCTGAGATGTGGGAGGACACCTACCCTACACACATTGTAACAGCACACTTAGTATACTCTAGTTTGGTTGAATTATTTTCTAGGTCCATCTTGTTCCGATCGGGGGTGTCTGTGGGTTACTTTTGTTTTCCTTCCACATCTTGTTCCTGTCTGCTCTCTCCAGACTTCTAGACATGATTTCATCTTCTTCTAGAAATATAAAACTAGGTCATGTCTTGAGGAAAATATTTCTGTAGTTCTCCGGGATTCTGAAAGAACACAATAAGATATCATGATAGGCATTTGGCTGATGTTTACTGAGAACCCAGAGTCGTCATTCCCTAGCCTTTGTGTGAGTGTACCTCCTGTTTTGAAATGGGCTTATTTTTCTGTATTCTGCTGTTCTACTGTGGCCTGTGGCCCATGGTCCATGATCTGGGTCTACTCTGGGAAGGTGATGGCTTAAATTTTATATTAAGAGAAGACCTTGCAGTTCTAGTCTCAGGAGAGAAGTGGGTCCTCAGAGCAATAGACATAGGCAGGGTTCTGGAATGAGGTTGGAAGACACCATCTGCCTCTTTTCCTAGCTGGATGGTATGGGACCTAGTGTGTCTTGGCCAACAATAGTGTGTATCTGAAATAATGATCTGTCCCTTTACTTTAGAAATCTTAGTGAAGAACAAAAACAACAACAAAAAACCTGAACCAAACCAAACCAAAAACCTCTTCAAAGAAAAATCTATTTGGTTTAAAGTTATTCTCCTATAGAGAAAGTTACTTTCTACAGACAACAAAGTGGCAGCTGAGTATGTGTCCAATTCTGTGTGTGCTATGTGTGACCATCACTTTTTACATGTATGACATGGCTTTTAAAAAAGATTTATTTATTATTATATCTAAGTACACTGTAGCTGTCTTCTGATGCATCAGAAGAGGGTGTCAGATCTCATTACAGATGGTTGTGAGCCACCATGTGGTTGCTGGGATTTGAACTCAGGACCTTTGGAAGAGCCATTGGTGCTTTTAACCATGGAGCCATCTCTCCAGCCCTTGACATGACTTTTTACAAAGCTGAAAGTTATTGCTCCAAGGGAATAAGAAAAAAGGATAAGTAATCTATATTCTACAGGCCACAGTGCCTAATTGCTGCTTATTTAAAGAACTCATTTATAGTGTAAGCAGGAATCAAGGGAGGAAGGTCGAGCTCCTCTGGCTACCTGTGAAATCCCTAAGGAGTGGCTCCTTGGGGGACATCTCCCTCTGCAGAAAGCCATGGGGTCAGAAATGAGGGCAGCTGGCAGGCTCCCTTACATAGAATCCACTTCTTACACTGCACTGTCTTAAGAGCTCAGAAAACGAGAGAAGGAGGGATAAGAAACAAATGCACAGGTCTTGCCGGCCTCCAGATCTTACCTATCTGGGCAAGGCACACACAAGCCTCAGAGAGGGTAGGGTGTGCCTATACCCAGGCCAGCTGAATGTGGGGTTCAGGGGCCCTCAGGAAAGGGGTCTTAGGCTGAAGAGCATTTCCCTGTAAAGGATAAAGGAACACATGGACAGAAACTTCTGTAGACTACATTTCCCAGAATGGGGCTGGGAGTGAGTGTGTGTGTGTGTGTGTACACGTGCACATGCCTGGAAGAAGATAGAGGACTGTGATTGCTCAGCTGAAGACAGTAGCTCTGAGACACTTGTGTCTAGACTCATTCTGGGTTCCAGAGCAAGGAGACACTAGAGTGTAATAGTGTATTTTTTTTCCTGATACCTAGTTTCCTATCACCTATAAGAGAGAGAGAGAGAGAGAGAGAGAGAGACAGAGACAGAGACAGAGACAGAGACAGAGACAGAGAGACAGAGACAGACAGAGAGATGGGGGGAGGTGCAAACACAATGTTTTAGAACTAGACTTTGGGTTAAAGAGATCACTTAGTGATTAAGAGCCCTGGTTGCTCTTCCAAAGGATCCAGGCTCGATTCCCAGAACTCACATGGTGGCTCACAACTGTCTATAGCTCCTGTTCCAGGGAATCTGATATACTCTTCTGGTTTATATGGGCACTGAGCACATATTTGGGGCATAGACATACATATGACAAAACACCCATGTACATACAAAAATAATAAAACACAAAATTTTAAATTAGAATTAGCTTGGATATAAGGTGATACAAATGGATCAGTCTGAGAGAACACTGTAGGGTTCATGGCAACAGCTGACATGAAGGACAGAGGACGGTCAGAAAAAACACTGGACCTGTGAGCCTTAGGAAGCCTTCCTTATGTGGGAGCTGACCAGAACTCCACAGCTCAGTTCTGTGCAAATTCTACTTGCAGAAGAATATTTAGGTGGAAATGTCCAATCAGTCATTGGAGCCAGAGAACAGATCTCAGCAGGAGGGCTAGCTGGTGAGTCACCAGGGCCCAAGGTGGACAAACTAGGATGGGGGTGGGGAAAAGGTCGTTTACCCAGGGATTACAAGGCTCTCAGTGTGAATAACAGTGAAGCCCAGGGTAATTAGTCAGGACCAAACAGTTCTTACTTTTTGAAAAGGCAATTTGGAATCCGCTAATGACTCAGCAAATGAATAGGTGTTTGAAGTTACATAAATGATTGGATTGTGTGGGGTTGGTTTTTGTATCTGCCCTTGGTTAGTGCTGGACACTAAAATTTTACCTTTCACACCTCTAGGACAAAGTCCCTGACCTGAGATCAGTGTATATTCCTCCCTGTGGCTGGTGCTGAAGGCTGTGTGATTCTGTTTCATAACAGTCTAGGGCAGGAGAACTGGCTAGGTACGCTTGCTGGGCTATGACCCATCCAGCACGCTCTTTGTGCTTGACCTCACCTGTTGGACCAGCAACGTTGCATGCTTTTGTGTAGCCAGGGCCCCTCATCTTAGCATCAGGCAACAGGAGAGAGATAGGAGTGCCCAGCCAGCCACAAAGGCAGAAGAAAAAACACACGGGGAAGGCCCAGAGTTCAGCAACTGCAGCTGACTTCGCCTTTTGACCTCTGAATCTGTAAAAAAAACAGAAAAGAGTTGAGAGTCAGAGAGAAGCTGGATGTTCGCATCAGTGATGAAGGTAAAGCATCAGAAAAACGGAGTGATTGGTTCCCAACAAGGGCAGATTTGTTCCTCTGCTCCCTCCACCCTTTTAGAATACAATCGACTCAGAGGTCTGTGGAGCAAAGATAATTCTATGATCATCTTAGTGAGGACACAGCCAATATGAAAGTTATACCAATGAAGCCATACCTAGGGTTACTATATGAAAACAAAGCTAAGCAACTGACTCAAGACGGTTCCTTGGTTTTGGATGTACCTGTTCCCTAGGCAGTGGCGTCTACAGGTTTGTGCTATCAGATTTCACTAGACCTCTATAAAATGATACAGAATTATCGATTTCACCTTCTACTCTTTTCTCCCTTAGACAATCCAATTTCATGTCACTATTTCAGCTCTGTCACACTTTAGGCCTGTGACTTCAGTAAATAACTCAATACATATTTGCTCCTTTTTTTTCCTCTACCAGAAAAAAATAATAAGAATGAGAGCTCATGAGTGACATAGAACAGTGCCTGGCATACTGTCACTCAATAAGTGTTAGCTGCAAACAACACACACAGCAGACCTACCCAAGCCCAGTAGGAAAATGAACACTGAAAGGTTAGATGCCCAGGGATCCTGTCTCATAGAATGAAATGTATGGAGTAGGGCTGCAGCCTCCCAGGCCTCCACGTGATGGGTAATGTGTCAAGCGGTAGGCATCTCTGCCTGCATCCTCTGTGGGCCTTTGAAGAGCAACGTCTCTAAAGCATCATCATCTTCACCCTCATGTTGCTTCTGTGTCCCTGCTTTGTTGGTATAGGTACCAGGTTCCTCGACATGCTGGGTACGAACATCAAACCCATTCTGACTGTTATTTTTCTTGATGGTCACATTTGCTATATCAAGATCCATGGGTGGCTTGGTTTGCTTGTTTTTATTCAAGCAACTTAATTTATTTTTCTTTTTCCCTTTTCATATGCTCACAATTCCTCTCTGGGACCACTGCCACAGGCTCCTGATTTCAAGGCTTCTTAGTCTTTCATTTTCTCCATCTTTATAACCTAACCCGAACTCTCTGTCCCTCTTGGTCCACTCTAGTCACAATTAACTCTATCTTAGAGGTCCCATTTTAATACTGGGATTAACTTTTTAATGATAGCTGTACCGTTTATCTAAGTATCTCGTGGGTTTTTAAAGTACTATGACCATACTTGGCACAAAATCTGTGCCTGTTGAACAAGAATCTAGGATGATTAGTACCCTGCTGTGTGCTGTAAAAGTTGGGTCTGGCTCTACCCACCAGTCCCAATTTCCCAAAAATAAGACACTGACTCAATATATATTTACAAATACCTTGGCTATATAGCTAGGCTCTTCTCTACCTAGAATTATAACTTAAGAGAATCTATTATTTTAATCTACATTTTGCCACATGGCTGTTTATCTGTGCTCAGGTACCATGTGTCTGTCTCCTCACATCTTCCTGGGTGGCTCTCCTGCCTCACTCATTCTATCCCAGAATTCTCTCTCCTCCCGGATGTCCCACCTCCTATTTCCTGCCTAAGCCATAGGCCATCAGATTTATTATTGACAGGTGCCACATCCACACAGACATAAGATATTCTCTCTACAGTGTGCATTTACTATATCTAACCCGTGGTGTCCATTTGTCATCTATGTCATCAATGGACACTTCAGGCTTCTATTTTCTTGACTATTATAAATAGTATTACTACCACCATAAGCATTCAAATATTTATCTAAGACTTTTATTTTTTGGATATACCTAAAAGTATAGTCATCAGATCATGTGGCTAGTCTGGTGTTAGAGCATGCTATTTTCTGTTGATTACTTCAGAGTCTGTCCTACTTACAGTGCATGAGTGCTCCAGTTTCTCTACCTCCTCACCAACCCTTGCTCATTTCTGCGTGTGTGAGTTCTGGTTGGTGAGCATCTCAATGGGCCTGGAGTCTGAGGTGACAGCTTCTTGTTGTTTTTACTTAGCTTTATACTCATGATTCATGCTGTGAAGCACATTTTGACGGACCTTTTGGTCATTTAAATATCATAATTAGAAAATCGCCCCTTCTCATATGCTCATTTCCAAATTCAGTGTTGGAGAAATGGATCCATGGTTACAGCTGATTGCCGTGCAAGCGTGAGGAGTGGCATTCAGATCCCCAGATACCTGCATCAATGTGGTGTGGGCATGACAGCACACCTATCACTCCAGCCTCAAGGAGTGGAAACTGGAGATGGATCCCCAGAGCAGGCCGGCTGGTGAGACCAGCTCTGGGTTTGATTGAGAGGCCTGCTGCAGTGAACAAAGGGAAGAGCAATGGAGAATGATTTCTGATGTTCATATGAGTGCATACACACGTGCATGTGTACAAACACATGAAAAACATGCACATGTCCGCTGTATACACACCAAAATGAAAAAGTACACATATGGAAAATGGAGAAAGGCAGCAGGAATCCAACTGTTATGGCTGGATACATGACCCTATCTGTGGCAGACTGCTTGCCCAGCATGCACAGGGCCCTGGGTCTGACTATCAAGCCCCGAAAACCAAAATCCTTAAAATTCAGCCATTTAATTTTTTTGTTAAGTTATAAGATTTCTTTATATATCATGAGTACTAACACCTTATTAGATAGGTAATTTGCAAGTATTTTCTGCCATTCCACAGATTAACTTTCATAAATATAATTTTAATAAAAACATAAGATGTTATGAGTATCATTTATTCAGTTAAGCTCAGCCATCCTCTGTCAGGAATTAAAAATGTACAGTATGTATATGTGTATGTGTATGTACACACACACACACACACACACATTTGCATTGTTCTACACTTGATACAGACAGCAACTCTTTCTTAGCAAACTTCACTCTGAAGAGAGGGTTCAATGAAGCATAAGAGGCCATGCCCCGGAAGTCATAGCTGAGTCTGGTTCATCTTAGAACTGCCTTCCTCCTAGGTTTGGCATGCACTAAAGCACTGCAGGCAGGTGACAGGGACTAAAACAGGCTGCTAAGAGGCCACTTCAGTCTAAGGTTTTCAGATTTTCCTGACCAGTGGTCAGTCTTAGTCAACACTGGTGAGATCAGCCTCCAGTCCCATGATGCTGAGTAAGACTGAGTCAGAGGGTAGATCTTTGATCTTCAGACTCAAAACCTTCTCAAGGGCAAGTTGGGATCTAGTGATTTTGGAAGAATTTAGGATGTAGTGTATCAGTTAAATATGTCACAGTTGTCAAATAATCATTACATCTCTACTCTACACTAAAGTAGTCCCCCGAGTTAGGAAGAAAAAGCCTCTGAATCCTAAAGCCCCCCCCAAAAAACCCAAAAAACCCCCAAGTAATGTCAGATTAAGTCAGTCAATGCCTTTTGGGAGGGAGGAAGTTAGATAGGGTCTCACTGGGTAGCTCTGGCTAGCCTGGAACTCACTCTGTAGATCAGGCTAGCCTTAAATTTACAGAGATCTACCTGCCTTCCGAGGGCTGGGATTAAAGATGTGCATCACAATGCCAGGCTCAGTCACCACTTTTTAGTCAATATGCTATAAATATTATGCAGTGTTAGGCTTCGATTACAAAAATCAGTGCCAACTAGAATTATGATCAAAATCTCTGGCACAGTGGTTCGTTAACACTCCTAATGCTGCAGCCCTAAAATACAATTCCTCATGTTGTGGTGACTCCCAACCATACAATTATTTTGTTCTACTTTGTAATTATAACTTTTCCTGTTTTGAATCATAGTATAAGATCTGATATACAGGGTATCTGATATGTAACCCCTGGAAAGAATTGTTTGACTACTGCAAAGGGGTTGTGACCCATTGGTTGAGAACCACTACTCTAGAGGCTCTGGAAGCGTAGAGATTTTTTGTACCCTGGTATGTATTAAATAAATTCAATTTTGATTGACATACTATTTTCTTTCTAGAGATACATGTGAGAACACGGAGAGGCGCGCAGATGTTTGGGAATAGAGAGCTTGACTTGTACCCCCCAGACCCTGGGTTTCATCTCCAGCAGCACGGGAAACCCCAGGAGACCCACCTGTCACTTTGATGTCCCCGGTGGCTTTGGCAATGTCGTTTTCAATCATACAGGAGTATGTGTTGTTGATTGTGACATTGTAGAGCACAGATACGACCTTCATGGTCACATTCTCAGAGTTCAACTCAAAGCTGGTGTTGGAGACTTCTGAGAAATTGGCTCCTTGGTCGACTTGAGATGCCCAGGCCACTGTGGGCTGGGGGAACCACCGAGGAGCCTCGCAGCGTAAACTCTCTGAACTGGCATTATAGTCCACATTTATCTCTGGCATACTGAAGGCTGTAGGGTCAAAGGTCAAAAGGGACAAATGTCACGGGGAGACAGATTAGACAAAAACACCATAAGTACTGGGTCTTTTTTGTTTGTTTGGTTTGGTTTTTTGAGACAGGGTTTCTCTGTGTAGCTCTGGTTGTCCTGGAACCCACTCTGTAGACTACACAGAGTTCTGCCTGCCTCTGACTCTGGAGTACTGGATCAAAGACATGCACCACTACCACCCAGCTAAAGTGCTAGGTCTTAAAAACATGGGACAATCACTTCTCTCACTGAAGTGACTCAGCACACCCCCACAGTAATGTTTGTGTAAGGCCCATTATGTCGTGGGCATAAATTATTTGTTCAGAGCATCACTGTGCATTATAACCCTTGGCCAGTACCACAAACTCAAGGGACCCGAGTTTCATGTATTTTAGCATTTTGATAATCTTCTCCATGTAAGAGGAACTCAGTGATTATGGAAGAAGGAGGAAGAGGAGGAGGAAGGGGAGGAGGAGGAAGAGGAGGAGGAGGAGGATGTCTCTTTCCTTAGGACAATAGGGCCTTGGAAGGGCCTACTGAATCATATGTTTTGAGGTAAAGAGAGAAGGGTAAGAAGAAAGAACAAACATTCATCTTTCACCACAGAAGGCCTATTCACAAGCCTTGGCACTGTGGGGATTTGGAGTTTGCTTGGGTAGAGATTTTTAGCTCTGATATCTACAAGTAGAATGGTAGGTATTTTTTGTATTCTAAGAAATGCTACTTATTAAAGTAACACTTGGAAATTAAGGTATCCGTTCTCTTAGGATAGAGTGTTAGGGCTCTGGGCTTATTGTTATGGCAGGAAGGCAGTCCACAATTAAAATGATAAGATATGGTTATGATGATGATGGTGATAGTGATGCTGCTGCTGACGACGACAGTGACAGTGGTGATTGTGTAGGAATATGTGCCACACACAGCATACCTGTGAAGCGTGGAGAGTAGTTTTGGAGAGCTGGTTCTCCCCTTCCTCTTTTGCATGATGTGGTTGTTTGAATAAGAATGATCTCCAGAAGCTCATATGTTTGAATGCTTGGTGGAACTGTTTGGGAAGGACTAGAAGGTGTGGCTTTGTTGAAAGAGATGTGCCACTGGGGGTGGGGCTTGAGGTTTCAAATGCTCACACCATTCCAAGCTCTCACTCTCTCTCTCTTCTCTCTCCCCCCTCTCTCTGTCTCTCTGTCTCTCTGTCTCTCTGTCTCTGTCTCTGTCTCTCTCTCTCTGTCTCTCTGTCTCTCTCCCTCTCTCGGCCTCTTGCCTGTGAATTAGATGTAAGCTCTCAGCTACTGCTCTAGCTCCATGCCTGCCTGTCTGCTGTCTTGTTTCCTGCCAGGGTGATATGGATTCATCTTTTGAAACCGTAGGGCCAAAATAAACCCTTTTTTCTATAGTTGCCTTGGTCACGGTGTCTTTCAGGAGCAATTGAAAGATAACCAAGACACATGGGTTCTAGGAATCAAACTCAGGCTGATGCATGGCTTTGAATATCAAGCAGCTTTACCTGCTGATCCATCTTGCCAGGTCCCCGCCCAGGCAGTCAGCAACTTATTAAGCCCTTTAGCTGCTTCTTTGCTCAGGGTTAGACTGGTGCAGAGAGGGGATTAAAAGAGATTTTTACCTCATTGTTGTTTGTCTTGTTTCTGATACAGTCTCATGTAGGCCACGCTGGCCTTGAACTTCCCACTGAGCCAAGGATGACAGGAGCGCCTGATCCCTTTGCCTTCAGTGCCCCATGTTGAGGGTACAGACACATGCCTTTAACCTGCTCTTTACCTCACACCCAGCAAGCCTGTTACATAGCAAAGAAGCGGAGATGCATGTGCTTTGAGCCCGGAGGGAGCGGGTTTTTAGGAGATGATATGGGAGACGAGTTTTGAGCATATACCTTGTGCTAGAAGTATAGCCCAGGTATCAGTCCATTTGGTGCTCCCAATAATCCTGTGGTTATCTGTGGTGATATCTTTAAAAATTTTGGAATATTTTATTTTGACTAATTTCTCTAAAAAGGTGTATTTATTTTTATTTTATGTATTTGAGTGTTTACCTGCATGTGTGTATGTGTACCACGTGCGTGCTGTGCCTTTAGAGGCTGGAATTACAGATGGCTGTGAGTTGCATGTGCATGCTGGGAGCCAAACCCCAGTCCTCTGGAAGACGAGCCGGTGCTCTTAACCACTGAGCCACCTTTCCAGGCTCTCTTATTTTACTCTTTATTTATTTTTTTTAAAGAAAATTAACATAGATTGCATTATGTGAACAACTTTAGATTTGCATAAAAGTCCCAAAGACTTTTCTGCAAGAGAGAATTTCCTCTAGACTTTCCAGTCTGTTTCCTCTAATGTAGCATGTTAAATGGTCATTGTATCTCAAAAGTGAGAAACCAGCACTTCTGTTAACTAGACTCCAGGCTTGATCTGTATTTTACCCATTAACATTGTTTTTCCTGTTGATGTTCCAGCATGTAATCTTTTTGTTTTCAGTAATTGTGTTGCCTCAGAGCCTTATAGACTGTGACATACTCTTTCTATACTCTTTATGGCTCTTGCAGTTTTGAGAACCTGGTCAGGTATCATGTAGGGCGCCTTTCTGCTGGGACTAACATGATGTTCTTCTCACAGTTAGAGTTGGAGAGGAAGACAGTGGTAGGGAAAAGTCCCCCCATCAACATGGCAGGCTAAGAGATGAGTGCTCTCCACACCCACTTGCTGATGAGGAGAGGGGACATTTGTTAGGTGTCTTTGAACGGTGACTTCACTTCTCCAGCATACCCTGACAGGGCAGAATGGGAGTGCTAAGTGTCACCTCTGCCTCCTGGAGAAGGGGAGAGAGAAGTAAGTTGTTTGGGATTTCTGTCTGATTAGAATCTATTTCTTCTCCCTCCTTGTATGCATGTGAGTGCGTGTTTTAAACCCTGAGCCATGATTTCGTACTGTGTTCTCTTCTTCCACTATTTGAAGTTTTTCACTGAAGTTCGCTTCTTTGGTCTGACCATCTTACATTGCTCCACTAATCCCCATCTTAAAATAAAGAAGTCGAGGCTCAAAGAGTGTTCTGACTCTAGGGCTATGCTTTGTAGAATTACATATACTCAGGAGGTGTTCAAGGAAACCCTATAAAGACTAGTTTAGACTAGGGGAGTATAGGCTAGTTTCTGCTTCCTTCAAAGCCCCTTTCACCTTTGCCATGAGGGCTTCTTATCCCTTCTCTTATGTGCATTGGGTGTGGTCTTTCTTTTCCTGTGAACCCCTCAACTGTTCGATTTCAATTTTCCTTAGGTGTTCTTTGTTATGCTTTAGTAATTGGTACCTCCAGTTCTGTAAGCACTATACTAGAAGCATCGTGAAAGGAGGGGTGAACACTTTTGTTTATTAACCATCTTCATATGCTTCGTTGCATCTATCCGAATCCCTCATATATACATTCAGAAAACATCTAGTAGATAGTGTTGGCACAGAGGGTTGAGTTTCACTGGGGCCACATTACTGAGTTTGTATCAACAGCATTAGTTTGGTTGGTTCTTTTTGGATCTCTCCTAAACTGGCTCTCATTGTCAGGAGTCTCTGGAGGGACTCATTTCAGATGTGGGCTCATGTCTAATTAGCATAGAAATATTCTGGGACAGATTGTGGGCTTTTCCTATTAGCAACGCCAGGGTCTACTTTAGAAAGACCACGTTCATTAGCTAGGGGTGGTGCTGTCCACCTTTCATCCTAGTGGTTGGGAGGCTGAGGTGGACAGGTTTGACAGCTAACTTGGTCTACATAGTGAGTTGCAGGCCAGCTGGGGCTACATAGAGAGACCCTCTACACCTTGGAGTGGGAAGTGATAGAGGGAAGAAAGGAGAGGGAGAGGGAAAGAAACAGGAGGGGGAGGGGGAGGGGGAGGGGGAGAATGTGTCTTTGAGAATACACACTAACAGAACTGAGAGAGTTTTGGTCTGGTATTGGTCATTTATGAGCACACCATGATATTTTTATCAACAACTAATGCCCTCAGCTATTCTCAGACATCTTTGAGGGTGCCCCCCCCCCACTTTCAGAAGTGACTCACCTCCGGTCTTATACTCAAGGTTTGCATTCCCTTTGCCTTTTGAGGTGCGGATGTAACATGTGTAGGTGCCAGCATCCGTGAGCTGCACGTTTTTCAGTCTCAGGGAAGCATTGCCAACTACCACCTGATCAGCAAACACTGCTGTGCGGCCTCTGAACATCTCATGCTGCTGTGAGAGGTCGTCTTTGCCTTCTTTGAACTCGTGGACCAAACCTTTGATGCCTTCTTTCAGCCACTGGATGACGATGCCGTTGAGTTTGATGTCAGGTTCAAAAGTGCAGCTCAGGGTCCCGTCCTCTCCAATGTTTCCAGCTGAGGTGAAGGTCGTGACCGTGATGAAGTGCTTGCCTGCGGTTCAGGAAGGACCCATGCCAGTGAGGCCCTGGTACTTGGGCAGCCATGTTCTTCATTAGTACATGCCGGACAGAGATGTCCAGATCAGTTAGAAGTAGAGAAGGACACAAAAAGACATGACTGGAAAGACTAGAAAGAGCAGGAAGAAATGTTGGTACCTACAGCAGATCTGTGCACAATAGCTTTTGTAAGAACAATGTACCCAAACCCTCAGAGGCAGCAAGAGGAAAACACACCAGAGTTGAGGAACTCTGGAGTGTGAATATTCACATCCCGGCTTTGTTCCTGAACAGCCATTTAATCTTAAACAAGTCATGTGACTATTCTGGCTCTCAGGGGAATGGAGGGAACACTACCATCTTGTCAACGTTGAGAGGTTATTGTGAGGAACAAATCAAGTAGGTATAAACTTGACTTGCTGAACGGCAGTTACACAGATAAGGTATTATACTTAGCTAATCAGAAGTGACACAAAGCGATACTTCATGTTAACTAATAAGGCTAGTAATTCCAAAGAAAGTTCAATTCTAACATGCTGGGACTTTGTCTTTCTTGGAATGATGAAGGAACTCAGGCATGGAGAAGGGAAGTGCTGTGGCTGAAGTTATAGTGTTATCTACATCATAATGAAGAGTGGTACTTAGTGATGTTTTGGTCCAAGATAGAAACTACTCTCCTCACCCGTTTGATCCTATCAGCAGGAGAAACATTGACTATGGGAGTATCTCCATTCTACGGCCTCTCCTTTGGTTGTCCAGCCTACAGCCCACCCAGTCAAGGGTTCTTTGTGCCAGTTGTTCTGACTGATGGCACCTTAAGGTAACTCAATTAATTAAATATCTTTAGTGGCTCCCATGACACAGATGTGAAGCTAAGAAAATGTCTGTCAATCCCAAGAGGATTACCGACCAGTTACAAGGAATGGTGAGGAAGAGAACTATGGAGAGTCTCATCCTGAGTCATGCTGAGGACAGTGGCAGGAGATGCTGTCCCAACCTCCGCATATTCTTCACATAGACACCTGATTTAAGCATTTAAGATGGTCCATACAGGCCTTTCTGACGCCCACAGACATCACTGTGAAGGGTCTTGGACAGTGCCAGCTTCTTTACTGGTTTTCCTACCGTGCATATCTTCCTCCATCCAGCACATTTTAAAGGCATTGCTCTTGCAGGTGGCTTTCTTAAGAGTACAAGCCAAATACATCTGCCACCTAGGCACTAATTTCCCATGGTTACTATGGGCTCTAGAATGAGTCGCAGATTTCCCTGCCTGGCCTTCAGTGCCAGGCACTGCCTGGCACACAGTGAATGCCTTTTGTTTCTGCCTGGCAGTTTCCTCTCCCACTGTCCTCTTTCATTGTCTGTGTCCAATAGTTTGTTGATTTTCTTTCTTCAACTTAAAGAGTCATAAACAATTAGTCCATGTTCATGTTCAAATACAGAAGCAAACATTCTAGACAGAAGGGTGTCCTTGGCACTTCTAGCTCATTCAGGCTCGGGATAGTCTACTTGACTCCAAGACCTTTGTAAAAGAGATGAGTGTAGTACATGGAAAATAGACCCAAAGACATCAAGCTAAACAGATCTGCACAAAAAAAGAACAGAGGGCTAGGGATCGAAGAGGAAGTATAGCTGGAAAAAGGAGATGGAGGAAACAGGCGTGCCTAGGCTGGGCTGGAAGACGCTTTGGAGGTTTGGCAATGTGGAAGAAAAGGGATTTGGGGAGCAGCTGCCATGTGTGGCCTTTTGTGACAGAGATTTGGAAAACTAACTAGGAAAGATGGCAAAAGAAGACTATGATAAGAACACGGCGCCCGTCTCCTGCCAGGCTTTTTCTTGAACTCTGCTTTGAAAATTCAGGCTTCCTTCCATTTATCTTTGTTTATTAAAATACCCACGCGTGCATGGGCTGTGTGGTCACACTCTGCACTGTCACCACCCTGCTCCTTTCTCCTGTCAGGAGTTCTGGCTCGATGTCCCCGCTTTCCCACCATCTACTCTTATTGGAACCAGCTGGGATGCCAGTCCTTCTGGGAGGCCCTTTCCAGCCTGCTAAGGAAGAATAGGCAGATACACCTGCCCCCATAGCTCTTCTTTTCCCTTTACCATGGCAACCGCCTTCCTCCTCCTTGACTCACGTCTGGACCTTGCACTCATCTGCAAGCTTTGTTCAAGGGGGAAACTGTTTCAGTAGTAACTACAGGCCTGATCACGTTTACTGTCCTGTTCTACAGAGAAATAATATTTTATGAGTTTATGAATAAATGGGGCTAAGCACAAATCAAAGCACTGCTTAAATAATCTATCCATTGCCAGGGTGAAGAGCACGTGCCAAGGTCACTGCAGTTAAATTTGGGAGAAACATTAGCCTTTAAAAAAAAGGACAATAAAAATATATACGGTTTCTCAATGAAACCACAGAACAAATGGGACTCAGTCAGAGCTAGAGAGAAGGTGACCGTACTTTATAAAGTGTCATCGAAGTTAATCTGGAAAATTACTTTTCAGAAAAGAACCCACATTATTAGCACAATTACGGAGGAAATGAAATGATAATGACATACCTCGGTTGGTAATTGTGTTACGGAATTCATTTTAATGTATCATCAGCCTTGAGCCCACAGGTAGGGAATCCACTGACACATCTCCTAGAGAACTTGGTAATTAAAAATAGGCAGTTCTGGCATGCCTTGGGGACCTGCTGCAGCTTCAGGTCATTTGAGGTCACACTCATGATGTGGTATGAATTCACTGAATGAATCCCCATCCATAGGAAATATGAGGAGAATAAAACCAGTGAGAACCTCAGCCATCACGAAGAGGAAGGCTTGCTTTGCATCCAGCCAGAGTCAACAAATGCTTGTTACATGAATAAATAAGGAGTTAAGTGACTGAACAGAACTTAATGTACTCAAATGTACAAACACATCCTGGTGCAAGGAACATTACGTAGCCTGGTGCGATGCAATTCTCCAGGCATTCTGACCACCAGAGGCTCCTAGGTGACAGGTAGAAAAGGGACAAGAGTCCCTTTTAGATAGGTTAGAAGCCACTGTCTGTTGATCGAGAATTCTGTGACTGACACAGATTTAAACAGTCTCATTGGCCTCCAAGGTTGTCCCCAAACTCCTCAGAAATTGGAAGACAGGGGAATTTGCTGAAAATACATAGTTTGCTAAAGAGGCTACCCTAGCTTGGTTTCTGAAAACAGTGTCCAGAAGTGGCCTGGAGGAGGGAGGGGTTACTGGGCTTTGCTTTCACGTCACTTTCCACTGTTGAGGGAGGCCAGAGCAAGAGCTCAAGGCAGGAACCTGGAGGCAGGAACTGAAGCAGAGACCATAGATGAGTGGCTCTCAAACTTCTTCTTCTTCTTTATTTTTTTAAAGATTTATTTATTTATTATATGTAAGTACACTGTAGCTGTCTTCAGACCTCCCAGAAGAGGGCATCAGATTTCACTATGGATGGTTGTGAGCCACCATGTGGTTGCTGGGATTTGAACTCAGGACCTCTGGAAGAGCAGTCAGTGCTCTTAACCGCTGAGCCATCTCTCCAGCCCCGCTCTCAAACTTCTTAATGCTACGACTCTTTAATACAGTTCCTCATGTGGTGGTGACCCCTGGTCATAAAATTATTTTCACTGTTTCTTCATAACTGTAATTTTGCTACTGTTATGAATCATAATATAATTATCTGTGTTTTCCTATGGTCTTAGGTGAGTCTCTTGAAAGGGTCATTTGATCCAGTTAGGGCTACGACCCACAAGTTGAGAACCACTGCTTCCTGGCTCACTTGTTCTGTTTGCTCGGCTACTTCTTTTCCTTTTATAACTAAAACATATATGCATTTATTTTTATTGTATATGAGTGTTTGCCTGTGTATGCTATATACATATCTGATGCTCTAGGAGGCCAGAAGAAAATATGAGATCTGCTAGAGCTGGAGCTACGGGTGGTTGTGACGATGTATGTACTGTGTGGGGTCTAGCAACCAAAGCTGGGTTCTCTGCAAAAGCAGCCAGTGCTCTCAACTGCAGCGTCATATCTCCAGCCCCTTAGCTATCTTTGTTATATAGTCCACCTGCCCCTGGATGGTACCACTCATAGTGAGCTCTTACATCAAATAGCAATTAAGGAAATGCCTAACAGACATGGCCTCTGACCTGGACAATTCTTCAGTTGAATTTCCCTCTTTGTTGGTGACTCTGGGCTTGAGTCAAGTTGACAGCTAGCACTGCTATGACAATGGAGCAATTCCTACCATCCATAGCTCTGGGCACATGAGGAAAGGGATGGGAGACATCATAGGTAAGCAAGTAGTAGTCTCAACATAGCCACACAGGTGAGAAATGTTTAATTGCTTCTCCCCTGTAGAAGCAGGGATATTTGGGGGTGGGTATAAGAAACATGAGGTAAACATTTCATAGAAATTGTGATGGGGGAGCACTGGATAAAAGTTAGGAAATGAACTGTCCTTTGACACAATGCAGTATAGGTTTTTATACATTTCAGTGGTGTAAAACATACTAGAAGCCGTTATCTGAGGGTCCTTGTAGCAATGACTGTAGTGCAGCTGTGCAGAATGCACCATACTTCATGACTTAGTGACAGAAACACACATCCTGTTCCAGGCTGGGATGATACCTATGGGTAGGTACCATGCTAGCCAAAGAGGAAAATGGGCGTGTAGCAGTTGCTTATACGAGGAAACTAGGAAAGATGCTAGGTCAGGAGAAAGAAAGGGAAGATGTAGGGATATGGCAGAGTGTGGGCATCTGGGAACATGGTGACTATATCACTCTGGGTCCTAGTTCTGTCACTTTCTGGGTATGTGACACTGGACAAGACCTTAATTCATGCTTTTACATATAAAATGAGAGTGTACCCTCCTGAGGTCTTTAACTTTTAACTTTTAAATGAAACAATCCAAGCAAGGGCCTAACGCTGTCCCCAACTTGCCATGCTAAACTTTAAACCATGGATATGGAAAACATTGACTCCAACTATTTTAGACAGCAGATCGAGGCCTTGGGAGGTAAGAAAGGAATGTCTCACTGAATGCTTTGCTCTTAGTGGCTCATTTTAAGCCACAGAGGTAAAAATGAACATCAGACCCATTTTATGAATGAGCATAAAGAAACTCTGAGGCTAGTGACTTGCTTAGTGCCCTGTGTCTAGCAAGCAGGGGAGTCAGGATCAAACCAGTCTCATATGGCACTTAGCCCAGCTCCTTCTAGCATGTTTTGCTGACAACTAAGTTCAGACTGAAATATGTCAAGAGTCAACCCATTTTAAAGATATCACCACTTTAAGAATAAAAAGATAGGGCTGAGGGTGTAATTCAGTGACAGAGTACTTGTCTGGTATGTTTAAGACCCTAGGCTTGAGCCCCAACATCACAGTACATAAATATAAAAAATTTAAAATAAGACAGCTAATGATTATAAATATAAGAAATGAGAAGAGCTATGTTTACAAATGACTGTAGTGTTTTTTTGTTTTTTGTTTTTTTGTTTTTTCGAGACGGGGTTTCTCTGTATCGCCCTGTCTATTCTTGGAACTCACTCTGTAGACCAGGCTGGCCTCAAACTCAGAAATCCGCCTGCCTCTGCCTCCCAAGTGCTGGGATTAAAGGCATGCTCCACCATGCCTGGCGACTGCAGTGTTTGGAAATATCAAATATTTTCTAAACAAATTGAATAATCTTTCTGATAAGTGAATAGAGGCATATCCAATTGTCCAAAGTTGGAGCATTATTAGATGATAGCTGTTTGTCTTGAGCACCCTAGCTTCAAAAGAGGTCTACCTTAGGGTGGTCAGGAAATTGTGCAGATTCCAAGAGGCACTAAATGAGTGTGTTGATAATAGAAAATGTGTATTAATAGCATTTGTGGTATCAAATTGTGGCAGCCATTTGTCACATGAACATGTTGGGAAGTTAATGAGTCGTCTCTAGGTTCTCGCACATTGATCTTGAATATTTTAACAGCAAGAAAACTGATTCTGCAAAGTTAAGTTACCTCCCAAAGGGCATGCCATTGTCAAAATTGAGAGCCATCTATCTCTGATTCTCCCCCCCCCCCCTGCAGTGTGGAACCATTGGAGAGGCCAGCCAGTGACTGGTATTGCAGAGCTGGAGGTGTTTACCGTGCCCAGGGACCTTCCTACTGCCACATCTCCTTTCCTCCTGAACACCCTTTAACTAGGGGTTAAGAGGAGAAGACCCAAAATTTAGAGGCAGGAAAATTGATAAAATAACGCAAATCAAATGAAGGTAATTAAAAGGGAAGATGGGTAGGGTCCCAATATGATGGTTTAGTTTGTGATTATTAGACTTCATGATGGAGCAAAAACGATATGCATTCAGTAAAAAGTATACTCCAAATTTTGACCTTTTATGTGCTTCTGTGCTGGTGATGCTGGCACCAGTAGCTCCTACTAGGCTACGTGTTCACAGAGCCAATGGGCACACTCCGCAGTGTGTTGTGTGCCAAGTATGCTGTGTGACAGGTTGGGTGTATTAAATGGACAGAACTTGCAATGTTTCCAACATATAATTGGGACTGGAATGTATCACCATTATAAATCAAGAACCATCTGTATTAGAATGAAACAGACCAGCAAGTTCAGAAATGTATTAGCACACACATGGATCGCTGTTTTATGATGATGGATGCACTAGAGGGAAGAATGTTTTCAATTAATGGCATTGGGTCTACTGGATAACCACATGGAAATATTTAATCTTGACCGGTATACGGTAAAAGCCACTCTAGATGGTTTGTGAGCATACTGTCCACCAATAAAGCAATGAAGCTTCTAGAAATTTGGAGATTTTCATGACCTCAAGGAAGGTAAAAATAAATAAATAAATAAATAGATTAGATTAAGTTCTGCATATGAAGGAAAAAAATTGATGAATTTGGCTATGTTAAAATGAAGACCATTTGTTCATAGAAATCTATTAGAGTGAAAAGGCAAGCAAGCCATAGACCAGGAGCGATCTGATAATACTCATAGCCAGTTCCCAGCCCGAACTACAAGTCAGAAAGAAAAACAAGTGACTGGAAACGTGTTTCCCTGATTAAAAGTGCCTACTGCCATGTTCATAGCAGCCTTATTTATAATAGCCAGAAGCTGGAAAGAACCCAGATGTCCCTCAACAGAAGAATGGTTACAGAAAATGTGGTACATTTATACAATGGAGTACTACTCAGCTTTTAAAAACAATGAATTTATGAAATTCTTGGACAAATGGATGTATCTGGAGAATATCATCCTTAGTGAGGTAACCCAATCACAAAAGAAGTCATTAGATATGCACTCACTGATAAGTGGATATTATCCCAGAAACATAGAACACCCAAGATACAATTTGCAAAACACAAGAAAATCAAGAAGAGGGAAGACCAATGGGTGGATACTTCATTCCTCCTTAGAATAGGGAACAAAATGCCCATGAAAGGAGTTACAGAGACAAAGTTTGGAGCTAAGACGAAAGGATGGACTATCCAGAGACTACCCCACCCGGGGATCCATCCCACAACCAGCCACCAAACCCAGACACTATTGCATATGCCAGCAAGATTTTGATGAAGGGACCCTGGTATAGCTGTCTCGTATGAGGCTATGCCAGTGCCTAGCAAATACAGAAGTGGATGCTCATAGTCATCTATAAGATGGAACACAGGGTCCCCAATGGAGAAGCTAGAGAAAGTACCCAAGGAGCTGAAGTGTTCTGCAACCCTATTGGTGGAACAACAATATGAACTAGCCAGTACCCCCAGAGCTCATGTCTCTAGCTGCATATGTAGCAGAGGATGGCCTAGTCGGCCATCACTAGGAAGAGAGGCCCCTTGGTATTGCAAACTTTATATGCCCCAGTACAGGGAACTCCAGGGCCAAGAAGTGGGAGTGGGTGGGTAGGGGAGCAGGGCGGGGGGGGGGGGGGGAGGAGGGTATAGGGAACTTTCAGGATAGCATTTGAAATGTATATAAAGAAAATATCTAATAATAAAAAAGAAAGTTAAAATACTCAGAAAAAAAAAGTGCCTAGTGCTCTTTCACAGGTCCCAAGTTTGGCTCATCAACTATACTGAGCAGTGCACAACCACCTTAACCCAGTTCTCCAGGGTCTAACACCCTCTTCTGGCTTCCTTGGGCACTGTACTCAAGAGCACAAACCTATCCTCAGACATATAGCCACATAATTAAAAGTACAACTAAAATCTTTTGAAACACCAGAGAAACTCAATTTTAAAGTAAGTAGAATATATTTTGATGATAAGGAAAGTGGGAAAGAATACTTATGCCTTGTCATAACAAACACATATAGCAAGTCTTGTTTCGTTCAGGCCTTTTTGTCACTGTTTAATAACCAGATATTAGAGGATAGTGATGTAGGAAAGTGACAGCTGAAACTATAAAGACTAAAATCATAAAGTGACAGCTTGGTCACAGACCAAGTTAAAATAAGTACATTGGCCCTAGTCAGGCAGTTTATGAAAAACAGCAAACAACTAGCCTTAGAGAAGACAGCTGCTGGCCTAACTACATCGTAATTAACAGCATCCATAATAGATGCTCTATAGAGACATGGCCTATCAGAAGAGGGGTGTGCGGGCTTCCTGTGGCTGACATGAGCTAACTGCCTTTGAAGAGCGGTTATTGTGGCACGTATTTCCTACTTGGTGTGGAAGTCATGGTCAGCTCTCCCTTTACCTGAGGCTCCTGTTTAGGAGGGAGTAATGCCTATGGAGTTAAATGTGTAACGCAAAGAGGACCCAGTACGGAGAGCAAGTGTCTGCTTTGAAGTCCTCTGGGGAGAAATCCTTTCCTTCACATGTCCCAGTGAGTGAGAAGAGGTTTACGGGAGATGGACGCAGTGTGGACTTTGGTTAGATGGCACATACCTGAAATGCCAAAGCCAATGATGAGTGCGATGGCCCCAGCCAGGATGATGATGATGTTAATAATACTGTGGACAGAAATGGAGAAACACCAAGTCACTTCTCTGTTGTAGCTGACACAGTGCCTCACAAGTGCCCCATATAATATATGCCATCTAAGGCATTCTCAAGCTTTTCTCTCACATGAGCTCCTCCTACAAATAGGTATCTTAGAAAGAGGTCTTGGACCCTGATATAGCTGTCTCTTGTGAGGCTATGCCAGTGCCTGGCAAATACAGAAGTGGATGCTCACAGTCATCTATAAGATGGAACACAGGGCCACCAATGGAGGAGCTTGATAAAGTACCCAAGGAGCTGAAGGGTTCTGCAACCCTATAGGTGGAACAACAATATGAACTAACCAGTACCCCCAGAGCTCATGTCTCTAGCTGCATATGTAGCAGAAGATGGCCTAGTTGGCCATCACTAGGAAGAGAGGCCCTTTGGTATTGCAAACTTTATATGCCCCAGTACAGGGGAAAGCCAGGGCCAAGAAGTGGGAGTGAGTGGGTAGGGGAGCAGGGTGGGGGAGGGTATAGGGAACTTTTGGGAAAGCATTTGAAATGTAAATAAAGAAAATATTTAATAAAATAAAAAACAAAAAGAAAGGAAGAAAGAAAGAAAGAAAGAAAGAAAGAAAGAAAGAAAGAAAGAAAGGAAGGAAGGAAGGAAGGAAGGAAGGAAGAAAGGAAGGAAGAAAGAAAGAAAGAGGTCTCAGTGATGCCATGTCCATCCCACTGGAGTCCGGGCACAGTTGAAGAAACTCCCCTTTCATCTGATAGTGTCATCTTACTTCTCTATTTCCAGATCAGAGAAGGCCACTGTTGGAGTCAGACTGATGGTAACAATCTTTTCATATTGCCCAATGGCACATGAAGAAAACTTACGTTCAGCTCAGCATTACCCTTAGCAACTCTGCCCACCTCCTTATATTATTGTTTTCTTTTCTTGATTCTTTCTGGAGACTTTCACCTCTCCTGGGCTTGCCTTTCTGACTTTGTATCCATTCATAGATGATCTACCATGCTTGTAAGTCCTCAGTGACTGTCTTCTGCCCTTTATTTTAAATGAGTGGGCTGGTGATGTGTGATACAGCAATAGAGCATGTGCTTAGAACCGCACATCTGACTTACCTACTCCACAGGCTGCCTACAGGAGTCCCACCTTCCACCCTACCTCCATTCTTTGAGGACTCCACCTCATGGTGCAAACCCAGGATCCCCTTAGCTCTTTCCCACTGACCCTTTCATTTCTCCCATCTAGGCCATCTCCATTCCTTTGTGTCAACTGCTGATCTGTAGAAACACTTTCGACCAGAGAAATCACAACAGTAGGGACTCACCATCCTTCTTGTCCACCATTCCAGCCACTCTAGACTTGCTCTTAACCTACCTGCAGGACCTCTCCCCCCAAAATCCACTTCTGCCAGGCAGTGGTGGTGCACGCCTTTAATCCCAGCACTTGGGAGGCAGAAGCAGGGGAATTTCTGAGTTCAAGGCCAGCCTGTCCTACAGAGTGAGTTCTAGGACAGCCAGGGCTGCACAGAGAACCCTGTCTTGAAACAAACAAACAAACAACAAAACAAACAAAAAATCTACTTCCTGGGTACTCTGCCTATTGACAGAGAAGAACAGGATTTCTTCCTGGGACCCTGTCTTCCTTCTGCCATCCCTACCTTTCCTCTTAGCTCATATCTATTTCTTTGTGTTACCTGCCACCTGACAGAAGCAATCTTTATCTGAGACCCCTTAGCCACCATACTTTTCTAGGATCCAAACTGGGCAAGAACAAACACAGAACAGAACTATCCACTCAAAAAAGACCAGCTATCTATGCCAAGAAATACCCCAAACATTATAACTACAGATGCCTGGATCCCCATGCAAAAACAAACATGAATACTCAAGACAATATGCCTTCTCTAAAAGCTAGTAAAGCTATTTCAATAAACCCTGAGAAATGCAGTTTAGCTGAAGCATAAGGCAAGGACTTTGAAATAGCAATTATGAATATGTTTGAAGACATTAAAGAAGATATGAATCAATTCCCTAATGAAGACTGGAAGAAACACAAACAGTTAAATGAAATACTGAAAACATTTTAAGACTTGAAAATAGAAATAGAATCACCAAAGAAAATCCATGCTAAAATAAAACTGGAAATGAAAATGAAAAACTTTAGCAGTCAAACAAAAGTCACAGAGATAAGCTTCTCTGACAGATTACCAGACATGGGAGAGAGGATTTCAGGTATTGAAGACAAGGTAGAAAAATGGATACCTTAGTCAAAGAAAATGTTAAATCTAAAAAAGTCTAGGCACAAATCATCCAGGAAATCTGCTACATAATAAGAAGACCAAACTGATGAACAGTAGAAATAGAGGAAGGAGAAAAAACCCAGATTAAAGTCACAAAAAATGTTTTTAATAAAATTCTAAAAGAACATTTTCCCAATTTAAATAAAGAGATGACTATCAAAGTCCTAGATACACACAGAATACCAAATGAGAAGACCAGAAAAGAAATTCCCCATGAAACAATCAAAACCCTGAATGTACAGGACAAAAGAAAGGATTTTAAAAACTGTAAGTGAAAAACAAAACAAATAACATCTAAAGGCAGACCCATTAGAATAACACTGAACTTTTCACTGAAAGCCAGAAAGACCTGGAGAGATGTTCTACAAATTCTGAGATGAGAGTCTAGACTACTATATCCAGCAAAACTATCAGTTACATTAAATGGAAAAAGAAAGGCATTTCCTTTTATTTTTTATTTTATATATATATATATAGCTATATATATATTTATATATATTTATATATTATATATATTTATATATATTATATATTTATATATAGTTATATATATATATAGTTATATATATATATTTTTTTTTGGTTCTTTTTCGAGACAGAGTTTTTCTGTGTATTCTGGCTGTCCTGGAACTCACTCTGTAGACCAGGCTGGCCTTGAACTCAGAAATCCACCTGCCTCTGCCTCCCAAGTGCTGGGATTAAAGGCGTGTACCACCACGCCCGGCTGAAAAGCATTTCTTGATGAAACCACATTTAAGCAGTATCTAACTATAGTCCAGCTCTACAGAAGACATTAGCGTTAGAATGAAAACTTATGTTAGAAGAGGTTTACTACATCCAAGAAAATACAAGGAATAAATACTCTCAGAACAGTGCATCAAAGACTGGGGGAAGGGGCGCACCACCACAACAAAATAATAGAAATCAATAAACACACTTCATTGATACCTCTCAATATTAGTAAATTGATAGTTCACAATATTAGTAAAAAGACAAAGAGTAACAGATTGAATTAGAAAACAGGATTCACTTTTCTGCTGTATCCAAGAAATATAGTTTATCATAAAGGATAGATATCATCTCAGGGTAAAATGATGGGAAAAGCCATTCCAAGGAAATGGACCCAAGAAGTAAGCAGAAGAAGGTATTTAATAGCTGACAAAATAGATTTCAAACCAAAAACAATCAGAAGAGATAGGAAGGGATACTACATATGCATTAAAGAAAAAAACCCAAGAGTATATTGCAATTCTAAACATTTATGTACCAAATAGAAGGGCACTGTGGTGTTTTGAATGACAATGGCCCCCATGGGATCCTATATTTGAATACTTAGTCATCAGGGAGTGGAGTTACTTAAGAAAGAAGAGAAGGCGTGTCCTTGATGGAGAAAGTATGTCAGAGGGGGTGGGCTTTGAGGTTTCAAAAGTCCAAGCCAGGTCCATTGTCTCTCTCTTTCTGTTTTCTCTTTTTCATAGTTGCCTTGGTCATGGTGTCTCTTCACAGCAACAGAACACAGACTAAGAAAGAAGTTGGTTCCAAGGAACAGGTATTGTCGTGGCAGGCCTGACTGTATTGCTTGTTGTCAGAATATGGACTTTGGGACTTTGATTAGGAAAGCAGTTGAATGCTTTATGTAGAGTCTTACTGGGCCACACTAGAAGGAGTGTAGAAGACAGTGGGTCTAAGGGTGACTTGAATGGTGGAGGCCCAGCTAAAGAGGTTTCAGAAGGGAAGAATGGTAATAAATTATTCTTATGATATTTTGGAGAAGAGTGTGGCTGCGTTCTGCCCTTATTCAAAAAAAATTGCTTGAGGCTAAATTGAAGAGGTTTGGATTAATGATGTTTGCAGGGGAAATTTCAAAACAGCCTAATATTAACTATATCATATGGTTATTAGTGGTCACACTTATCCAGATCTATAATTAAAAGGATTAAACTGAGCAAAGAAAAATACAGAATGTACAGTGTGAGGAGAAAACGGCACCAGGAAGTGTAAGGAAGCTAAGCCCAGTGCTTAAGGAGATGGAAAGCTCGATATTAAACGGAATAGAGGGAGTGGTGACCTCAGGGCAAGACCCCTCTCAGATAAGCTTCCAATCTGTGAAAAGGAATTAAAGGAAAAGCTTAAGGCAGGAAAGTTCATAAAGAAACACCATTGCAGCCAACCTCACACACTGACCTCACCCAGTGAGAGTGCGTGACTCCAGCACCCCACTCCTATGTGTGATGCCACAGTCTCTGTGTTTGTTGGGTTGCCCCCTTTCGTCTCTAATGTTTATTCATTTGGAGCTTCTCTCTGTGTCCTTTGGTTGATTTAGCTAAGGGTTTCTCAATCTTCTTGGTTTTCTCAAAGAACTAACTCTTAGTTTCTTCGATTCTTTGTGTTGTTTGTGTTTGCTTGTTTCAGCCCTGGGTTTATTTCTTGCCCTCTAGCCTTTGAGGTGTTATTTATTCTGTTGTTCTAGAGCCTTCACGTATATCACTACAGTATTAAATAAATCTAGCAGACATCTGCAGAAAACTCCACAAACACTAGTCTAGTGGATTTACTTCTTTCTTGGCAGCTCATAGGACTCTCTCCAAAACTGACCACACACTAGGATACAAAGTATGTCTCAAGAGATATAAGAAAATAGAAACGACTCCCTGCACCCTATCTGACCACCATGGATTAAAACTTGATATCAACAATAGAAACAGTAGAAAATATATAAACTCATGACAACTGAACAACTCACTAATGAATATAAAATGGGTCCATGCAGAAATGAAGGAACTTAAAAGCTTCTTAGGACTGAACAAAAACACAACCTACCCAAACCCATAGGACACAGCAGAAGGAAGCCCACAGCAAACCCATGGGACACATGGAAGCATACAGCAAAAAACAGCACAGAGAATCAAAGAAACTAAGTGCTAGTTCTTTGAGAAACCCTTAGCCAAATTAACCAAACTACACAGAGAGAAGATTCAAATGAATAAAAATTAGAGACAAAAGAGGGACATTACAACAAACACACAAAACCTGAACAGGTTTAAGCCAGATGGAGTGGCAGCACTGAATGGGGAAAGTGGACATAACCACCTCCCACCCAACCCCCGCCCCTCAGTACTCTGACCAAGAAGCTATCTGCAATTGATCTCTGACCGGAAAGAAAAGATCAGCTTTCTCTAATAGAGTCTCACTGGGTGGACAAACCACACAGAAGGGCAGGGTGCATGCCCAGCAGAAGACAAACTCAGTATTTCTATGGACTTTCTGTTTCATTTTGCTTTGTTTTGGCAGTTTTTGTTAACTAGTCTTTGATTGTTCTCATTTTTGGTTTTGTGGGTTTTTACTTGTTTTTTAAGAGAGGGAAAACATAAAGTTGGGTGGGTAGGGAGGATCTGGGAGGGATTGGAGGGGGAGAAATCATGATCAAAATATATTTATAAAATAATGTTTTTCAGTTTAAAAACCCACATATTTAGTGTGCTCAAGGCCTTAGGCTCCACCTCCAACACTACAATTAATATATATATATATATATATATATATATATATATACACATATATATATGCATATATACACATATATATGTGTGTGTGTGTATAATATACATATTATATATATTTACTAAACGAAGTTTAGAATCTTAAATAATCAACTAAAAATAGAAAATAAAATTATCCACAATTCCATCATCCAGACACAAACACTGTCCGATTTTTGACATGAATTCTGACAACTGTTAATTAACAGATTAACAAATGACACTTGAGAAAGAAAATGTTAGATGAGAGGGTGTTGTTTCCACTCACTGTCTGCTTGAATTGTGTGATAGACATGTTGTCCCACATACCAGTTACAGCTTATATCATCCCCCCAGCCAATGACTTCATGTGCATTGCCTCCACTTCATGAGTGACATGGCGATTATGCATCTTCCCCAAAGTCACTTATCAAGTGGCAGAGCCAAGGTTAGACTCTGTCTCTCAGATCTGCACTCAGTTACGTTGTCTAGTGCTCATCAGAGTGGAGGTAGGCAGTAGGTGTGGGGAAAAATGTCCTTCTTATATACTTAAGCAGTGGTTGTCAGTGGGACTGTGATAGGCAGCCTATTTTGGTTGAATGGGGCACGCTCTGATGACCCAATAGAGAAATCTACAAGGAACGGAAAGGCGAGCCATGTTCTCAGAATCAGGTGCCCATCCATAATTCTGTGACTCAATCAGGCAATGTCCCAAGCTTCTGGCATTCTGGCTAGACTCCACCCCCACAGTTACCTGACTATAGCCAGGTATGTTCCTCCCCACAGTTACCTGGCAACAGCAAGATAGCCCAGCCCACTATAAGAGGGGCTGCTTGGCCCCTCCTCGCTCTCTTTAAGCCCTCACCTTTCTTACTTTCTAGCCCTCCTTCTCTCTTTCCCTTCCCCCCTCTCTCCATGTGGCTATGGCTGGTCCCTCTCTCTTTCTACCTTCTCTCTTTCTTCCTGCCTTTCTACAATAAAGCTCTAAACCATAGACTGTCTGCTCATCAAGGCCCACCGTGCTTGAACGATGGGATAGGCTTTCTCTTAATGACCTGCAGCCAGGACCAAGCACTCTCGCCCATGTGGGAACCATCCAGCACCCCCTCTCCCCCTTCCCTTTCCTCCCTATTCTGTTCTCAGCTCCTCCGCCATATCTAGCGTGGGATACCGGACGCTGAGAACCTAGTACCTGGGGCTGCCCCTTGTCCACCACCCACCATGTGGGGTCAGTGGCTTAACACAGCCAGACACCACTCGGGGCCACGTGGAAAGCGTGTGGCAGTCCTCCCGCATCTGCCTGCCCAGAGCACTGGAACTCTGGCAGGACGTGGGTTCTCTCCCACTCTCTTCTCTCCCCCACAGCCCCACAATTGTCAACCTGTGGGTTGAGACCCCTTTCGGGGTGGGGTTCACCAACCCTTTCATGGGGGTTCCCTAAGACCATTAGAAAACACAACTATTTACATTATAATTCATAACAGTCTCAAAATTACAGTTATGGAGTAGCAACATAAATAATTCTATGGTTGGGGGTCACCACAACATGAGGAACTGTATTAAAGGGTCTCAACATTGGGAAGGTTGAAAACTACTGACTTAGGGTAACCCATGCTTCAGGAGAGCATTGGGTTTGACCAGGGCAGAACAAAAGGCACAGGTCAGGGGTGCATTGGAAAAGCCATTTCTGAGAGGCTCGTCCTCTGCTGCGTGCCCTGCCATGGACAGCATCAGGAGTGGGCACACAGCCGCCAGTGACTCACACATGCCTCACACCTACACTGCGGTTATTCAACAGGCAGGACAAAAGAGCCTAGGAAAGCAAAGAATGTTACAGCCAGAGAAAGGATGCACACAGCTTGATACTTTCCGTCCTGAATGGGCTCATTGTACCTGCCTCCCTTTGGCTCAGGATGGGCCCATCACAGAGAGCTGACTGGCAAGGAAACCTATGAGTCCACAGTTGCCTTGGAGCACAAGCCCTGCTGAGGTTCAGCCATGGGCAGTAAGAGGTACTCTTAAAACAGGGCACCTGCTAACCTGTTTCCATAAGATCTCAGTGACTGCTTCCCCTCTCTGTCCCTTACTCACCAGGCCTGAGAATAACTCGTCACACTGAAAGTGAGGAGGACCTTGTGGCTTGCCACTTGCCTTTGTGAAGGCTTTTCCCTTCCTTTGACTATCTGATCACCTTCTGAGACTCGTTTCTTTATAAGATGGGACATGAGCAATCTTCCATTCGCTCTGCTTACTAGAAACATGTCGTAGTTTGAATATATTTACCCATCCCCAAGTCCTTAGGCTAGTACCACAGAATGTGACTCCCTTACAAATGGGGTCTTTGCAGATGTGATGAATTCAAATGAGATAAAACTGGAGTAGCTGTCCTTACAAAAAGGAGAAATTAAGCTGACAGCATTGTGTATACCTGTTATCCCGACTGGTCCAGAGGCTGAAGCAAGAGGAACCCCTTTTGGCCCAGGGACTCAAAATCAGTGTAGGCAACATGATGGGACAGTTTCAAAAAGTAAATTAAGTTAAAAATAGCAAAATTGCAAACACACACACACACACACACACACACACACACACACACACACACATACACGTAGGGAGAACGGCAGATGAAGGTGAAGGCAGAGATGTATGAATTGAGGAAATCAAGCTGGCAGTCTCCAGGGTCCAGGGCAGACAGAAGGAATCCATCCCCGCTCCTCACTCTCAGAGGTAACTAAACTAGCAATCTGGACTGTGAGGCAGCACACTTCCTGTTGTGTAAACCACCCGTTTTGTGTCACTTTCCTATGTCTTCCCTAACTAACTAACAAAAGCATTGTTTTGGGAGCAAACTGTTGATAGTTCACAATACCCAAAGAACTATCCACACATTACTTATTGCTATAGTAATTTACTATAGCTATTTGCTATAAGTCCATTCTTTTAAATTTTGTTATTATTTAGTATTTATTAGTATTGAGTTATACGTGTGAACACATACATATGTGTATGTATATGTGAGTACAACCCGTGCTTGAGTTGCTGAGAGGACTGTTTTAGATCCTCCTAGAACTGGAGCTATAGGCAGCTGTGGGTGATGGGAACTAAACTTGGGCCTGCCGCAAGAGCAGTACACACACTTATCTTCTGAGCTCTCTCTCCAGTCCTATCACTTCATGTTTAAGATTGTATTTTATCCATTCTGAAAAGTTCAGAAGCAGCTGGACAGCAGCCAGTGAGTTGAGTCCTGCACACTCACTGTCTAATTAGCTCTCGCTATTAGCTTCACACAGCCTGGAGTCTTCTGAGAAGGGCGTCCCAGCTGAGGAATTCAGATCAGACTGGCCTGTACACACATTTGTGAGGGTCTACATTGATTAATTGATGTAGGAGGGTCTAGCCCTCTGTGGGCAGTACCATTCCCTAGGCTATAGAAATAAGCTAGCTAAATATGAACCTGAGTGAGCCGTATAGTAAGCAGCATTTTCTCATGGTTTCTACTTCAAGTTCTTGCTTGAGTTTCGACCCTGCCATTCCTCAATGATGGACTATAACCAGGAAACTGAAACAAACCCTTTTCTCCCCTAAGTTGCTGTTGATCAGTGTGCTTTATTACAGCAACAGAATGAAGCTGGAATACTCACTGAGGGGTAGGGGTGGTGTCTTAGTCAGGGTTTCTAGTCCTGCACAAACATCATGACCAAGAAGCAAGTTGGGGAGGAAAGGGTTTATTCAGCTTACACTTTCCACATTGCTGTTGATCACCAAAGGATGTCAGGATTGGAACTCAAGCAAGTCAGGAAGCAGAAACTGAGGCAGAGGCCATGGAGAGATGTTACTTACTGGCTTACTTCCCCTGGCTTGCTCAGCTTGCTTTCTTATAGAACCCAAGACTACCAGCCCAGGGATGGTACCACCCACAATGGGCCCTCCCCTCTTGATCACTAATTGAGAAAATGCCTTGCAGATGGATCTCATGGAGGCATTTCCTCAACTGAAGTTCCTTTCTCCGTGATAACTCCAGCCTGTGTCAAGTTGACACAAAACCAGTCAGTACAGGTGGGGATGGAGGTTGTATACTTCAGTTAAAGGAGCTGACCCCATCCCTGTCACCCCAGACCTACATTTGTCCCTGAACATCACCACAGGACCTTGCTTTTTGTCTGTCTGTCTGTCTGTCTGTCTGTCAGCAAGTGCTCTGTCTGAGGAGTCACCTGCAATTTTGTTTCTGTTTTCTTTTTCTAAACTTGTAGTCTCTTTGGAAATCGGTCAGCCTCCAGAGTCTTGGAAAGAGAAGCAGGAACTGTCAGCACAGCCCAGCTAAATCTGTTGCTTGTTAATTAAAAAAAAAAAACATTTCTCCTTAGTCCACTGTACTGGCTTGTTTTGTGTGTCAACTTGATACAACATTTCTGTGTGTCATCAGAAAGAAAAAAGCCTTTAGCTGAGGAAATGCCTCCATGAGATCCACTTGTAAGGTATTTACTCAATTAGTGATCTATGGGGGTGAGAGCCCAGCCCATTATGGGTTCTGTAAGAAAGCAGGCTGAACAAGCCATGGGAAATGAGCCAGCAAGCAGTACCTCCCACGGCCTCTGCATCAGCTCCTGCCTCTAGATTCCTGCCCTGCTTCAGTTCCTGTCCTGACTTCCTTTGGTGATGAACAGCAATGTGGAAACAAACAGACCTTCCCTTTCCAACCTGCTTCTTGGTCCTGGTGCTTCATCGCAACAATAGAAACCCTAAGACAGCCACCCATTTTGTAATGAATGAAGTCTACTGTCTTATGATCCTTTAATCTCAGTTATCCTCCAGGTAATTCTGTGTATCCTACAATACATATTGATGTTGCACATAAGCTTTTTAAAAGAGCTGCGCACACACATCACACTTCCTCTGCTTAATTAAACCAGTGGTAAAAGTGGAAGACTGGTGTCAAGTCTCACAAGTATGCTACTGGTGGAGAAAGGTGTTTGGGGCCAAAGGGAAGCTCCAGCCCCCACTAATGTCCCTAAATGCAGTGTGGGTTCAGTTCAGGCCAAACATAGGATTTCTGGCAGAGAGAGAGGCTTGCATGCACTGTTTCTGGGGAATCTGGGAAATGGGTTTCTATCTGCCACAGACAGCCACTTCCCTTATCTTCCCTTGCCTCCCATGAATGGAGCATTTGGTGTATACCTGTGGCGCATATCAAATCCCATGCTAACCTCCAATCTTCACTGGTGTTCTAGTTCAGTAGGATTTTATTAGTGGCCTTACCTAAACTGTCTTGGGGACCCTTTCTGGGGGCAGAGTGTTCTTAGCGTGTGGAGTAAGAAGCAAGTGGGCCTAAAGCTGTTGTGTTTGAGCACCGTGGCGGTGTGGGGGGAAGGCACGGACAAAAAAGTTTTATTGGAGATGTTCTTACCTTATTTTCTGGTTTTTACTCTGCCGGAATAGTTTCCAGAAACAACACTGGGAAAATGTTAGTGTAAAACTCCATGTTCTAGAGGCTGGACTGATGGCTCAGTGGTTACAAGCACCCAGAAGACCCTCATTCTGTTTCCAGCACCCACATGGCTGCTCCCAATCACCCATAATTCCAGTTCCCAAGGATCTGATGCCCTCTTCTGGCTTCTGCGTGCACATGGTGCACAGCCATACATGCAGGCAAAACACTTAAGCCCGTAAAATAAGAAGAAATAATAATAATAATAAAAAAGACCTTACAAATCTGTCTTCTAACCTGTATGCTAGAATTAACAGTACATTTTGTTAGACACTCTTTAAAAAGGGGCCCACATGAAAATCAATATTTTGGGGAGACTTGATGATTTATTAATCTTTGTTTTTTCCTTGTGGGTTTTCAAGGCAGCCCTGACTGTCCTTGGAACTTGCTCTGTAGACTGGGCTGGCCTTGAACTCACAGAGGTTCATCTGCTTCTGCCTCCTGGTTGCTGGGAATAAAGGTATGTGCTGCCACCACCCAGCTCAATGTATTAAATATTTATTACATATATTCACTATATTAAAGCTGTAGCATGAAGAACAATGGATAAAAGACAGAGCTGAGGTAAACAGAGCTCCTGCCCTCACGGAGAGTTCGAGGTTAAAGAAAATGTGAAGACAAAGGCCCAAAGGAAAAAACTAAAGTGTCACTTTATCAACCAGGGCAGGTTCTTCCAGCCTGACCCTAATGGTTTCTGGGTCTTGTTCAGACACCAGGGCCTAACTCCTAATGACCCTATAAAACTTACCACTTCACAAAATAGCGCGAAGCCAGCCTGGCTAGCTACCCAGGAGGACTGACACATAAGATGAAGACCAAGTAGCTTCACCCCCTTTCTGCCTGGCCGTCCCCTCTCCCTAGAAGCCTGCCTGCTGCCTCTTTGCAGTGTATTTCCATATATTCTCCCTCTGTCTTTTCATGTGCTGGGTAAATTCTTTTACCTCTTTCTTATGCCTTCTGCCTGACACTGAATTCTAACACACACACACTCCCACAGAAACACTCGCGTGTGCATGGACACACACACACACACACACACACACACACACACAATTTTAATAAGATTCAGAATGCGATGAAGGCTTTGGCTTAAAAAAAAAAATCAAATTTCCACAGGAATTCCAGAGAAGTAGGAAACACAGAAAATCAAAAAGAATTTATAAGCATACATTTCCAGAAACTGAAGAGAAAAAATTCACTCAGAAATATATTTAAATAACCCATGTTACTATGCAGAGTCTGTCCGAGGTGGAAACACATAGAAAAGGTGCCATTTTGGTCAGGAAGATGGGGTTAGGACCTTGGCTCCTCACTTCAGTGCCTGGCTGGGCGGTGCTTTCAGAACTACAGAACTGAAGTCCTCCAGGGAGGGGCCAGCTTTGCAGCACCTGCCCTGCCCCAGACCCCCTGTTTAGTTGCTTCCCGTGTCTTTGATCCTATGGTTGCTGCCTTCCTCGGGACTTAAAAGAAATTGGGCATTTGTTCAAATATCTTGCATGGATTCCTGAAAAATCTCACATTCTGCAATAAAGGTAATGAGGCTTACGGAGGGAATGTAGGGCAAGGGACGCAGCACTCAAAACTCAGGCGACTTTGTAATTGGTCCATCATCAGAAACAGTAACCCAAATCGGAGTCAGTGAGCTGGAAGCCGAAATAGGCAGCCCATTAGGACTGGACGGTGCTTCCAACAGGATTAAATATGCACAGCATAATGGAGCAGGTACCCAGGCTTTCAGCTCGGCAGGCTCGGCACCGGGAGCCAGTGGAGGCCCTCAGGAGTAAAGTACACAGAAGAAGTGAGCCATCATCTTGTGAGACTGGGGTCGTCAGCGGGTGCACGTCTCCAGGGAGGCGGTTTCAATCGCAGGCATTCATTCAAAATTAAAGAGAAAATGAAATGGAAAGCCATGCAGAGCCTTTCCCACAGCGGTGGTTATTTTTCTATTTCAGCTTTTCTTGCATTGGGAATAAATCTGCGTGAAGCAATACGGCTTCCACATAATACCGTCACCAACCCCCTGCTTTCTAATTACAAAAGAGCTTACTCATGTTCTAGAAACATGAACATTTTACGGCAGACCATAATGCTGCAAATATTAAGATATAAACTAGGAGAGAGACCCCCTATTTCTGAAGGATAAAAATTTCATTACATCAGAGCTCTTGGTCTTAAGATTAGTTTCTAAATTAGCACACAAATAAATGGGCTTCATTACAACATTGTCGAACTATTCTAGTTAATCTCCATTGTCTGTTTGATGAGATCTAGAGTTGCCTGGGAGGTGGCCTCTGCATGCTAGTGAAGGATTCTCCTGATTAGGATAACTGGAGTGGGAAGGCCTGCCCACACTGGGCAGCTCCATTCCCTAGGCTGGAATACTAGCCTGAATTTAAAAGGAGAAAGTGAGCTGAGTAGCAGGGTGCATTCATCAATGTTTCCTGATGCTCAAAGTGATACGTGAAGCTGATTCAGTCTCAGTCTCTTTTTCCTTCTCTGTGTGATGTGCAGCCCTGAACACGAGCTGAAACAAGCCCGTTCTCTTTCAAGTTATTTTTGCCCTTCCCCAGCCCTTTGCTTCCCTTTGGCTAGTGTTCTCCCTTCCCACATGCCTTTCTGTTTTCCTGTCATGTATATTCTAGTATCACCCCTCCCCAAACCTTTATAGTTCCTTCCCCACCTGGACCTCTTTCTAGTTTTATGACCTATACCTCCATCCATACCCGTACATTTACACACACACACACACACACACACCCACACACACAAAGCTTAACATATAGAGAAACATGTCGTGATTGTCTCTCCGATTCTGGGATGCCGTGCTTAACATAATCATTCCCATCCACTTCCCTTTATGGCTAAACAAAATTTATTGTGAATATAAACGATATTTCCCTCAAACTCTTGTCGATAGACATCTAAGCTGGTTTCAGATCTCAGCTATTTTGAACAGTTTTAACACACGGGGACGTGTGTGCATCTCTGCTGTAGACCTGAAAGTCATTTGGGTGTATCCCCAGTGGTGGTACAGCTGGGCCATATGAAGTTCTGTTTCCAGTTTTGTGAGCAGCCTCCATGCTGGGTTCCCATAGGGAATGCATTAGTTTTTGTTGCCACCAGCAGTAAATCAGGGATCCCCTTTGCCCTCATCCCTGCCTTTGCTGTCAAAAGGCCTTAGCTCTTTGTTGTGTTCTGTGCTCAATGTTCTATGCACAGGTTGTTGTTCAATCCTAACAATAACCTTATATGGCAGGCATCACCCACACCACCCTTTCTTTTCGTGTGGGGGAACTGAGTCTCAAGTTAAGGAACAGATTGCACATTCACAGCTATGAGTATGTTAGGTTTCAGGCCTGGGGATTTTGACTAACAAGCCTATGCCTTTGGCTATTTGAAAGAATGACCCATGTGGAAGGTGGCCACAGCTTGGACGTCTCCCTGGTTGCCACCCCTGCACAGCTTCATAAGCTGCTTTTGTGGAAAGAAGGGCTTTTTGAAGCTGCTATATCTCATGTAGAGACCTTGATGTGTTCTTTGTTTTATTCCAGTATGAATGGTTCCTGTTTCCTCCCCAAGCCTACAGATACTACATTCCTCACAGGTCAGCAACTTAACTCCACTTGCATAACTCCAAGTGTTCAGAACTCTGAAGCTAGGTTAGGTTGGCAAATGTAATCAATCTGAACAACTCCACTTTAAAACAATAGATGAAGGAGACAGAGTAAGTCAAGTTGAGGACATTGCTTTGACTTTCTCATTAGCATGAGGAAGGAATAACTATGGTCCTTCCGTACCCGTGACTCCTGAAGCTCTGCACTGAACTACTTGAGCGTCAACACACTCAGGAACGTGTGTCCGTGCTGAAAAGCAGAATAACACCTACTTACAAGGCAGTCAGTCAGTCACATTGTATTAGGCAGCACACATAGTCTACAAATTTGTCTCAAATGTCTGAAAAGATGGGTATACAATACACAAACCCTGCGCCATTTTCTATGAGGAATGTGACATACATTCTGAGATACAACTTTCTGTATCTGCACAGGGAGCAGTTATTCTAGAACCAGTCCTTCCAGAATCCCAAAAGACAATGCTTTTTAAAAGCACCATGCAGAACAAAGCATTGATCTCCAAGTGGGAAGGGGGAACCCAACCATATTCTAGGTATTGATGCGTACCAACTCGAAGCTTCTGAGCCCTGATGATGGGTTACCTACGTTTCCTCCCCAGCGCTGAGGAATCCAGGGTGTACAGTGTTGGCTTCCTAATGGTGAAGACTAGATCAAGCTTTGATTCAGAACACAGAAAATGGGACTGAGAACAGTGAGTGAACTTGGAAGAGAAGGCTCTGTAACATGGGACTTGGGGAGTCTGCGTGGAAAATGAAAGACATCCCATGTAGCCTGTCCACATTGCTTTAATGGTGGTGGCTGGCCAGGTTTTGTGTTTAGCAAGGCAGTTTTAGGCAATAGCATGCATGAGACTTGACTGCTGCTCATTTATGGGTTCTCTGTTCCCTCTTGCTTTCCTCAAGAATCACAGCACAGCATGGTGGGATGCGCGGATGCACAGGCCCCGTGATTTCATCATGACTTGGCTCCCAACATCACAAATCTAGGGAGGGAGACATGGCCAGAAAACGGATTTCACTTTGCATGCCAACAACTATCTGAATGATGGGTACTGCTGGCCCAGAATATTGTGCTGGAAAAGATTTCAAGGTAGCCTCCAGGCTCCTGGGGAAGGTTGCCAGCCATGATAAAAAGTGAGCATGCAGGCCCTATGGGTGTCAGCTGTGGGTCAGCAACAAGATAAACAGCGCTCTAACTAGCTGCAACTAAAAACTGCCAGAATCTTAGGCTAGTTTAAAATAAATGTAGCAATGCTTGCTGACACTCTGGGCACATTTTTGGCACATACTTAAGAACTCTGATTGGCACATGTAGTTAGAATGGCATTTCCCATCCTTGGCACTATGGATAACTTGGGCTGGGTAAGTTTTTGTTGCTGGGGGCTGGGGGGAGCTACAATCCTGGGCATTGTGGGGTATTTGTAGCCAGCTTCCCTGGCTTCTCTCTTTTAGTCTTTAACCTTTATCCTCCTGGCAGCTAGAAATCTTTCACATACATGGTCCCATTAGAAGACACATTTTTTTGAAGAAGGAAGAGAACTGAATTAATTTAAAGGAGAGTAAATCCAAGTTGTGATCATTTTAGTCTTTGAAAGATGCTTTGCGGGCTTCACAGGGTTCTCTGTGACCCTGGAAGAAACAAAGCCCCAGGGTGACAGCTCTGGGGGACAGATTAAGACCCATACAGAGCTCCCTGGCCTGGCCTGAGATGGCAGCGCCTCATCACTAGATGCACTTGCAAAGGTGGCTTTGTAACATCAGATAAAAAACCAAAATTCTGAATGTCCATTTATATCGTTATGTGATTCTGTGATTTGATAGTCCCCGGAATTTGTTCTGACCTTGTCTTTGCCACCGTTCTGTATTCTGTACATACTTCACACTCCTGTTCCTATTATAACAGTGACAACTGATACCTCATTCAGGCCCCACAACTGTGTGATGCAGGAAGCAAGCAGAGGTCTAATGTGGAATAAGTCCCTGAGCACTCTTCCTTGGGAAATGAGAGCAAGATTAGACGTTGGTAGAAGACACCATCACCTTTAGCCTTAGCTACTGTCTGTAAGCCTAGTGTTCTGTAAACACTTGCCAGCCGTGTGCTCTGCACAGTTATAACCATTTGAAAGGATACACAGTTATGTACAGGTTGAGAACAACCTTCATCTTGCTTGGCAGGTGTCTTTTGTCTGGGACTGTGAAAGGAATGCTGAGAAGGGAGTAGCAGATGGAAAATTCCAGAATAGTAATAAGCAGATACCTATCCCTAGACAATATTTGAGTTGGCAGTAGACCTGTCCTTTTCTTTGGTAGGCCAGTTCTATTTGCAACTGCCCCCTGATTGTCATGAAGCACACATGTCATTGTCCTGGTAGTTTCTACCACATAACCAGAGACAGACGAAAGGCAACGCAAGCTCTAGTCCTTCCTGAATTTCCTGTTCTCAATGCAGGGGAAGGGGTGGGGCATTCCAGAAGATCCCTTCAGCAGTATAACTGACTCCATTGTGCTTAAAAACAAACAGTTCAGATATTTTATGACCCTCCCTTGAAGAAGGACCAGTACTGTTGGGAAGGCCAGCTAGCCCATAAGCAAAGTATGCCGTCAGAACCAAACAGCCTCCTAACTGTAAGTTCTCCCAACAGGGTTAGGAGAGAGGTGCACACACCATACTCCCAAGCTTCTCCTGACCGAGCGAGCGGTCATCCTGGAAGGTCTTCTGTTTGCTCACAGTCCCTCCACAGGTCACCTTGCCCTTTTTATCTTATTTATTCCTTGGCTCAGCCACTAGTGTAGGCAGGAGCATGGTTTGGCTGGGCTATCATGGCTGGAACTGAAGAAACGGGGGGGGGGGGGGGGGAGGGTACTGCTATGCCTCTCCTCTGTCAACCCTTCAAGAGAGCTAGCTTTCTTCCTAACTGAGGCTCCCAAGAGCCCAAGATGTAGAGTTGAGCCATGTGGTCCTCCAATACCCATGCCACATCTAAAATTTCCTCCACAGGGTTGTCAAAAGAGCCAGATAAACAACTTAAGCCTGCTAATGTTTAAATATTAGCTGTATCACTAAACTGTAAAATTAGTTTATGTTTTATCCCTTCCACTATCTCCAAGTTTAAACTGAAGCTAGAGTTTAAATCCATTTTTAAATGCCCCAAGCTCTTTTCCTCTCCTTTCTCTCCTGGAACCCACCAGACCGGTTTGTTCACTGCCTCCTTTTGCTCTTTTTCTGCTTAGAAGAGCCATCAACCTCCGTGTGGATTTTCAAAAGCCATCCAAAGTCTGTCTCAGCCTCAGGCGCCTGCCTGGGTAGCCAGCCCATAGCTGCCCTCATGAATTCAGGTTGGGGTAGGGGTGGACCTCAGAAGCCTGGACCTGTGAGAGAGCAGACAGGCAGGGCAGGCACTAGGGCACCCTTAAGTGCCCAGGGGTGGAGTCAGGAGAGAGGAAGGAGAGGGCTGCCCTTCTAAAGAGAGCAGAGTTCCATTTAGCCCACGCCATCGAGGTGTAAGTCCCTGTGGTCTGGGTCTCAGGCAGACGTATGGCCAGTGATCTATAATCGAGGTTACCTTGGCAACATCCTAAAGCCACACTGGCTCTTTTGACTTCCCATCCCTCTTCTTACCTCCTGGGAACCCAGGCCTGTCACTGCCAAAGACACAGAAGTATGTGGGCAGGTCGCCTCTCAGAGAACCTTGCCCCAGGAGTCAGTTCATCATTTGCTCATCATTTGCTCATTAATAAAGCTGGGGACAAAGCTCATCTGTCTCGCTGGAGCTTTTCTCTGCCATGTAACATATCCCCCAAACTCTCACCCCTGTCTTAGCGGTCTGGTTCCTCTAAGCTATGAAACAGGACTCACTAGTGTCAGGTTCTGTCCATGCTGAGGCTCCTATCATTCACTATGTCAGGCATACCAGACAGAATGTCTTCCATGAGAACAGACACATGCTAGAAGCCAACAGGAAGTCAAAATTTAAGATTTAATTATCTTTTATGTGCATTGATTTTTTTTTTTTTTTTTTTTTACCCTCATGAATGTCTGTTTAAGGGTGCCAGATCCTCTGGAACTGGAGTTACAGATAGTTGTGAGCTGCCATGTGGGTGCTGGGAATCGAACCTAGGAATAGTAGCCAGTGCTCTCAACCACTGAGCCATCTCTTCAGCCCAAACAGGGAATATATTATTCAGCCTCCCAAGAGGAAGTCTTTTCAGTGCCCACCCGTAGTTGCTGAGACCTACATTCTCATATTTGAGAGTTGGGCACAGTCCTGCAGATACGGCCTTATAAAGCTTGTGAGAATCCAGGTGTAAGATCAGGCTGCCAGGCCCATCCCCATGAGGGCCTAGCCTCCTGGAGCCACAGTCACCATAGGCAGACAGCCCCTGGGAGTACCCTGTGTCCTTGGATTGCTCCCTTTGTACTCTGGGACTTCCCTAATGACCCTTGCTTGATCACACAAGGATTAACAGCTGACCGTAGGTTGACCCCTTTGGTGGGCCTGACCACCTGTAAGAAACATACAGAAATTTCCCTGAGCTGCCAGCATGGGATCTTGTCTCTCCCTCTTTTCTGGGGCCAGGCTAACCTAGACTCATGAAGTTAGGTTTTCTCATTTTGCCACTTTCCATTTCCCCAGGCTAACTTCTGGGATTTAGCTTTCGCCTACAGATCCCTCCTGGTAGGAACTCCAAGCCTGAAACTGTATGCCAGAAGGCCCTGTGTCTACCTATATATAGCCTGTGTCCCACATATAGCCTCAAATTCTACTTCTTAATTTTGGGGCCACCTTGGTCTACTGCAGCCGACTTCCTGGCATAGACCCAGAAACAGGGCTATCATGAAATTAAAACTTTTCCTTTTATCAGTTAAAAATGTCTGCGCCTTCAAATACCTTGATTTTACCTTGAAAAAGAATTTGATTTAAATATAAAAATATTGATTAGACCATAGAAAGTAGGGAATGTATGCCACTCCTAAGTGTTTAAAAGATTCACACATATGTAAATTCAAGAGTTTACATGGATTTGCGCTCCCCATCTCTATGCTCCAACCCTTACGAATTACTTTGGGCCCTTCAATATACATAGCTGTTTCTTGCTGCTATACCCGTGTTCATATTGATATTCAGGTCCGTGGAGCACAGCATTTAATAATTTAAGGGTGATTTTATAATGCTTGTTAAATAAAGGTTCTGCCTTGCAGACAGTTTCCTTCAGTGTCTAACACATGGTTTCCTAAGCACATTGGATTAATAAATATTCATACTGTGCTACTATGGGAAACGAAACCATTCTGAACTTTTTGAGCCATTTATGGTAGAAACTATCACTCGTCTTTCTCTATAAAGGAACACGGTAGTTTTTAAGACTGTGAAGTGAAATCTTGCCGATGCTATGAATCATAACAAAATGTTCTGGAACATTGGAATAAGAGAAACCCAGTTGGCTCTGATCAAGAATGGAGCCAGTAATAGTGGCGGGTGATTACTTGTTAAAACTGAGTCTTCTTGAACACTTTCTTCCAGAAATGAGGCACAAACTGAAGTTCTCCCTCTAAGAGAAAAGAAACATTGCAGGAAATGTAAGCTAAATTTACAATTATAAGGAAAACTAAATATCCTTTAAGAAAAATCAACCATCTAACTAAATAAAACGTATTCCAAATGCTGACTTGAACGAAACAAACTAGGGACTGGAGAAATGGCTCAGTGGTTAATAGCACTGTCTGCCCTTCCAGAGGTCCTGAGTTCAAATCCAGAACCCACATGGCAGCCCAGAACTGTCTGTAACTCCACTTCCAAGAGACCTTGATATTCTCACACATGCATGCAGGTAAAAACACCAATGCACAGTAAATAAATAAATGAAAAACCAAACTAAACCACACATGCATAAATGTGAGTATGTGGCTTTGCTGGAAAGAGAAGACACGGAGGCTAAGAATGAAGCAAAATCATGAATTCGGATCAATAAGAGGGTGCTAACTGCCGCAGCTGTCCCTGTGTCCCCGAATGTTAGAAACATCAGACAAAAACGAGGGCCAAAGAAGTCCAGGAACTTGTCTGGAGACTCACATAAGTGAGAACTGGTCACCAGATGCAGCTGTCTTATTTGAGGCATGCATCTATGAAGCCTCCAGTCTCAAAGAATCCTAAACCAACAACCAGCTCTAAAGGGCCAGGTTGCCAGTGCTCTAGTGCCTAACAGTAGCAAAAGCAAATGTTCTCAGAAGAAACAAACTTTTTAGCCCAGATCTTCGAAGAATTTCAGCTGATAAAATTCTCACAGTAGAAGTTTATAATAATGTTAAGTCAGAAAATGCACAAGGAAAACACTACTATGCATAGGAATTGATAGAAACAAAGACTTGATTTTAAATCAAGACTTTGGGTCCAGAAATTATTAGATGAAAAATATAAAATAAGCCTATGTAATATGTTAAAATAAGTAAACAAACAAACACCAACTGACCAGATAGATTAAGGGGAAAAAATCTTAACAGATATTTAAAAGACAAGTCAAACCACCAAACAAACAAACAAAAACAAACGAAAAAACAACAACAAACAAGCAGTAAGCTCTGTGATAATGGCCCACGCCTTTAATCCAGCAGTTGGGAGGCAGAGGCAGGCAGATCTCTGAGTTCGAGGCTAGCTGGGTCTACAGAGCTAGTTTCAGGATAGCCAGAGCTACACAGCTACACAGAGAAACCTTGTCACAAAAACAAACAAACAAACAAACACAGAACCAAAACAAACCCAGAAAAACACAAAACAAATAATCAAAGCTTCCGTCAGGCTGAGGAATAGAATAGACACATCTAGAAAAGAGAATTAGTTAAGCAGGGCTCAGAGCTGAAGAAATCTCACACAATATGATACAGAGAACCCAAGAGAGCAAAGTTAAGTTAGGAAGAGATGCTAAGATATGTAAAGACCAGAATGGGGAATTCTATGTCTAGTGCAGGGCAGAAGGCAAAAGGAGAGATGAGGCAACATTGATCTCATTCCGTGTTTATGGGAGATCACAAGTCTTCGCGCGCAAGAAGCTCGATAACTCTCCAGTGGGAAAAAGAAAACTGTAGCAGGAGACTTCCACAGTGAAAACTGGAAAAAAAAAAAAAAACAAAAAACAACAGGAAGACCCAAAAGATTATGCACAGTAAGAGGATTGACAGGTCGCCTAGAAACGAATGTCTACTGGACCTATAGCTTACTTTCCAAAGTAACAAAGGAAACCAGGAAGATGATGGAATGCCATTAAAGTGCTGAGAGAAAGGGTTGTATATGATATGAAGTGTGCCTGCAACATGCATGAGTATTCTGGACACTGTTACGAGATAAAGAATTAGTACCCACCAGCGAAGCCTTGTGCCCGTCGGAGAGACTCCTATAGGCAGCCATAAGAGGTTAGAAGTACCATTTATTCCTCTAGCCAAGGTAGAAACAGCCTCCATGGCCACCCAGAGTCTTCCTCAGACATAATGGATGGGTGTGAGGAGCAAACCACAGATGAAGTGTGGCTGTCTGGGGACCCGAGGTACCAACACTTTGAGGAACGCACTGAAGGAAGCATCTCTCAGTAAAACGTAAGCAGAAGCCAACTGAGCATGCTCTCCTAGCCTCAGAAAATCAGGGCAATGTCCCCAAACAACACATAGCAAGGGACTGAAGGCAAAAGGGAAAATTTAATGGACTTATTTAGAAAATTAAGATCATGAAAACTAGAAGTTAAAATAAACTAACTACATATATAATAGATGAGTATAAAATATATATACATATTGACATATATACATATTGCTATGTAATGTATACATATATAATATATTCATCTATTATATGACATTATATATATATAATGTTTTTAGTTTGATTTTTTAAAATTGTTTTTATTTTTTTTAATTGTTTTAAATTTTGTTATTTATTTACATTCCAAATGCTGCCCCTCTTCCTGGTTCCCCCTCCAAGAGTTATTCCCCCCATCCCCCCTTCCCTTGTCTCTGAGAGGGTGCTCCCTTCACCCACCCACCCACCTACCTTCCTCACCCACCCATAGTTTCATCTTTAGACTTTGGATTGCCTAGTGATTGGCATTGGTGGCCACCGTTATCACCTTTTAAAAATAATCGTTTATTTTTACCATTGCCATCTTTTTAAAGGCTTAGGCATTGCTTTTGAGTTTAAGAGAGCAAGGGGAATTTGAGGTCCATTAAGAAACTCTCTTGGCTTGGCATCTTTTTCCTGATATATCACAGCATTGTGCATGTTGTAGACACAGTAAAAATGTTAGTTCCCTTCATGTACTAGTTAGGTTCCGGTCAACTTGAGACATCTGAAAGGGGGAACCTCAATTGAGAAAAATGCCCCCATAAGATCCAGCTGTATGGCATTCTTAATTAGTGGTTGATGGGGAGGGCCCAGCCCATTGTAGATGGTGCCACTCCTGGGCAGGTTGTCCAGCGTTCTATAGGAAAGCAGGCAGAGCAAGCCATGGGGAGCAAGCCAGCAAGCAGTGACCTTCCATGGTTTCTATATCAGCTCCTAATATCAGATTTCTGCTCTGTTAGAGTTCCTGTCCTGATTTTGGTGATGTGGAAATGTAAGCAGAATAAATCCTTTCCTCCCCAGGTTGCTTGGGTCTTGGTGTTTCCTCTCAGCCATAGTAACCCTGACTAAGACACTGTACATCTGACAAGAGACAAGAGCTAGGTCTGTGGATGTGCAGAGCACACACTTCAAGGCTTAAGAGGCAGAGCAGGGAGGGGAGGGGAGGGGGAGGGGAGGGGGAGGGGGAGGGGAAGGGGGAGGAAGGAAGAGTTATCCAGAGATACTAAGAAGCAGATTCCACCGGGGCCTGAGAACTAAATAGGACTGAAAACATGGCTTCTCCAAACTTCCCTTAGTCTAGAAACCTATAAGCTTTGCCTCTCACCAACCCAGAGATAGAATAGCAATTAATCAGCTCTGTAGTTTTACATTTCTTAGTCTCATCCACTCTTTAGGTATATCTTATTTGAAACAAGGACAAAAAGATACTCTCATCTTTTAATAAAATACATCAGTTCTGGCAGACCCTGGGCCTGAGCCTCTCAGGAACGTTCAGTGTCTGTAGCAGACAGCCCAGGGCTTCAGAAGAAAAGAGGCCAGGATGACTGGGGCTGCTGAGCCTTTTCCTATCCAGGCAACCCTCCAAGTAGCTCATGCAAGTCATAGACTCCTGGCAGACGTTTTCTCAGACTTCCATCAAAATCGAAATCTAGTCGAGTTAGGGAATTTCACACCGGGGTCAAGGTGGCGTTCCTTGTGTGGAATTCACTGCTTTGGACAGTGGTCCCCAGTTCAAGGCACCAATTTTCCCAAAAAAATATTGAAAAGAGTAGGGCTTTGAGATGTAAGCCATTAAGAGAAGGCACAGTCTGGACTCAGTCCTGGCTTGATTTCTGGGCTACATTGTTGGCTTGAAGGGACAAGAGGCTGAGGCAGCTGATGTGAGAATCAGCTTGGTAAATGGGAAACTCAGGGCTGCACAGCCCGAGCCCTCGGTGTGTAGGGTGGACAGACAGTGGGACAGCTCCAGGACCCAAGGCGGCAGCAATGTCAACTGACACCTTCCCTTCAGGTCCCTGCTCCCTGCCTCCTTCTCTTCCAGCTCATTGTTATTCAGAAGCAACTTCTCAGGCCTTCTCAGCATCTCCCTTGCTAGTTTATAATGCTACATTTTATGTTGGGATTGGAGGCTAAGACTATGAAATGGACTATTTATTTTAAATCGTGCGTAGGAAGTAGAGATTGGGTAGAGAACAGTGTGGGAAACGAGTCGAGAGATGTCATGCTCAGGGCCTCTCCTCATCACAGATGTCCCTTCTACGTTCACCAATGCACACGGAAGTCGAGAGCAGCATAGTGGGGCATGTCTGAGCTATCCAGACCCCAGATGGGCCCTGTTTTAGAAATCCCTAGAGCAGACTCCAGGATGTTTACTGTTTTCACATTTGGCAGCTAGGATTTCTAGATGACTTCTCAAACTCTTAAAAAAGGAGCTTCGGGGGCGAAGAAGAGATGGCTTGGTGCTTAAAGTATGTGTTGTTCTTACACAGGACCCAAGTTTGGTTCCCAGAATTCTATGTTGGAGAGTGCACAACCTTCTGTAATCCCAGTGTGTGTGGAGTGTATGTGGAGTGTGTTTGTGTGGAACATGTATGTGTGTTTGTGTGTGTGTGTGTGTAGTGTGTGTGTGTCTGTGTATGTATAGTGTGTGTGTGTTGGTCTTCTGGACTTCACATGTGTACCAGCAGTCCCAAGTGCACATACCATATACAGGCACACACATATAATTAAACTAAGATAATTATTTTTTTTTTAAATGAGCTTTTTCCTAGCCACTTTCATCAGTTAGACAGTGTAGCTGCCTCTCTGTAATTTGACTGTGTGTGTGTGTGTGTGTTTTCCCTTTCAGGTATTTAGTAACCCTTTGCTCCTAGAGGCACCCCATAGCTAGACTTCAGCCTCCTTTCTCTTTTGCATGTTTCCTCACTCTAGATAATTTCTGAGGGAAGCTAACGGTAGCATCTCTGGGTCCTCGTTGTGCCCGGCACAGCTCTCCCGTTGGACGTTACCACACTGTGTGAAGTGATTTGTTTCTACATCTGAGTCTCCTCTGATCTCAGGAGTTTGTTTGTTTGTTTGTTTGTTTATGAGCAAGAACTATATCTTTTTACTTGTGTGCAGTATGGTGTTAAATTTAAAATTTTGAATTGGGGTTCCAATATACAATAGCTGCTGCATGCTTTTTAAGCTCATTACATAGAGCTTAAAAGGGAATCTTTGACGCGCTCCCGTAATTCTTAGCCACATCACTCAGACAAAGGATATAAAAAGTGTTCATGGTAGGAAGAGAAGATTAGTGAGCATATTTCTTTGGAGAATCTTTTTTATTTCCTGTGCTGTGAGAACATCCTTCTTTCTCTCCCCAACATACAGATATGTGCATTAAAGAGCTCGTTAGGCATTTCTCATGAGTCAAGCTGGGGGAAAACATGAATTAGAACCTAAATAATACTTGATAATGTTAATGTGCTCTATAACAGATAAGAGAGGGGAAAGTGGGAGACAGAGAGACAGAGACAGAGACAGAGAGACAGAAACAGACAGAGACACACAGAGAGATGTGGGGGTTGGGGGAGCAGGTGGCGGGAATAGAGATCTCTGCCTGGAAAGTCAGCGCTGTCTTACGCAGCAAAGCACATGGGTTTTCCCCGCAGGCTGGACATCCCAGAAGGGTGTAGCCAGCTCACCAATAGGGCACCTGGGAAAGGGGGCTGACGTAGTGAGTCATGCCGAAGTGAATGTTCAGGGACTCAGGGGCAGGGAACCGAAGAAGACAAATTTTCATAAGTGGTCTGACTCACCCAGACATCTGAAAATGCTGAACTGAGCTAACATTAGCTAAACTCAGTGGCACACACCATCTATTTCAGGTAATGTCTCCTAGATGAAGGAAGGAAGGAAGGAAGGAAGGGAGGGAGGGAGGGAGGGAGGGAGGAAGGAAGGAAGGAAGGAAGGAAGGAAGGACGAACCTTGGGTAGGATTGATTTGAACAGTTAACTAAATATACACCCACATTTAAGGTCATATTGTGTGCTGGGAATGTAGCTCAGTGGTAGACGCTTGCCCAGCACGTGTGTAAGCCATGAGCTTGTTCTCTAGTACTGCCCCTCACAAGCTCTTAGCTATCACATACAAAGAGATTCTTTTCAAGATCCACAGAACTTATATTGTAACCACATAGACTCCAGATATCTTGTGACCCAGTTGATGATGCTAAATCAATCAGGTGAGTGTGACACTTTGAAAGCTAAGGCAGTGTTACAAGTTCAAGGAAAGTCTGGGAGACCTAAAGAATTTCAGGCCAGGCATTTACTGAACAAGATCCCATCTCAAAAACAAAGCAAAAAGAATAAACATCAACACAGCAGCCACTTTATGTGAAGCCAGCGAACAGCTAGGAAAATGCTAAGAGGCATTATACAGGCAGTGCACAGGTGAGGTGGTTTGAATCTGCTTGGCTTAGGGAGTGGCACTATTAGGTATTTCCTTGATGGAGGAAGTCTGTCACTGTTGAGGTGGCCTTTGAGATCCTCCTCCTAGCCACCTTGAAAACGGTCTGCCCCTGGCTTTCTTTAGATGAAGATGTAGAACCCTCAGCTCCTCCAGCACCACATCTGCCTGGATGCTGCCATGCTTCCCACCATGATGATAATGGACTGAACTTCTGATTCTGTAAGCCGGCCCCATTTAAATGCTGTCCTTTATAAGAGTTGCCTTGGTCATGGTGTCTCTTTACAACAATGAAAATCCTTTTTTTTTTTTTTTTTTTAAAGATTTATTTATTTATTATATGTAAGTACACTGTAGCTGTCTTCAGACACACCAGAAGAGGGAGTCAGATCTCATTACAGATGGTTGTGAGCCACCATGTGGTTGCTGGGATTTGAACTCAGGACCTTTGGAAGCGCAGTCGGGTGCTCTTACCAGCTGAGCCATCTCACCAGCCCAACAATGAAAATCCTAATTAAGACAACAGCAAACCTTCCTTTAAAAAAATTGCACTTTCTCAACCTCTATCTCTATAAGATTGTTTTTTTCTCCATGAAGCACCCCCTCTCCAACTCTCTGAAAACTCTTTCTGATCTCTTTCCCTCTTCTCATCCCCTGCTGTCTATTTTCTGTCTTGTCCCTCACAGTCCATTTAGACTTCTCTGCGTGGCTTTCTCCTTTGGACTCATCACTGTAAGTTGGAGCATGGGGGACAGCAGAAAGAAACTGCCAGGGGTAGCTGTTTTCTATTGTGTCCTCAGACCCGGGTGAGGTCAGCATCAGGTGTTAGGGGAGCTGATAACCCTGAGACCCTGCAAGTCTTTTGTCACCTTGCAGTATCTTTTACTCTTTGGATGACAATAAAGAAACGAGAATAGCTGTCCTTGGTTTCATTCCCAGTTGAAGTATTTACTATGGCATTTTCTCTCATTAGCCACTGATACCCAGGTGAACGAGGAAAACCTTGCTAAGAGTGGAGCAGCGAATTAGAGTGAGGAAGCTGAGGAATTGGCATCAGCAAAGTGGTGGAATGGATGGTCCCTCATATTCTCCAACAGCAACACTAATTTTATAGCTGTCGTGGACAATAGTGCCTCTATAGGAATTTTGGCTTATGTAGGAGAACGCAAGGCTGTAACTATCAGGATTAGGGTTAGTTGTGATGGAATCCAGAAACACCCTCTTCATACATAAAAAAGGAGTCTGAAGGGTTTACATCTTAATGTAAGACCTGGAAACCTGAGACAACTGGATGGTAATAAGAGGGAAAAAAAACCCCAGATGTCTTCGTGATGATTGTTAAACATATGATGCTAAAAGAAAAAAAAAAGAGCAAATGAGAGTTCCTCAAGCTAAAATAGTTTCTATATCACTAAAGAAATAATCAATAAAATAAAGGGAAAACCACAGAAAGGAAGAAATATTTGTTAATCATATATCTGATAAGGGTTAATGTCCAAAACACAGAAGGAATGCACGCAAGCCAGTAGTAACCCCCAAATAACCTTGGTTTTGATAGACGAAGAGGCTGAGTGGTCAACTAAAAGGTCTATGAAATGGAGTCTAATGTCACTAATCCTTAAGAAAGTACTATCCTACCCCACCCCCCACCTTTTGAGACAAGATATGGTTTGAATACGATTAGTCCAGGGAGGTTTGGCCTTGCTGGAGGAAGTGTGTCACTGTGGGAGTAGACTTTGAGATCCTCCTCTGCCTGGGTGACAGTCTCTCCTAGCTGCAATCAGATCAAGATGCAGAACTCTCATCTCCTTCTCCAGCACCATGTCTGCTTGGACACTATGCTTTCCACCATGATAATAGTGAACTGAACCTTTGAAATTGTAAGCCAGCTCAATTAAATATTGTCTTTGCCTTGGTCATGGTGTCTCTTCATAGTAATGGAAAACCCTAACTAAGTCAGAAGTACTAACTATCTTGTAGCATATTGCTGGCCTTGATCTCAAAATCCTCTTGCCTCAGCCTCCTGAATATTGGAATTATAGGCACCATGCCTGGCTGAAATACAACTCTAAACCTCAGTGGGATAGTCCCTCCACTTCTTAGGAAAGCCTTTATCAGACAGGCAAGTGGCAAGAAGCATTGACAAGGACATGGGGGAAAATGGACCTCTCTCCATTGTTGATGGGAATCCCACCCAGAAACACCCTGAGGGCTCATCAGCAGCTAAATGCACAAAGGCCTTGTGAGACAAATATACCATGGGGTATTATTCAATCTTAAGAAGAAGGAAACCGTACTACTCTTTGTGACAACATGAATTGACCTGGAGGCCATTATCCTAGGTGAAATAATATAGACACAAGACAAATAATACGAGCTCGCATGTGAAATCTTAGAAGTAGAGAGGTGGGGTAGGACACTAGGAACTAGTGGTGGGCAAATGGGAGGACATGGGTCATAGGGTACCAGCTTCCATATATGAAGCAAATAAGTTCTAAGGACCTAATGCACAGTTATGGTTAATGATATTAGAACCTCAAAACCTAATGAGAGAGTAGATTGTGTTTGTATCACACACACAGCTTACACATACACACATGCACACACACACTCACACACATATATACATACACACATTCACATGTCTACATAGACATACACATGCACAAAAATGCTAACTGGAGTGAAAGACACGCTCATTAACTCTACACAATGTCATTCCACAGTGTAGACCAAATGATAAATTCTACATGATGTCAGTTCCACAGTGTAGATCAAATGGTCACATATGTGGTAAATACAGGATCCCTACATATCGCTTACACTTTAATAGACCTACACTGTGGTAGGGAGAAGAGGGAATAAGGCTAAGAAGCAAGCAGGAAAATCTCTAATATTGTAAAATGTGTTTCATTTTTCAAAATCTTGGTCTTCCTGTCCTACATGCCTTCCCCTTATGTTACTTGAGGTTTGACACCTCAGACACCTCAGAGACAGGTGGCAACTCTCAAACTCAAGCTTCCCTGGAACTGTCGGAACAGATTGCAGGGCTGACAGTTTGCACTCAATAGAAATTTCACAAGAGCTCATACCCAAGCAAATGTGTGCTATAAATTACACGTATGGCATTTTCTCTCACTTAAGTGAGCACATGTGTTCTCCCTAACTCAATGAGCTGTTACCAGCTGCCCCAGGCAGAGATTAGACACCGACCCTTGTCCTGAGCCCCAGGTGTGCAACACCAGGTGCCTGGGATTCAGGATAAGCTGAGCACGTCCCAGTGTGACACCCTTGGGGAGCCATGAAAGCCACCATCTTGCAAGTCTGTTCTTCTTAAGTGTATTTTCCTTGAGGGTAGAAAACGGTGAAGCTAGTGGATAGGCCACATGTATTAAATGTAGGTCTCATGTTTTCTGCCTTGGACAATCAATGTTTGCTATCAGACAAAGGGTTTATCATGGTAAGTGGGGCCCGGGGGTGCGGCTCAGAGGAGGGACACTTGGCTTGCTTAGCTAGGTGTGGGCATAGGGAAGAAGAGTAAGCGACATTTATTGATATCAAGTCATAATGTGTTTGTTACAGTTGTGAAAATGGAATGTTTTGTTGATCTCTTCACTCATAAACACAAGGAAGCATAGCCAGTTTGGTTTGTTGTGTTTTGCTTTTGGCTAAAGTTTTAAGTCTTATCTTGTGTTTTAGGAGAATTCTCTCAGAGGAAGCTGCCCAGTCTTGCCAACTTTAGCTAGCAGAGCACACTCTTTCATACTGACTACTCTGCCAACGCTGGCGAGCTTCCCTCCTCAAGCACTTTATAGAAAGGCAGCAGGACCAGGCATCTGGACTTTGGACTCCAAGAGGCTGCTGGGAAGTCACTTGTTATTTACCCCATGAACTTGACGGAGGTGACTGACTCCTGAAAGGCATCTAATTAAGCCAGAGCACTTGACTTCCCCAGCATCCTGAACAGTCTTGCTGACAGTAAAACCACACAATTTTTCTAAATAAGAAGAGAACGAGGGTTTTGGAGGCAGACTGACCTAGGTTCCGCTGCGTTTCCCTTGTATGCTTTATTAAGCAGCAGTGACCACGGCTAATATGAAATTGCTGATTGCTGCGAGAAAATGGTCAGAAAAGAAACTGTGGGTCCAACCGAGGTCTGCCATGGCTCCTAACTGCGTTCCTTTGCTCATCAGCAAATTATTCTCAAAATGATGTGATTTCATGTCGTCTAGTCACTCTTCCGAGGGCCCTCCTTTGCTCTCTCCTGTCCCTTCAAGCCTTAACTCGCGCAGGTGAAAAAATGAGACAATCATACTTGACTTGGAGTGGCCTCTCTGACTGATCACACCTGGCTGGGGGCACCTTTCTGACTGATCACACCTGCTGGGGGCACCTTTCTGACTGATCACACCTGGCTGGGGTGACCTCTCTGACTGATCACACCTGGCTGGGGTGACCCTCTGACTGATCACACCTGGCTGGGGTGACCTTTCTGACTGATCACACCTGGCTGGGGGCACCTTTCTGACTGATCACACCTGGCTGGGGTGACCTTTCTGACTGATCACACCTGGCTGGGGTGACCTTTCTGACTGATCACACCTGGCTGGGGGCACCTCTCTGACTGATCACACCTGGCTGGGGGCACCTTTCTGACTGATCACACCTGGCTGGGGTGACCTCTCTGACTGATCACACCTGGCTGGGGTGACCTCTCTGACTGATCACACCTGGCTGGGGTGACCTCTCTGACTGATCACACCTGGCTGGGGTGACCTCTCTGGCTGATGTTACTGGTACACAAGCACGGACTTCTTCCTCCCCGCATCCTCACACCACTTCAGTCTTTTCCCTTTGTCTGGATCTTCTTCCAATGTCTCCTTGCTTGGCTAATTCATATTCAAACTAAACTGCCTCCTCTAAAAAGTCTTTGACCACTCTGTTCCACCGTCAGAACCAAGAAGACCAGGGTACTCTGAGACCAGCCTGAGGCGGTGATTGGCACAGTGTACAGTCACTGTGTATCTGTTTATCTGTATCCTTTCCTAGTCTGTTCCTAATTACTGAGGCTTCATAGTTCATTCATGATCACCGCCCTAGGAAGTGTGATGCCAGGTACAGTAATACTATGTTCACTTTAAATAAATAAATAAAATAAATAATATATGTAAAACTCCTAGAAGCTGCTCAACAAACATTTGTTAAATCGATGATGCATGCGGTGCTCCAAGACAAAGGCTAGCTAGCACACAGAAGGAGCTCAGCATTAGAAGCTGTGATTGTGAGGTGGTGGGACAGTGAGTCAATCCCATCAAAACGCCACCTCTGGAGGCGACATGATTCTGCAAGATTCAAAATGTCAGGCTGTGACTCCGATATGACTCTGGAAAGCCAATCTATGGGAGATAAACAGCGGTGGGCATGTAGGATGCTTTTGCTATCCAAACTTCTGCTTTTTAAAGTTCAAGGTAGAGGGGTCTTGGTGCCTTTTCTATGTTCTCTCTCTCTCTCTCTCTCTCTCTCTCTCTCTCTCTTTTTTTTTCTCCAAAAAACAACATGTAGATGTGCCTGGTCATACAGGAATGCTATGTGTGGCCATCACCATCATTACCATGGTCATCCTTCATACTTCCCACATCCTGTGCTCACCGTCTACGTTATTTGAAGTTTGACATCTCTCAGCACACAAGGCATCAGCTCTCCTTCTCATGCTCCCGTGAAACTGTCAGAGCGGATGCTTGGGTCAGTGGTCTGTACTCCATAGAGCTCTCGCAGAAGCACACAGTGAGGGACACTTGCTGTCTTTTTGACAGATAAAAATATGAGACCTGGAGACAGAGACTCGCATGGGACTGCAGTTTACACTTGGAAGGAGATGTCTGAAGAGAAGGAGCAGCGTCCATGACTCCCATGGCTCTCGTGGCCTCCTCCCCTTCCTCTCAGAGCACTGCATGCACATGCTTAAGGTGACTCGATTCCATATTTACAGGACAAATGAGACCCGAGGGTCTGAAATAGGATGTGGCAGGGTCGAGATTTACCACCGCATGCTTTTGAAGGAAGCCTAAGTCAAAGGCTTTATTTCCACCTCAGGAGAAATCAAAAGAGCTAATTTCTTTGTGAATTTTTAAAATCATAGGCATACCCTCTCTGGGTAGTGCCTTCTGCTGTAAGAACACAAAATTGCCAGGGCCTTACTTCATATCATTTAATCTTACCAAGCTATAGTCAATTACTATCATTAAATTAATTATGTGTTCTCATAGGAGAAACACCTTTCATCTTCTACTTCCCCAGAGTATCACTATTATTCCTAAATGTGTTTGACAAACACTGTCAAAATGCTTAGTCACTGTAGAGTGGGTCTCAAACTAATGACCATTGGTTCTCAAATTGAGAACCAGACATCGACGTTAAAGGCTCTCTCGGGGGAAAGAATTCTGGGCAGTGGGGTAGCGAAATGAAGGAGAAGGGAAGAGTGGGAAGGAAGGGACTGTCTCTAGCAGTACTGATTTAGTTCTGGCCAGCTGTTGTCACTGTACTCTGATGTTATCCCATGCCCAACACTCCCATTCCATGTCTTGGACATTTTGCTACAGTGACTGCCAAAAAAACCAAACTCAAGTTCTGGCTGTGTGAGTGTTCAGTGTCCACGGAAGCATCAGTAGCCAGTGCTGGTGTATCTAATGCTTCCTGCATCTAGACTCATTCAACCTGCGGTTCAGGGAGATCAGATGAACACCCAAACACTGGAGTGATAACCACTTCCTGAAAAGAGGAACTAATTAGCAATTATAACAATGAGAGGGCAATAAAATAATACCCATGTTTGTCTAGTAAATCATTTGAGGTGAGCCATTGATGCCACCTAAGGATTCTCCTTCTGGTTTAACGAGGAAAGAAAGCTGCAGGTTAGGCATATGAAAACAGGGCTAACAAAATAGGGCAAACAAAAAAAGACTTGCTGGAGAAGGAGAAGTAGGAAAAGAATGATGAGTTTGGGTATAAAATGTGTGGGATTCCTGGGAAGGAAACTCCAGTCTCTATGGTCTCCTGGGCACTTGCTCAACCATGTTGTTTGAATGTCAGGCCAGGCTCTTGATGCTGCCCTGGGATGATTTACTCAGTAATATGCTTCCATACATATATATATATATATATATATATATATATATATATGTATATACACACATATATATATATTTGTGTGTAAATATATATGTAAATATATAACGGAACATATAAATATACATATTTACATACATGTAAATGTATATTTACACACACACACACACACACACACACACACACACACACACACACACACAGAGATTCTATGTATTTTTAGGTTGCAGAGTGTCTGGCTCCTTTCTCTTCCCAGAAAGCAAGCCACACCCCCTATAGCTGTCTCCAGAGAGCTGATAAGCAGTGGGTGCTGAGATCCTGCAGCTCTCGAAGAACTGGGTCCTTCCCTCCTCCCCCTTTGCTGCTACAAGCAAAGCCTGCCCACCTCCATACTCCTCAGACCCAAGATGGCCTGGAGTTAGACTAGATTTTTGTTGTTGTTACTTATGAGACAGACTCTTTCGATGTAGTCCTGGTTATCCTGGGGCTCACTATAGAAATCAGGATAGCCTGGAAGTCACGGAGATCTTCTTGCTTCTGCCTCCCAAGTGCTGAGATGTAAAGTTTGTATCACCATGCCCAGCAGTAGCTAGACTTTTAACAGCCCCTTCTTGACTTCTCATATGTAGACTGGGTCACATGGTATGAGCTCACCCTTGAAAGCCTAGAAGAGCAAGCAAACCTCTTGATTCCCTGGAATGAAGGCTCTGACTCTCCCTTCCAGGGAGTGGCTCAAAGCTCTCAATCTTCTAGACCTTGAGAAACGAGGGGAAACTGAGTGCCATTGAAAGCACTTTCCCTTCAGGACCCCATCATGCAACCCATGATGGCCATCTCAGCTAATGAAGCTCTTCCTGGGGCCTGAAGAACTGCTCTCCCACTGCATGCTGAGATGCTGGAACTGCCAGTAAAACTCCTACAGAGGGTAGATGCATCTCAGCTTCCCTTCTCCACCCACAAGCTCTGTATATGTAACAATGGTTGCTATTCTTTCCTATTATTTCCTATGCCCTAGAAACTCTAAGGTGTCCTGATGGATACTAGTAAATATAAAATTTGAAGATTGCGTTTTGATAGCATCAGGCTCATCATAATAGTTTCTTTACCTCCACAGAACTCTTTAAGCCTTTAGCACTGATATCCACGATAAATGGCACAGATTAAACCATCTGAAATTATGGCTATATTGGTCAAAAACAATTGAGCACCTAGCTCGGCCTAGTGGCACATACCTATAATGCCAGCAGCTGGCAGGCTAGGGAAAGGAGCATTGCAAGTTCAAGGCTGGGCTGGGCTACATAGCAAGGCCCTGGTTGTTTCTAATTATGCCACCTAGTTATTTCCTTACAGCCATCTTAATACACATAGCTTTGATCTTTTTTCATAATTCTCATTTCCAGGGGCCTTCCCTAGTGTATTGCTGACAGGGCTGACAGCAGCAAACAAGATAAGGAGTCGGCGAGGGGAGTGAGGGAGTCAGGAACGAATGGCCCAGGGAATCTCAAAGCTCTGACTGACTAGCAAACAAAACAACAACAGAAACTCAAACTAACACTCCTAGCCCTCAGCGCTTTCACATGTCTGAACATGACATCATTCAGCACCTCCAAATTTGCTGGATTACAGAATTCTTCTGGGGGAAAACAGATTGGTATCACTTTGGGAAGCACTGTCTTAGGCACTAGGTGCAAACACTGAGTGCCCAAGTCAAGCATGGTGGGACTTGGACCCAGATGATGCTCACATCCAACTGGACACTGGGTTGTGTACAATTGAAAGACTTCTAAAAAAAAAAAAAAAAGACAGAAGTTGGGGACTTTCACCAGGTCTTGAGACCAAGTTTCTAAGAAGAGTGGTGTCATTATGGTTTGGATCTAAACATGTCCTTCATGGGGTCATGTGTTTGAATGTGTGATCCATAGTTGGGGTCACTGGTTGGGAAGGCTGTGAGGCTGGCAGTGATCAATGGGGGAAGGCCTTTGAAAGTTCTCTTTTATTTTCCTTTACTATGTGAACATGCTATACTCTTAAATTTCCAGTGCCATGGACCAAGTCAAGATGGAAATTGTGAGCCAACATAAATTGCTTCCATCAAGAGTTGTGTATTGGTGTCAAAGTAACTAGTACAAGTGGCCTGCCATGTCATTTTCTAACTGGGCAGGACTGCAAAAATAGATTACTATATAGGGTTCTGACTGCTATGACAGTAAGGAAAAATTCTTTAATTGTACAGCTGCTTTCAAATTTACTTTTAATAACATGAATGTTCAGTAAGAAAAGTAGGGCTGGTGAGATGGCTCAGTGGGTTAGAGCACCTGACTGCTCTTCCGAAGGTGCAGAGTTCGGATCCCAGCAACCACATGGTGGCTCACAACCATCCGTAACAAGATCTGACCCCCTCTTCTGGAGTGTCTGAAGACAGCTACAATGTACTTACATATAATAAATAAATAAATAAATCTTTAAAAAAAAAAAAAGAAAGAAAAGCAGACTATAAGAGGGTCCCCCAATATCAACAACTGTTTAAAGTTATTTGCAGTTTGGCTTTAAAAGGGAAGAAACAGAAAAGAAAATAGTCCCAGTGATTAATCTAGGGATGACTTTGAGAAATTGTAACATTTCAATTGGATTTCATGGTGAAACAAAATCACACATGAAGGAGGGAAATGGGAAAAATGGGGGGGGCATTTTAAATGGGGAGGAGGACGGAGAGTTATACAAAGGGAGAGGAAGGGAAGAGAGAGAAATAATAACCTAAGGGTATTTTTAAAGCTGTAGAAAAACATTATTTTATAAGCTTACTTACACACACACACACACACACACACACACACACACACACACACACACACACAAAGGAGTTATACCACTTAGGATGATAGTATTCCAACAGCCAAACTAACAAAAGCCCTAGCAGCAGTCATGGGAAACCTCCCTTTGATTCTTGGTCATGGGAGTCCAAAGGAGTCCAGAAAGTACAGGCAGTTTCCATTGCCCTGGATGCCTTCCAGAGAGGGATGTGAGAGCCTGTAGTTGGAGACGGGGCTTGGAGGAATCAAACTGGAACTAACCTGGAAGCCTCCTCCTGAGGACTGGGTCACAGCTTCAGAAGGTTGCTATGCAGGCTACCAAGAGAGAAAAGCAATGAATAGTCCTTGACAGCCCCAGAACTGTGAACTATAACCGTGACCCAACCAGCAAGATGCCTCCAATGATGCAATTGTGGCATTTTATCTTGGGGGTAGCCAACAGCTGTCTAAATGAACTTAAGGTCTACTCATGCATGACACCGTAAATCTAACCAATCACCGATAGGTCATAGATCCTAGAGAAGAGCTTATTGCTTCCATTTCCTTAAGCCATTTAATATAACATCTAACTATTCTAAATATGTATTTTTATACCCACATATAAATGTAGCTCTCACTTTTCATTGGGAAGCATCTTTTTGCGACAGATGGAGACAACCACAGAGAGCTACAACTAGCAAAAATGCAGGGGACATGTTATTCATTCAGTCCATACCAGACTATCCTCTGAGAAAATCCCAGTGCTTCCAGATGAGAGAGTAATTTCAAAGACCACCAGACTCTGAGACCTTCTAGACTGTTTACTGATCTTGGCAGAGTTGAAGGTCTGTGGTGGTTAATTTGCCAACTTGATTGGATTAAGAACACCAAACACTTTCTGGGGAGGATTGACTGAAGGGGGGTACGACCAGCTTTTGATGGTGGAAGGCGTCATCCCATGGACTGGTGTCTTAGACTGAATTAAAAAGGAGAAAGCCAGCTGAGTACCCGCATTCTTCTCTCCCCACTCACTGGTGCACTGAGAAGTGAGCAAACCCTTCAGCTCCTGCAGTCACGGAGGTTCCTGCCATCTTGCCTTCCTAACCATATTGACTAACCTAACCAACCACCCATAGCTAAAGATTCAATTCTAGAGAAGAACCTTCCATTTTTCTAAATCATTAAATGTGATTTCTAACTGTATTCTAAATACCTACCTTATACCCACAGATAAACACACCTTTCACTAAAGTGGACTCTATCCCCTTGAACCATGAGCCAGAATAAATCCTATCTCTCTTAAGTTGCTTCTTATCAAATATCAGGTCACAAAGATGGGAGGAGACATCAGTGGGTGATCTTCTGAAGACCTAAAGTATAACCCTTCGAACAGCCCACCTCTCTCCTCACCCAGAAGCCACCCACAGAGATTCCAAAACCTACGGGCATGCCCAGCACACAATGCTGCTGTGTGTGCATTTAAGGTATGCATGTACATGTTCACGTGGATGCACATATTTATGTAGGAGAGTGCATACACATTCGTGTTAGTATGCAAGACTCAAGTCAGTACCCTCTATTGTCCCTCCCCTTGTGTTTTGAGGCAGAGTCAGGCTCACAGAACCTGGAGCTCACAGATTGGGAAAGAGTATGTATAGAGATCCTCCCTTGTCTACTTCCTCAGTGTAAGGATTGCAGACACGCACAACCTTTCTTGGCTTTTTATGTGGGTGTTGGGAATCTGAGCTCGGGTTCTTGTGCTGGCCCAGAGAGCGCTTCAGTGACAGAGTTATCTTCTCAGCCCCAAAGAGCCCCTTTCTTAAAGCCTGTAAGGTTTTTCTTTGAAATAGCCACACTCTTTATATATGATGATTAGCTATCTCAGCAAGACCCCAAACACTGAATCTCAATGTTTCAAAATACTGTACATGTGTAAGGCCAAGTGAAAACAAAAAGCATTCATAGCAGAAATGCACTATTATAGCCAGTACTCACGATACGTTTGTGGGTTCATTTGGGCACCTGATGGTCATTCATAACGCTATTGCGGTGGAAAGTGTCTTCTTATTCTTACTCAGGACATTGCTGCCACAGTCATAGGATGTTGGTAGAGGATGAACTTATTCATGGGCACAGGAGTTCCTCTGCCCACGCCTTCAGGCAAAGCCTGGCCTGTGGGATACTCTCAATACAGTAGCACCACAGGGTTGTTCAGAGAGGCCCACATAACTGAAGAGGACCCTTTTCTCCTCAGACCTCAGTGGGGGAATTTCTGTGCATAAAGGATGCTCTGGAGGTCTGCTCTCCCTCTCTCCACCCTGTCTTACTCCCAAACACAGCCTAGCTCATAAGCTCTGGGCCAGCAGTGATTGGCAAGCCCATCCCCCACATTCCTGGGCTATGCCCTTGTGAGGGAGCTGACTAAGTAAGCACCAGGTAGAGTTCCTCTGCAGGGAGCCCCACAGAGTTGGCCCCAAGGTGAAGATGTCTGCAGCTACAAGGCAGAGCTTGGCGGGGCTTTTGCTAAATCCCCACCAGCTTACATTAAAGGTCTTAGATGAAGGTCTCCTGGCCTAAAGCCAATAGGAGGTCAGCTCGACTTTCCCATTCACTGGCTTCTCCTTAACGGCAGAGACGGCCACCGGGACATGTCCTGCTTTCAAAGAAAAGAAGAAGGAACAGATGGCAAATGGGTTCTTTGGATAGGTAGAAGTGATAATCAAAGATTAGCTTCTTGCTTGGTGTGATTTCTCCCACCAAGGGATGGGATTGTTAGAGGACTGAAGAGACGCAGAGGTGGGATGCATGGAACGACCATTCTGGGAGCCGGAGGGGGAAGAAACCACAGCAAGGCACTGGGATAGGTAGATAAAAGGTGCCATTTCATGAGCCCAGATACTACTGATGCCGTCCCTCAAGTCTTCCTCTTGGCTTTTATTCCCTGAAATTTATCATTTTTCATTTCTCCCCTAACTCTCCTTCCACAGGGCTTTCCGTCAGGACTTGCCCAGAAATGTCCCAAACTTTAAGGTCCTTTGACTGAGGCTGTTCTGGGGTCTATAGGATATTCCTTCCTATACCATATAGTGCTTGCTTAAATTTTTTCTTTTTAATTTCTTTCTTGTTTTTTGAGCTAGGGTTCAGGCTGTCCTCAAACTCATGGTGGACCCTTTGCCTTGGCCTCTCCAGTACTGTGACTACAGGCATGAGCCACCATGCCTCGCTGTGCTCCCTGTTTGCTTGGCTTACTGTCACATAGCACTTTATGTCAGCCACTGTGAAGAAGGGTGGCCCCTGTGCTGATACATCGTGCTCCCGGAGCCTGGAGCCCTTTAGCAAAGAAAAGAATCCATCATCAAACACAGCACAGGAGTAATGAGCTGGGTCCTTGTGCCAGAAGCAAGTTCCCTGGCCACAGAATGGTAACACTACCATGGCTATAAAGAAGCAGAGGTTGGGTCTAAGAGCTGGAGGCTCAGGTCACGGTGAAGAAGGAAGGGACAAGAAAAAAGGAGACTGTGCTGTAGTGGAAAATGAAGAAGGGATGTTGCCGGGAGGTCACAGGGCACCTGTACAGAGAGCAAGAATCTGTAAAGGCAAGCAAGAGAGCAGCAAGTACGGGGTGTGGCGATGTGTGATGACATGAGGCGATGACATGAGGCACTGATAAGTGTGCCATCATGGTTCTGTGAGGAGAAAAAATTCAAGTGCGGGGAGGGAATCACAGCTTGCACAGGTAGCTGGCAATGAGAGTTTGTTAAGGGTTTTATGAAATGTAACTTGCATAATTGCCACAGGGTCCTATGGTATTAGCACAGAGATGGCTCCTAGATCCTGAGCCCAGGCACAAAGAAGATAAGTAGCTTACCCAAAGCCAAACAGCTAGGAAGTAATTTAGCCAGGAATGGACAGGCAGGTTAGTTCTACTGTGCTCAGCATCACCAGGATACCAATCAGCTCAGTCCCTGCAATAAAGCCTGCTGAGGAGGGAAAGAACAAGATGGGGTGGACAGACAGGGCTGTTATGAGACTGAGAGACAGTTTTTCTTTCTATGATGGAAAACCCTGACAGCTGGGCTGTGTGCTGACTGGGGCAATGGAGGTTCAGGGAAGATGGATGGCGGCAGCCAGAGTGCAGGAGCTGGGAGACTGAGAGATGGGGAGAGGGTGGGACTGACCTTTGATAGTGCTGGGTAAATCTGCACCCAGCCGTCTAGCCTGAGGCCAGAGGAAAGGGCATCCGTGAATGTGGCAGCTGGGAAATGAAGAGATGAAGGAGTACCTGTCTGCTAGTTTCCATGTCCTCGGTGAGGGATGAAGCCAGACAATTATCTGAGACCACGGTGGGGAGAAGGGATGGGTTTGTAAGAGGACTAAAGAGAGGCAGAGGAGAGATGCATGGAACGACCATTCTGGGAGCCAGAGGGGGAGGAAACCACAGCAAGGCATTAGGATAGGTAGATAAAAGGTGCCATTTCATAAGCCCAGATACTACTGATGCCGCCTCCCAAGTCCTCCTCTTGGCTTTTGTTCCCTGAAATTTATCATTTTAAATTTATAGACAAAGAAAGAGAGGAAACTTTTCCCCCCTGTTAGTGTCATGCTGGGACTGGCAGAAATGTGCCGGAAACAGTGTCGTTATAAATCTTGACGTATCCTAGGTTTGGAATTTCAAAAAGTGAAGGTGACGATAACCAGAACGCGGGTTTCCTACCTGCGGAAACTCAGGGTTTACTCCCTGTGGAGACTCGGGATTTCCTATCTGTGAAGACTTGGCGTTTCCTACCCTTGGAGACTCGGGGGTTTCTATCCGTGGAAACTGGTGCGTTTCCCTTCATCTCTATCAACGCCGATCCATTGCTCTTTTAAATATATCTTTAAAGGAAATAACTGATCTCAGGTAGAGTTTATGTCCACCTGGACTAAATCTCTGCCCTTTTGTTGGGACATCGAAGGCTTGAGTGGAACTGCTTTACAGGGCTCCGTGATCCCGAGTGGGTACGAGGCGCCCAGAGGGACTATTGAGTGCGGATCGCTGGGCCCACTCCAGTTTAGTAGACTTGGAGGGGGCCGAGAATGTGCACTTCCAACAGTTCACGGGGTGCTGCTGCTGCGGAAATGTTGGGGTGACTGTGGCAAGATGTCTTGTTTCAAGTTCACCCTGTTCAATGTCTCCAGAGGCAGAGAATGCGCCTATGTCTCACAGAGCAAGAACTAAAAATAAGACATCTTACTTTGATCCAGTGAAACCTAGAACGTTCTAGACACAAAGGTTCTTAGAATGGTCCTCACCCTACCTCCTTCCAAGTCACTGTTTTTTCTCTAAAACCGTAGGAAGGGAGGGAACCATTCTGCAAGAGCAGGCAGGGCCTATCCAGTGCTAACCCTGCAAGATGACAAGGTCTGCTGTTCATCAATTCATTTAGCTTTCACTTCAACCCTAAAGGCTAAGAACGTATTAGCATCCAGTTTACTGACTCTACTGGAGTAGAAATTTTACTTGGATCCCACAACAGGGAAATGGAGAGTTCGGCCAGTCAGGCTAACTCCAGTATTTTTCCATTTTTCCCATCCGTCAGGAGTAAACATAAACGAAGCTTTGGATGCTCTGGTCTGAAGATCCCTGGTGCTTGGGTAAAGCAGTCTTCTTAGGGCAGCACAACTTTTTTCTAAGGTCACTGGCATTATGGGACCTTAAAAACATCCCTTTCTATGAGTCTTTAACAGTATGACATCTGAGAAGCTACCCACTTTATTTTGGTTGTCTGAGGAGTATACAGACGAAAGGTTCAAGCCCTATGCTATGTTTACCACCTAGTGCAGGGGTTCTCAACGTTCTTAATGTTAAAGCGGAACCTGACTCACTATTGGCAAAAACTCACTTCCTGGGCTGGAGAGATGGCTCAGTGGTTAAGGGCGGTTAACCCTTTAACACAGTTCCTCATGTTGTAGTAACCCTCAACCATAAAATTATTTTCACTGCCACTCCATAACTGTAATTTTGCCACCATTATGAATTATAATGTAAATATCTGTGTTTTCTGATGGTCTTAAGTGACCCTGTGAAAGGGTCATTCGACTCCCAAAAGGGTTGTAACCCACAGGCTGAGAAATTCTGATCTAGAGCAATTACCAAAAACAACAGAGACTGAGGCTCTGGCTTTAGCTGAGCATCTCCATCAGCCAGCCAGGGCTCTGCAGTGCTAGTCACTCAGGAAGTGAGGTTTGCTTTTGTGTTTTTAAAGATTTATTTATTTTATATATGTGAGTACACCGTATCTGTCTTCAGACACCAGAAGAGGGCATCAGAACCCATTACAGATGGTTGTGGACCACCATGTGGTTGCTGGGAATTGAACTCAGGACCTCTGGAAGAGCAGCCAGTGCTCTTAATCTCTGAGCTATCTCTCCAGCCCAGGAAGTGAGTTAGGTTCTGCTTTAGTGGCAGGAGTTGAAGCAAGTTGGTTGGAAGGAGAATTATCTTTATAACTAAGTATAGGGCAGGAGCTAGGAATATGTGTGTTCCCGGCATTGGCTGGTGGAGAGACAATAACCGTGCCTTGGTATCTGCAGCTATGCAGTGGAGATAATTAGGAGTGTGAGGCAGTTTAGCTAAGGAACCATTATTGCCTGCTTGATCATTAGCCCATAGCTCTAACTGCATTCTGGCGGGTGCCTGCGTAAGGCAGCTGTGAACTTACTGTAAACTATGGATGGACAGAGTACAAAACGTTCTTCCCACAAGGCAGCCTTCTTAAAGGAAAAAAAAAGTTTACATCAACTGTGATAAGTAAATGCACTTAAAAGCAAAGACCTTTTAAAAATGCCCTGACACGCCTACATTACCTCTGTAGAAACAATAAAGGCCTGGGAAAAATATTCTTGGCTCTTTTTCGCATGATCAAAGATAGATAATAAGACATATAAAACCGGATATATTCCCTCATTGTATTTGTCTTTGTTAATCTTACTGTAATGGTCACCTCAAGGTTTGCTTGCTTTAGTAATAAAAATAAAAAGCACTTTGTTTGCACTTCCTGCGAGCTCAAACACCTCGAGTCCCCTCATTATCCTGATATGTGACATCGTTGGCATATCCTTTGACCCTTGAAGACTTAGCCTTTCTGGCTGCAGGGCAGGTCGACATTTGTTCTCAATGCTATATCATCAGAAGGCGTAGATGCCCAGCTGAGCACACAGTAGGGCTTCCCAAACTTACCAAGAAGCCCCTGGCTACAATGTCCAGATCTTCAACCCTGTAGTCAGACATGGAATAATCTCGCTCCCAAACCCTCAGGTTTAGAAAATGACTGAGTCTCAGATTCATAGACAGATATGAAAGGTATGACAGATGTGACTCCAGTCCTCCCAAAGAAACTTCTGCAAATAGAATGTTGCTAAATAGACTCTCTTGGGGAGTATGCCTCAGTGGATCCAAGTACTTGCTATGAAAGCAAGAGGACCCAAGTTTAAACCTCTAGCACCCATGTGAAAGGCATTGCCAAGTGTGCCTGGGATCTAAGAACTGGGGGGGGGGGGGGTGTCAGAGATAGGCAGACTCCTGAGGAGCTGCCTGGCCAGCCAGCCAAACAGAAACACTAAGCCTTGGGCTCAGTAAAAAACTGTTCTAGTTTGTTTTCTGTTGCTGAGATAAACACATGACCAAAAGCAACTTGGCAGAGGCAGGGCGATTACATCCTACAGCTTGCAGTCTACCTTAAAGGGAAGTCAGGGCTCAAACTGGAGGCAGGAAACTGGAGGCACGAACTGATGCAGAACCGTAGAACACTGCTTATTGGCTTGCTCCTCACAGCGTGCTCACTTTGCTCTTACAGAACCTAGGATCATTTGCCCAGGAGTGGCACCACCCATAGTGGGCTGGAATTTCCCACATAATTATTAATCGAGAAAATGTCCCATAGGCTTGCCTAGAGGCAGTCCAGTAACTGAGATTCCTTCTTGCTGGATGACTCTAGCTTGTGTCAAGTTGGCAAACAAACAAATACCCCACCTCTAATCATTGGCAACCAGTGGTATCATTTCTTTTGGCTAAGATCAAATTTAAAAACTAAGATCAAAAGTAATAGAGGAAAACACCCACTGTTCTTTAGTCTCTGCATGTTCATATGCATGTGTGCATATACGCGAGCGCATACACAGACACACACACATACACACGTTGCTCTTTAAAGATCCTCAAGGCCTTCACTACAACATCTGCTTCAATGATAGAAAAGCCAATGGTAATAGCATTGAAGATAAGTTTTTATGGCCATGTAATGAACATTATAGAGGAACTTGTATGTAATATATAGAGTAGTGGTTGGCATCTGTATTCCATTAGGATATGTCAGACACATAATTATCACACGTCATTCACATGACCCTAGCAATTATGTATTGACATCATCCCCGTTACAGTTGGGGAAGCTGACGCTGATACAGGGTAAGCATTGATGATTGACCAGGGTATCGATCCATGCAGTCTGAAGCCAGAGCTCAGATCGGTATCTACAGTAATAGTATTTTCCTTCTTCCTGACAAAAATGATCTTGGTGAAGCTCTGCCCCTTAGTGAGGAAGGCAAATGAGCACCAGGAACAACATTCATAAGTAAGTCTGGCTGGGAACATAAAAGGGGCAATTAAGGTACCTAGAAAAATCCAAAGGGGACTTCAGAGCTGAAGTGGCACCAGAGGTGGCTGTTGAAAGAGTGAGAGTCACTGCAGCAGGCAGAGGTGAGGGAGAACGTGTACTCAGGTGATACAGAAGGACTCATGGGGTCCCTAAGACCCCAGAGCCTTCCGTTTAATAAGCCCCAAGAGATAAAGGTTGGACTCACCTTCTATTGCATCTGTAGGGTTTGAAGTGTTACTCTGGTTAAGGCTGAGCTCTGCCAGGTAAAATTCTCTCTCTCTCATCAGGCAAGCTTGCACGGTGCTGTCAAGCATTCTGCCTGATTGGCTTGAAATGGAAGACAAAGACGCTAGGGCCAAGTTCCAGGGGTCTCCTTGGCTCGAGCCTCCATCATTGACTTTAGCTACCTTCATGTGACAAAGAGACACCCATTCTTTCTCCGTGCAGTAATCTCCTTCTTTGGACATCTTCATCAGCCCTATGGTTTTCTATAACTTCAGATAGGCTAAAGAGGTTTCCCGGCTCTTTAGCAGTGTCCTGTGGAAGTCTGCTCTGCTGATATTTGTGATTTCTCTGTTCTGATCTCTCTACTTCTCTGGATATTCAGCCTTTCTCCATTTCCCTTCTCTTCCTAGCTCTAAAAATAAGTGTTCTTCACTCCCTGTCACTGGTCCCTTTGTCCTCCTATGGGCTCTCCTTAGGGCCCTCCCACTCCCATGTAACCAACCATTCCTTGCCTGACCCCTCCTAGTTTCTTCCCCGTGTTTTCTGGGCTTTTCTCATTATCATCTGATGGTCCCAGGGGAACCTTAGACTCAATGTGCACCTAATGTAAGGAGCTCCCCTATCAAATCCCTCTCCTTCAACTCACTCTGCCCATCCAGGACCAGGGTACTCATTCCAGGACCTGCCCCTTCTACTGATCCGTACCCTTCTCTCCCTCATGTTTCTCAAATCCACTTCCCTTCTCCAAGTCTCTACTATCTTTTTCCGTTCTCTGACTTTATTATTTGGACAGCAACTGCCTCCCAACTGCTCTCATTGCCTCCAGACTTGTGCTTCTCCAAGGTGAAAATCCAGGTTCCTCTGCTCGAGAATGTCTGAGGGCCAATCATCACCAGCACCCAATCCCCAGCTCAGGCTGGTAAATAAGACCTTGTGTGACCTGGTGTCACCTCTCTGTCTACGTCTCAGAATCCATGTTGAGATGGTATAACAAAGTAGCAAGCAGCTTTCTGTGCTGGCTCATGAGTTTTGGTTATCCTGTTTCTTCTACACAGAGTGTCTTTCTCACTTTTAAAACTTGGTCCCTAAACTAATTCATTTTTCAAGAAGCAACCCAGATATTTGGCTTAGGAAAACTTCCCTGATGCATCGGGCAAGGAAGGGCTCCAATTGCATTCTGAGCCTATCATCCCATAACAAAGGAATGAGATCACGGAGACTCCTTCTCTAGTGTCAGACCCTTGTCAGCATCTTGGTCATCTTTGTCCCAGTGCCTAGTGCAACACCCATCAGAGAACAGACACCCGGTTATACTGTTCACCAGAACATATGCTCTCAGATTAGTGATCCTGACCTCCACCCTTGGACTCCAAGCAGCACTTGACAAATGGTCCATTAGTGACTGCTGGTGCCATGGACAGCCATGATGGCAGGAGAATCTGGATCACACAGCTCCTCATGTGCCAGGGCATTCTTTCCCCGAAGCATACATATTCTGAGAGAGAGGATGAAAGGATCAAACTCTAGTAAGGGAGCAATCTGCTGGGTCTGCAGAAGATGGGATGGCAGGCCCTCCCATGAGCTATGTCTTGGAACTATCAATGAGAGGAGCGATTATGAATAAAGGGGATTATGGCAAAGAAAGGAGATTAGTTGGCACTGAGAGAGGACACTGGGTTCGCCAAATAGGTTCTGTTTGTATCTAGAGAAAAGCTTTCTGATCCCACTATCCATTGAGATGATCAGGGTCCCTCTTCCCTGTCTGTCACCCTTGTGGCTTGTCCCTGATTTTGCAACTGCAACATTTAAATGGTGAACAAGGCAACCAGGGTCACTAAGAGAAGCCTCTGTTGATCCTAGTGGGTCACTAAATCTTAGAGGGTGGGGGGACCCACATTTTGAACACCCACCTCTGGCTGATCCTCCAGCAAAACCAGTCTGGCTGGTTGCAATGTATTATTAGAAAGCCCACGTGCCTGACCTTGGAACAACAGAGACACTTGTTTCCCATCCTGGAGAACCTAAGCTTGGGTGGTAGAGGAGGAAAGCCATGGCGGGAACAGGAGCAAGCTCCTCAGAGGGTTCTCAGAGAGTGGGTTTAAAGCTGCCCCACCCCTTATGTATATAGCTTCAGGGCTATGAAGAGCCTTTACAAGGGGTAATGAGATTCAAGACGCCAACAAAGTACCTAGTATGCTGGTGCTTTCAAAATGCTAGCTCCTGACACGGGTGCTTCCGACTGCCATCCAGACAGGCTGAGGCTTCTGGACAAAGATGATTGACACCTGTTGCTCCTCAGGGCGTTGGCCCAGCACAGTGAGGGAGGGGTGCTGTCCAGAGCCCCTCTCTGCTGATCCTGCAGAGCCTCTGCCCCGCCTCTTGCTGAACATGAGTGAGGGAGGTGGAGTTCTCTTTTAAGGGAGGAATTTTCTAGGCTGTGTGGGAAGTGATGTTCTTTACAGACTTTTCATTGTTAATCACTCTCCTTTCTGCCACCTCACCCTCCTTTTCTTTTCTTAACTGGAAGAGGCACATGAAATTGGAAGACTGGGTCTTCAAACAACCCCTAGAACCAGCATGTGTGTCTTCCTAAAAACTGTTAATGAGTTAGGACTGACACTGAAATCATCATCTATTTCCTAGTGGGGGAGAAGGAGATTGGAGGATGGGCCAGGCCGCCACCACCACCACCACCACCATCACCATCAACAACAACAACTACAACAACAAAATCCTTTCATTTTCCATCTCTTTTCAATCAGAAAGGTAAATGATGTCCTAACGGGGAACCTGGAGTATAGCTGAGGAACAGTAGGCGGCAGGTGGGCATGCGTCTTTTTATTGTATTTTATTTTAATTTGTCTAGTGGGTTATGTAGCAATAACCATCAGGGTGTCCTTTCTGGGCTCTCCTGGGAAAATGAGGGACCCCCACCTTGCAGCCGAGATTGGGCTGGAGCTGGGTGTTAGTGTGAGACTGCAGAGACAGTATGCCCACAGGAAAGTGTTGAAACACGTCTGTCTGTCTGCCTGCCTGCTCACCACCAGCCCTGCTCTCCATCCAACCTCTGCAGCTCCATGAACTGGGTTTACTGTGCCTGAACATCTCAGCTGAGTCCTCAGTGTGGAACACACAGTTTTCAGTCCACAGCTGCCTTAGTAGGGATGAGTCTTTCATAAGAAAGAAATCACCTACCAGAACCTTCCCTGAGTCTGGGCAGTTGCTCAGGGCTGCTAAAGTTGCTTATTAACCTCTTCCTCTCCCAGTGCTGGACCGGATAAAGTGCAAGTGTGACCCTGTAGCACAGCCCACAGGTTCTTAGCACCTCCCAAAGACCCCACCCCTGTTCTCAATTTAGGGAGAGAGAGAGAGAGAGAGAGAGAGAGAGAGAGAGAGAGAGAGAGAGAGGATTACCTCCAAAAGATGATCTGCCCCAAGGAAGCCATGGAGAGGGAGTTCCTTCCCACAGTCCTGCTGTGTGTGGGGCCAGATTTTGGTGAGTGGAGCTGCCTGCCTGCTGCTGCCCTCCTGGGTGTTGTGACTCACATCGGGTTCCTTTGTGCTGTCTTTAAATAGTGCAGGCTGGGAGGGGTGCATGTAGCTGTGGACGGCTCAGGTATGAGGAAATAGCTCCGTGAAGCCAAGGCCCAGGGATGCCTTTCTAGGCCCTGACCTGTGAAAGGGTGAGGAGAAGTTTCCCAGTCTCTACCTCGGGGCTTGAATTCATACAGGTCGCTATCTTTCAATTGCACAAGGCCACAAGGAGGATCTAAACTCACTGTCTGAGGAATTCCAGGAAGCTGCAGGGTTGGTAGAAATGCTGATCCCTGCTGGTGTTGACCTCAGACCTTGGCTGGGTCACCCGTGATAGAGTTTCTCTCTCATGCATCTGATCCCTGCTGGTGCTGACCTGAGACAGCAGACTAGGTTGTGCCCCCCCCCCCCATGCCTCCCCTAGAATCATTCTCTACGTTCAATTTCTGCTGGTGTACTCACAGAGAGGCCATGAGCTGAAGCTACAAGAACCCTGGTGTGCCCTGGTGTTGAAGAACTCTGACAAAGCTAAGTGAGGAGATCTGATTTCCTTTCAGGGAGAGGGTGAGGGGACCTGTCCCTACTCCCATTTCTTAATGCTGCTTTGAGGTTCCAGAGATGTTGAGAATATATTGCACAGAAAATTATTCAAGGTGAGTGGATAGCATTCTGAATTTCATGGCAAGGCAGCTCTCTCTCTCTCTCTCTCTCTCTCTCTCTCTCTCTCTCTCCCTCCCTCCCTCCCTCCCTCCCTCCCTCCCTCCCTCCCTCCCTCCCTCCTGTCTTTGAAATGGGTCTCACACTGTAGCCCTGGCTGGCTGGCTTGAAACTTACTAGTTTCACAATTGTAGCCCAGGCTACCTCATACTTCTATCAATCCTCCTGCCTCAGCCCCTGAGCACTGGGATCACAACCTAGGATGCTTTGAAAAGAATAAAGCTTGCTTCCTGCGTACCTCTTCTACCCTTGGAAGGGGAATGAATGCCTTTGATGATTAGGTAACTTTCCCAGGCCTTCTATGGCCAACCCAGAATGGGTCAGGGACTTTGGGAACCAGCAGAGAGTGGAGCTGAGAAGGAGAGAAGACTGAGTGGCAAGAGGAGAAAACTTCAGAAGAGAGGACTGAGCTTGGCAGTCAAGCACAGGGAGGTTGATTTCCTGGGTGGTCTCAAGAACACTTTGCCTTTCTCTAAAGCAGGGGTTCTCAGCCTTCCTAATGCTATGACCTTTTAATACTGTTCCTTGTATTGTGCTGACCCCAACCACACAATTATTTTCATTGCTACTTCATAACTGTAATTTTGCTACTGTTATGAATCCCGATGTAAATACCTGATATGCAGGCTGTCTGATACATGGCCCCTCCTAGGGGTTATGATGGCAGGTTGAGAACCAGTGCTCTGAAGCGTCCCTTAGGGAGTTAGCAGGTTTAGAAGAGGCCCCCTGTGCTTGTCCTCTCCCTGAAATAAGCAAAGAGCAACACCCTGGAACCTATGCAGTGTCCATGAAGATGGGTCCTTCCAGGGTTCAGGAAGCTGAGGTCCCTAGAGGCCATAGTTTCCTTAGATCTATACATTCTGAGCAAGAGCACAAAGGTCCAACCACTCGATGAGCTCTGAAAGGAGCGGCTCCACCTCCAACACTCCTCCAGCCACCACATGTCATCGCTAAGGTCTGAGGAAGGTCCTGGAAGGAAACAAGACAACTCCAAACACAGGGGTCTGGGGGAGATGTCATTGGGGGCAGGTGCACACTGCCCCGTAAGGAAGGTAAGGAGCTAAAGAAGCCACAGGCTGCACAGTGGGCGTTGCCACAGCAGGGATGCAAGCTGAAGAACATTCTGCCATCTCTGGAGAAGCAAACTGACATCACTCCAGTTCTGGCTGTGAAACAGAAACAGTGAACATATTTTTAAAAATGGCAAAGGGCATTGTGGTGTGTGTGTATACAGAGAGAAAGACAGACAGACAGACAGACAGATAGACAGACAGAAGCTTTGCTCCCTCTCCAGCCCTTGAGGGACACCCACTGTTCTCTGTGACTCTGCTAATGCCCCCCACCCTGCCCAGTCATCCTCACTCTCCCCTCAGCCATGGGCTTCCCTGTGATTGTGTCCTCTGGCCACTCTTCCCACAGCACCATGTCCCTAGAGTGCCCTCAGCTGCTGCTCTGCTCCGCTTCAGCTGCCCTGTATCTGGACTCCTGAGCACCTGTGTCCTCAGCTCAGGTCCTTTGAGCTCTGGCTCCTTACAGCCAGCTGCTGAGTCGTCATCTCTCCACTGGGCTCTCCCCTAGAGACTCCACAACTTCATCTGCATCTGCCGCCTGACCCATCTTCCTTGTTACAGCATTCAGAACACAGCAACCTTGCCGGCTGTTTGTTGTAGAGGTCAAGGGGAATGTGCCCTCTGCCCTCTGAAAGGTCAAGGAAATAAGTCTGCAAAGAGAGATTACAAAGAAAAGATTAAAAAAAAATTGATTAACTTCCAAAAGGAGAAAGGTGCGCACAGGGAGACTCACAGGAGTGATTAGTCACTCACTTAACTTTATTAAAACCCATCATGCTCTGCTTGCTTTAAGGACAGTTCAGAGAGAGGCTCATAGTGCTTATCAGAGGACTAGGAGATTTCCAAGCAGTCTCATTGGAATTTAAATGTACAGAAGGAAAAGATATTATCTTCTCATTCTTTCTGACCTCTGTGGGGCTTCGTGGTAGGGTAGAGGGCAGCCCACTCTTAAAAGAGATGGGGAATTCCAGAGTTTCCACCCAGCCTTGAGTGGGCAGAAGCAAGCTTTCCCTTTAGGTCACATGCTTCATGTGTCTTCACACACCATATTTGGGTGATATCAAAAAGCGTCACCCTTGCCCCCCTCTTCTCTTGTTCCGCATATCCCTACATCCAGCCATCTCCCGATTCTCCCTCTTGGATGACTTTGCTATGGTGGTCTGAACAAAGTAGCCCAGGCTGGGCAGCCCCAACCACAGGGCTTTATCCCTTCTCGATTCTGAAGGCTCTAAGTCTGGGGATGATGCACTGGCAGCTCTCTCTCTCTCTCTCTTTCTCTCTCTCCTGAGGTCCCTCACAGCAGCGTGGGGTCTTCTCCAGAATCTTTCTCTACACAGCTGCTTCCTCGTCTCATCCTCCTACCAGGACAGCGGCCATATTTAACTAAGGCCTGGCCTGAAGGCCTCACTTGAGTCTCATGGCTTCTTTGCTGGCTCTGTCTTCTGAGTGCTGACATTCTGAGGTTCTTTAAGGGTCAAGCTCAAGGGTCTTGGAGAGAGATAATTCAAATGGCAGCGTTCCTTTATACATCCAATTCCTTTACACGCTCCTTTATACGTTTTACTCTCCAATATGACTAGGCTCCCACTAGTTTCCAATTGATTATTAAATTTATTTTATTACTTAAATTATTAAACTTATTAAAATAATTTAGTGGCTTGGTGAGATGGTTCAGTGAGTAAAGTGTTCACTGTGTAAGGGCAAGGACCTGAATTTAACACCGCCTCCCCCCAGAAGTTCAAGTAAAGCCAGACACAGCAATTTGTATCTGAATCCTCAGTGATGCAGTGAGATGGGAGAGAGAGATTGGAGAATCTCTGGAAACTCACAGCCAGCTGACCTGGTGTAAACAACAGCAACGACCCTCACATGCACATACACACACACACACACACACACATACACACACACGCACACACACGCACACACTTCTTTTGAGGTGGAGCTGGAGAGATGGCTCAGCAGTTAAAAGCATCTTACAGTACTCAGATCTGGTGTACTTCCATTCCAATGCCTTCTTCTGATGTCTGTGGGCTCATGCACACACATGGTGAATATACATACACCCAGGTACACATACACACATATAATAAAATAAATAAATTAAACAAGATTTAGTTTACATGTGTCATTGTTCCCACAGGCAGCCTCTAGGGGGCATTTGACACACTTCTGCAATGCAGAATTCTAAAATGCATGCTGTCTCTCTCCCTGCACTGTGTGGACCAGGCATTTTCCACTGCTTTCTCTAAAGTGACACGCTTTCTCAGGACAAGCAGCCTGGTTATTTGTTGGTCTCTCCACCTAGAATCCATCCCCCCCTTTTCTTTGTTTTATGCAGATTTGTGGTTTACCTGCTCCCATGTGACCCTGGAGACTCTGCTTGCGACTGTTGACTTGTCTGTGGCCTTTACTAATCACACCGTAAAAATAGGAACAGCATTCTAACCTCCTTTGTATTTCACACTAACTGGAGGCATGCACAGAACAAGCGATCATTAAATATTTGTTGAACAAACACATCTGTTCCTTTCACAGTGCACAGCCATGGCCTGGTTTCCTGTTTCCTGCTTCTGCATCTGTCTCATTCCTGGTATACAAACTCCTAGAGGATAAAAACCATATTTTTCTTTGTCACCAGGTCCTAGCACCAACCCAGACATAAAAGGACTGTAACAATTGATGGATGGGAAGAGGGATGGGCTTGGACTGTGACCCATCAATCAAGCACCTCCTGGAGCTGTCTGACGAGCTGGATTGACACTGCTAAGGGTGGAAGAGAGCATGCTGCATTGGGAAAGAAGGAGCCATTTAGGCTTGAGCACAAGAGGAAAAAGGGAAGCAAAAGTAATTTGTTTCTTGAAATAAAATCAGCTTCCTTTTTATTGATCTTGAGAAAGAAAGTGACAGAGACAAACTGAATGCATGTGGACCCCAAAAGCCCTCCTGTGAACGTTTTAGGTGATTCATACAGCTGGGCTTCAAACTTCTCACTTAGTATTGTACATCTGTCTGTGTGCCAGGCTTCATGTCTCCTGGGACAGCGAATCCTGGCCGGGATAGGAAGAGCATCCACACCTGTGTGAGGCGTCTGCAGTTTTCACACAAGACCCTGAGCTCACATGACCCTTACCACAAATAACCTTGGGCAGGAGTATTACAACTGGGGAGACTAAGCCTCAGAGATGAGCGAGCTGTCCAAAGCCTACCAGTCTGGGTTTCCCAGGGTCTTACTTGCTGTCATATATATATATATGAAATCATATTAACAAAAATACTGACTTCAACGTTCCTTTTTTTTTAGTTGTTTATTTTATGTATATAAGTGCTCTGTCTTCACACACACACCAGAAGAGGGCATCAGATCCCATTACAGATGGTTTGTGAGCCACCCTGTGGGTGCTGGGAATTGAACTAGGGACCTCTGGAAGAGAAGTCAGTGCACTTGAGCACTGAGTCATTTCGTTCTTGAACCTGTATTCTAAGACCCAAACTTCTAGCTTATCTATAAATTGTATCTCTCATAGTCTCAAGCCATTTGCCTGGAGTTTCTCAGGAAAGCTGTTGGGGCGTCTTCTGCCAATGACCTTCAGGTCATGCTTCCCTTTCTTGGTGCCTTTGAGCAATCTTGCCCTGACACTTGGTCTTTGTAACATTAGCAGACATGGTACAGGTAGAGTACTTAAGCATTTGGGATGTCTTATGTGGCCTCCGAGCACTCTTCTGCCACTGCGTGAAGGGGGATGAGATGAGCCATTCCAGCAGGGACCCCTGAAATACCAGCGCCCAGCTAACCTGTGGCTGATTTCAGCCACACACATAACCTCAGGTTAGGGGAACCCCCAGCTCAGTCTGAATTACGCAATGGAGAACAAAGAAAGCAGCTGTGGTCTTAGTACTACATTAGGGGGCAGGTTGTTACTGAAGCAGTAGATAATTGGCACACTAGTCTCTCACTTTACCCCTCTCCGCCTTTCTCTCTGATGTTCTCTGCTTCTGAAGCTACTTCCTGTGTCATTTCACTATTGTCGGCACACACTAAGTCAACCCTAATCTCTGTAGCAAAGAAATGGTATCTCATTTCTAAATTGGAACTGTGCTAAGGCATGTTACATAGATGCATTCATATACAACCGTATGTATGTGTGCCTTGGAGTTTTAAGAAAGTTAAAAAAAAAGTTATTGAACCTGAATACAGGAAAGCAATACCAAGGGACCATGTTAGTTATGTTTGTCTTTGTGGCAAAACCTGTGTGTGGGGGGACAGGGGGTGTGCAGTAAAATAGGCAAGATTTATTTTGACTCATGTCTGCATGGTTCCAGTCCAAGGTTAGCTGTCTCTATCCTCAGGCAAGGTACAGCATCATGGCTTTCAGATGTGGTAGCACAGAGCGGGTCACCTCATGGCAGCCAGGAAGGAGAAAAGAAAATAAGACAGGAATGCCAAGACACGACAGACTCTTCCCAGACATGCCTACTAACCTACTTCCTCCAGCCGGGCCTTTCCTGCTAATAGACCCCACTCTGAGTCCATGAACAGAGTAAGCTCTCAGTGAAGTTGGAGCCACCAGGAAGCCTTTAACAAACGAACCTTCAGGAGGACTCTTAATAGGCAAACCACTATAGGGAGCCTCAGCTGTTCTAAGTAAGAGCCCTACGTTTAAAGCCATATTTCAGGCGCCCTTTCATACACTAGTATAATTCAAAACCAGCTCTAAAAACAATACCTTGTGGTTAGCAAGGTGTGGTGGTTTGAATGAGAAATGTTCCCCAACGGGCTCTGATATTTGAACAGTAGGTTTTCAGTTTGTTTGGGGAGGCTTAGGCAGTGCAGTCTTGCTGGAGGAAGTACATCACTGGGGACAGGCAGTGAGATTATATACACCCCACTTCCAGTTTGCTCTCTCTCTCTGCTGCCTTCATTTACAGTTGGAAGCTCCCAGCCTCCTGCCACCATGCCTGCTGCTTGCTCCCACAGCTCCCTGAAATGAAGGATTCTTACCCCGCTGGGACTGGATGATACTAAGTACTCCCTGTTCTTGGTTATGATCTTCTATCACAGCAACAGAAGAGTAACTAGTACACAAAGCTTTGGAATTTTAAGACGGTTTGCTAAAGGAGATCTTTAACATGTATGTTTACTTGTCGTTGACACATAGTACTTAAATGTAACTATTTTTATGGAGGGCAGGGTGACATTTCATATGTGTGTGCAGTTTTAACTGATCATATCAGGGTCACTGGAATATCTGTCACCTCAGTCATGTGTCCTTGCTTTGTGTTGAAGAAGACTCAAGATTGTTTCTACTAACTATTTTGAAACTACCACCAATTATCTCAAGCATATTTAGGGGAAAGACCTTATATTCAGCAGAGCTAGCAAGAACAGACCTTTGTAATCTTATTGCAGGAAGCCCCAAAGGGTTCAGTACCGGTGGCGGTGTGTGTGTGTGTGTGTGTGTGTGTGTTGCTGTTACTTAACCAATATTAAGGAGTTGGACTAGAAATATAGTACATTGATAGATAGAGCAGCGCCTAGCAAGCACAAGGCCCTGACTTCAAGCCACAGTCCTGAAAAATTAAGGAGCTCTATTTCATCTGACGGGAGCAGTGTCTGAGGCAGACGCCGTGCCTTCTCTCTATCTTTCCTTTCAGCCCAAGGCCCCAGACATAGTCTCCTGGAAGCCACCCCCGGACTTACTAGTTTGCAATTTTGTTTACAATCCTCACTAAGCCAGAATACACTGGAGCACGGATAAAATCTCTGGTCAGCTGACTCCAAATTCAGTGCTACCCCATTAGGTCTTAGGGGACACTAACAACTGACCACAGCTCTCTTTCCTATCAGAGTGGGGATGCTGCCTTTGAAAACAGCAACCAGACATCTCTGACCAAGCAGTTGGAGGTGGCTGTTGTGGCACGTGAGGTAGTCAGCCAAGTTGTAACAGAGTTGGCGGACACAGCTGGTGTCCGTTGGTGTACGGTCTGGGGCTGAGGCATGAAGGTACTGGTAGGTTTGCTCCTTCTGAGGGCTCTGAGAGAAGAATCTGCCCCCATGGGCGAGTGCTTCTCTCCTTCCCCTGGAGATGGTTTCCCCTTCCTGTTTACACATATGTCAGGATGCTTCTCCTTGTAAAATGTACCAGTCATATTTGCTTATAACCCGTGCTGAAGACCTCACTGAAATCTGCTTACTTCTGTAGCTAGACTTACTCCAAGGAGGGTCACATTCTTGAGTTCCCAAGAAGGGAGGCATTGTCAAGACTTCAACATGTCCTTTTGGTGGGTACCGAAGTCCTTGTGTTCTTTCTTAAGGTGTATGTTGAAATGAAATACTTTTTTGCTTTAACTCTTTTGCAGAGCTCAGGGTTGAAGTCACAGCTTTGCATGCACAAGAAAAGTGCTCTTGCCACTGAGCTACACCCACAAGACCGCATGTGCTGAAATCTGAACCCTCAGGGTGGTGGGCGTATGGGGGGGGGTGATTTAGGATTAGATCAATGTCTTGATAGAAGGAACTCTGGAGAGCACTCTCTCTGCCTCCTCTCTCTGCCACGTGAAGAACTACATACAAAAGGTCAGCAGTTCCCAGAATCATCCCCATCAGACCTCCCTCGAGATGGTACCTCAGTCTTGGAACTCTGAGAAACAAATGTTGTTTAAACTGCCTGGGATATGGTTAAGGCAGCCTAGGAGACAACTCCATTGCCTCAGTCTCTCAGGGCACTCTCCTTCTCAGCAGCATCTAAGGCCTATGGGCCAGAGGCTGCATAGGCTCTGGGTGTTCATAACCACAGCTTTGGGAAACTGCACACCCACAGGAAGGATAGCCAGAGCAGTGAACTGCTGCTATCACTCAAAGGAGAACTAGTCCTCCCTGACCTACTGACAGGATTGGCCCTGTGTCTTCCTAGCCAATGGACAATGTGTAGGCGCCACATGTGCTCCTCATAGGATCTGGTCTCCCCAGTGAGGCCACCGGTGGTTATGAAAAACACCTTTCATGCCACAGCCACTGAGATTTGAGAGTTGTTTGTTCTCAGCCTTGCTTCACTTATGAGTGTCCCAACCTTCTCAAATAGGAAAAAAAAAATCCAAAGAACTGCTTTAACTAATGAGTGTAGTTCTGTGGCTGCCCCTCAGTAGTAAAGCCTTGCCCAGGAGGCTGTGCTGCAAGAAGAAGAATATACGTGTGCAACTGTGTAGCAAACACAAGGGTAAATTACACGTGACTCAAAGATTATGGATAATTTATGAATCTATGACAGGACTAGACAAACATAATAATTACCTTTGTAATCTTAGGACAGGGAAGGGCTTCCTAAACACAGCCCAAAATCCAGAATCCAAGACCATAGAGCAGTGGTTTTCAGCCTGTGGGTTGAGACTCCTTTGGGGTCACATATCAGATAGTCTGTATATCAGACACTTACATTGCAATTCATAACAGTAGTGAGATTACAGTTATGAAGAAGCAACATAATTATGTTATGGTTGGAGGTCACCACAAGTGGAGGAACTATATTAAAGGGTCGCAGCATCAGAAAGATTGAGAATAGATAGTGATACATTGCATAAAAAAAAAAAAAAGTAGCCCAGGAGAATTAACAAGAGAAAGACTTTAGTCTGGGGTATAGCTGGTGTCTTAGTTATGATTTTATTGCTGTGAACAGACACCATGACCAATACAAGTCTTATAAAGGACAACATTTAATTCAGGCTGGCTTACAGATTAAGAGGTTCAGTCCATTCTCATCAAAGTGGAAACATGACAGCATCCATGTTCACCAGGCATGGTGCAGGAGGAGCTGAGAGTTCTACATCTTCATCTGAAGGCTGCTAGCAAAATACTGGCTTCCAGGCAGCTAGGATGAGGATCTTAAAGCCCACACCCACAGTGACACACCTATTTCAACAAGGCCACACCTACTCCAACAGGACCACACCTTCTGATAGTGCCACTCCCTGGGCTGAGCACATACAAACTCTAATAGCTCGTGTGCTGGATGGCCTGACTCCTTACTCTCTACTTCACCATCCTATGCTGACCTCCCATGCTGTCTCCAGCCTCAGCCCCCTGATTTGCTTAAAGCCCTGCTTATTTTGCCATTGGGTCAGCAGCAGACATGGGCACTGGTACTGCCTCACTGCTGGTATTTTGCTTGTTTTTAAATTTTTTTAACTGTCTTGTGACCACCCTGAGAAAGCTTTTGGCCTACCAGGTGGCTAGCTATGTCCTCTTTATTGGCAGCGAAGGACAGAGCACTTGTGGAACACAGAACGACCTTTCTCAGCTGAGTCTGTCTTGAGCAAAAGGTGGCCATTGTTTCAAGTTAATACTTTCTGTGATGGCTTGTGACACAGGAAAAGAAAATATCATTGATGCAATAAACAAAACGAGAATCAAAGACAAATGGCAGATGGAGGAAGCTCTCAGAGCTCATCTTCTGAGGGGTTGTTTTTCATATAGAAGTTTACTGTAATTCCAGAGAATAATGGCTGAAAAATATGAGTTTACTGTTCATTATAAAGAAATCACAAATCACATTCAAAATGTATGAAAACATAGGCTCAGCCATCAGTTTAATGCCAAATAAAGCTACGGAGATTCTAATGTCAGCCTGGCCAGCAGACTGTACTAGCAATGTTGCAGACAGGTGCTTTCATACACTGAAGGCGGCAACTTAAACCTCACTAAGGCGAGATAGATGAGTGAGTTGTCTGGATTATACAATGCTATGCAAATATGAAAACGGACAAGGAAGCTGGTGTGTACAGAGATGAAAAGCTAGCCAAGATCTTACCGAAAGAAGCCAGTTGCAGAGGGACACAAACACTTGTGTTTGCTTGTGTCTGCCACTCACTGCCTTCTCGGCACTGGTGAGATTTAGGTTTGCACATGCAATGCTCCCAGTACAAGGTATGCTCTTCTCTCTCATACTCCAGATACTTCCCATCCTTCTAAGTCCATAAGAATCCCATCTTTCTTCCTCTTCCTCTTCCTCTTCCCTTTCCTCTTCCTCTTCCCTTTCCTCTTCCTCTTCCCTTTCCTCTTCCTCTTCCCTTTCCTCTTCCTCTTCTCTTCCTCTTCTTCTTCTCCCTCCTCTTCCTTCTTCTCCCTCCTCCTCCCCCTCTTCCTCCTCTTCTTCCTCTTTCTTCCCCCCTTTTCCCCCTCCTCTGCCTCCTCCTCTTCCTCTTCCTCCTCCTTCTATTTGTGGGGGAGGACACAAAGGTTGGGGGTGGAGCTGGGAGGACTAGAAAGTTGTTATAATCAGGGCACATGATATGAAATTCACAAATAAAAATATTATGGGAAAACATCTTACGGTTTTATTGCCATGAAGAGAAACCATGACCATGGCAACTCTTATGATTGAAAACATTTAACTGGGTCTGGCTTACAGTTCAAAGGTTTAGTCCATTATCATTATGGTGGTATACAGAGAGACATGGTGCAGGAGAAGAAGCTGAGTGTTCTACATCTTGATCCACAGGCAACTGGAGACAGGCTTGAGCTTATGACACCACAAAGCCTACCCCCTGGTCACCTATCCCCTCCAACAAAGCCACACCTCCTAATAGTGCTACTCCCTATGGGATATGAGGGCCATTTTCTTTCAATCTATCACAAAAAAAGAAGAAAGAGAGAGAGAGAGAGAGAGAGAGAGAGAGAGAGAGGAGACAAACTCATCACATGGTAAATCTTCAGGTTCTTCACAGCCTAACTCAATGTCCTGTGCCTGCTATCTGTGAATCAGTGCTAGTGTATTGAAAATGTTGATATCCTGAAGGATCATGGGACATAGAGTAGGGAAGGAAACTGACTTGCATCCAGAGAAGAGGCTGGGAGCTATATGAGTTCAAAAGTATCAGCCCAACTCAATCAGAGCTTGTGTCCTAATGGAAAAATGAGGTGTCCCACTCTATGACAGCCTCTCATGACTAGCAAAATACTTACTTGCCAGTGTACAGTCTTACAGATGGGTGACTGAGGACACATCTACCCAGTCCAAGTAGATAATGGCAGGTGTAACTCAATGGTTGTGGAAAGACCCTTGTGAGTTCAGATCCACAAACATCTTGACTGAGGGAGTTCTACTGTGTGTCATAGATTCCCACATATTTATCTCACTTAACCATCCCAACAATCCTTGGGGTTGGGAATATCACTCCACCTTACAGACATGAAATTTCAGCATAGACTGATCATCAATCAGTGGACTGTTGGGGTGCCAAGCACCTCTGGATATTGTTGCATTCCCCCGTTGCTGCTGCTGAAGGCATCAGTGAAATACAGAAATAGCTTAAACACAAATAGAAAGAATCCTAAAGTCAGCTAGACTGAAGGATAAGAGCCAACCAACTAGGAGACAGAGGGAAGGAAAGATGGGGACGAGAAGAATGGAGGGGAGGAAGGGTGGTTACAATGGCAGCTCAGCAGCTTTCTACAGGATCAGAAATGTAGGACAGAGCCACAAGCTCTCTCATTCTTCCCTGGAAGGATGCTGTCTTAAGAATCTTGGGTATACATAGGCATGCTTGACCTTCTCTCTTCTGTCCTCTTTCCTGGTGGCTGTCACAGCTGATTTTGAACCCCTATTTGTTTCTCTCCTGTCTCTTCCCTCATACTACTATTCACGCAAACCTGTCTCATGGCCTGAGCCAGGTGAACATGGATGCTTACAGGGTGGAGAGAGTCAATCTGTGTCTTCCATAGATTCACACATCACCATGTTGCCACCATCCCAAGACACAATCTACAGCATTGGAGATGGAATCCAGGGCCTAATGCATACAACATAAGCCCTCTTTCATTGAGCTAACCCTTGCCCAACATATCCTAGTTAAATCTTAATTTTTGTATGTCAGGGGACAGACAAGATGTCAAGTTGCCATGTTGTTTATAAACTCACAATGTTTTGCAGCTGGCCTTGAACTCCTGTTACCATCTCCTGAGTGCTGAGATTACAGGCACGTCCATCTTGGTTAAATCTGAATTTTAAGAAATAATTAAATTGAGCATGTTTCTAGCCCCTTGGAGAATAAAAGGAATAGATAAACAAAGCATAAAGAAATAGGTTCCTGGCCTGGTTAACCTTTAAACCCTTCGACAATTTGACAATAGTTGGACTTAAAGAAGTAAAAGACAGGGAGAATGGAACACGAGAGACTTAGCAAATGACATTCTTTCTGGAATGGCTTTCATTCTCCCTGGAAAGTTCATCTACTCTGTTGTTGTCTCTGCTGATTCCTTTGTTAATATTGGAACCAGTGTTTCGGGGCACCATCCAGGCTTTCAACAACCCAGGAAGAGTAGGGAGGCACCAGTTTCATGGTCTGAGCTCTGCCAGGTTCTCAACCTCTCTGGTATGAGTCAACTGCTGTTGTTCTACTCTGGCCTTAATGTGTAAGCCCTTTAATATATATTTGTTATATTTGTTCTGTTCCTCTAGTGAGTGCTGATTAGTACAAATTGTCATAACTTTTTAGTAAATCAACACTTTTTAAAATGAATTATCTAATGTTACAGTTTGGGGTTGTTTTAAATTTATCTCATCACCATCATCATAATCATCACTGTGTGTGTGTGTGTGTGTGTGTGTGTGTGTGTGTGTGTGTGCGTGCCCAGAAAGGAAGTGGTTATGAGCTGCCAGATGTGGTTGGGAACTAAACTTGGGTCCTCTAAAACAGCAGCAAGTTAAGATAGATCTTAACCATTGAGCCATCTCTTCAGCCCCATGGTTTGGATTTAAATTTGCATCTAAACTCTTGTGTTAAAGTCTTAGCTCCCAAAGTATTCAGAAGTGGGACTTTGGGGAAGTGATTAGTCATGCAGGGTCCGACCTTATGAATAGATCCTCCACCTGTAGACTTATAAATGTTTATGGGTTATAGATAGGTAGTGTAGACTTTAGATGATGCAACCTGGTTGGAGGTAGGAGATCCTTGACTCCCTGTCTCTCTTCCACATCCCCTCCATCTCTACTCCCAGCAACTACACAGTCAGCAGCTTGGTCCCACCACGTGCATCCTGCCTTAACGATCTGCCTCACCCTCAGTCCAGGAACAACAGAGCGAATGACCACACACTGAAGCCACGAGTCTAAGTCCGTCTTTCCTCCTTTAAGTTGTTTATCTCAGGTATCTGGTCACGGTGATGGAAAGCTGGCTTATTAATCCATCCAATCACAGTAAGCTACAACTTACTATTGCATGGTAAAGTTGTGTAACTCTGTGTTTTTGTCTGGTCTAACATAACTACGAGTATTGATGTCTGAAGCTGAATGCAATTCTATAAAGTTTTATTCTACCTAAGTCTCATTTCAAAACTGGCACAATGAAGGGCCTTCACAGACAATCGAACAGGTCCCAACAAAGCCTCTGCATGTTCTTGGCTCCTGCTAGAACTAGGAAATCAAACTGGAGACACTTGAATTCCCACAGGTATAGATGAAGGGTTCATGTGGCAGCCCATAGTTATTATATTCTCAGCACTCAGAAGGCTGAGACAGGAGGATGAAGAGTTTGAGGGCAGCGTTGACTGCACAGCAAAATACTATCTCAAAACAAACAAGAAGAGAGAAAAGCTCTTGTGAGAGAAAAGCTAAGCCTTTCTTTCCTCCATAGTAAGAAGTCATCATATTTGGGACAACTAACAAACATTAACCTGTTTTCAAGTTTCTGGAGTCCGAGAACACACTTTCTATTGCTTCATTCCAGGTTGCTCACACACTGAAGTCACCGTCATTGGCACACGGTCTGCCTCTTTCTTCCTTCTGGTCACAAGGTATCCCACACACCTTGAGTTAGAATGAGACTACCGCCAAACAATCAAGGAGATGGAGGTTCCTAAGAAATGGTGGAGTCATTTGTAGTAGAGAACTGGGGCGGCTGTTCTAGAAGCCTGTCAGGAAGTAGGTACCCAGGCTTATTAAGCTAAGCAAACAAACTAATGGCCTGGTGGGAAACACAAAGCAGAGTGGGAACATCAAGCTGAAACCATGGTTTCAGGTGACTATGGTGTTTGTCACTCTCTGGAATTACAGGCTTTGAGCAATTTCTTGTTTTCCCTCCCCGCCAAGGCTGATGACCTCTGCCAGGTCCTTGTAAATCATTCTCTTACTCTAACAATAAAGCTCATAGATTATTTCCAGCTTTGCCATTCATGAGCTCCAGGAAAACAGACTGCAGAAGTAATTCAGCCACTGTGAGGTGGCCACACTTAGATGAGAATGGCCATTTGACCCAGAAAGATTGTTGCCCGGTAGCTCCTGTTGCTGGCAATTAAAGAAAGAGGCTAGTAGGCTTGACAAGGGAGCTCCAGCCAAAGATTTAGGATGTCATTGGAGGGACACAGAGGCTGTGTGTTGACTGGTAGGTTTCACCTCTTACACCCTTGTGTGACCATGAAGATGCCCTTTCAGTCTCCTCTGCCTCAGTTTCTTCATCTGCAAGGTTGCACTAGTGAAGAGCTTTGTACTTACTTATTTAATTCTAAAAGTTTGGTTTTTTAAAATTTGGTGTGTAAAGGCACATGTGCATGTGTGTGTGCAGGTGCACTTGTGTGTGTGTGCATGTAGAAGCCAGAGGTTTATATCCAGTGTTTGCCCCTATCATTTGATATATATATCAAATATACATATACATACATACATATATATCATACATATATACATACATACACACACACACACACACACACACACACATATATATATATATATATACATATATATACATATATATATATATATATATATATCACATATATATGGGGAGAGAGGGAGACACTCTTACTGAACCTGGAGCTCACATTGCAATAGATCAGCTTACAGGTAAGCTCAAGGGATTGTCTATCTCTGCCCTGCCCTGCAGCCGGAGGGTTATATGTTTACACCACCATGCTTCTCTGAATGGTGCTGGGGATCTAGTTGGGTCCTTGTGCTTGCCCACTCTGCCCACTGAGCTCTCTTTCCAGCTCTGATTCTAAACTTTTTAAACCAAACTAAGCCAGTACCAGAGTGAGCCATAACCCTCACTCTGCTTCCTAATGCAATGGCCTGTTTATAGTTCAGATGGCAGGGTTTACTGGCTGATTAGAGCTTTCAAAGCAGAAGTCATATAGAATTGTGTGACTCAGCCTGTGAGGCTGGAGAGTGAGCAGGTTGAAAGGCAACACTTTCATTGTCTAGTGTGAGATTTGAACACCCAGGTCCTATGGCGTCTGAGGCATCTGCAGCTGAGTCTCCAAGCTCAGAGCTCCAAGAAGGTTTGGACCTGTGCCTCAGGCTTTCCTCCATCTGAGCCTGTCCTGCCTCTGTGCTTGGCGCTGTCTTTCCCACTTCTTTACTCAACACTAACCCTTGTTCAGGCCTCAGAAGTCACGATGACTTCCTAAATCCTACTCTCTCACTCCCCTAGCTGGGATAGGGTTGGCACCCTCTTCTCCTTCCATGAGCACCCACTTACAACACACACTGAGTTGTGAGACACTGCTTTGTAGTGTGGCGGATGTCTGTGGCCAGGTACCCTTCTTTCTTGAGGCCTGACCACACTGTCTCTGGCATTCTGACTCCCAGTACACCAGCAGGGAACTTAGCTTGCAGACAGCAGATGAATAAACAGATGGAGAACTTTGCACTAGAGGGTTTGTAGCACTGATGTTGCTTTACGTTGTCCCTTGTGTAATCATGAACACTCACCCTATCTGTTCTTCTCTGGTGTTCAGTGGGTTTGTGTTGGTCCTGTGACAAGCTGTCCCCATCTCTTTTCAGAAATGAAGGAATCCACTTAGCAGCTTCTACTGCAAATGCAAGAGACTTTGGCTGTCAGCCCACTACACAATTTCCTTAAAGACCATTCGGTGATCAAGGTCATGTTCCCTTCCTTGGGCAGCCTAAGATCTTCATTGGCTGATAAAGATTCAGACAAGTCCCTTCAACTTGATCTCCTCTACAGGCCACCTCAGCTTCAGGGGATCCTGGGAAAATTGGCTAGGGCCTTCATCAAGACTGTATTGTGGCTGTTGATCCTAAGAGCAAGCCCATAAGCTGCACTTGCAATGTGCCATCAATACTCGACACCGACCAGTGAGCAGAACCAAGATCATTTTTACACCAAGGCCCCCTCCGGTGAACTCACTGGGAAATGTGTTCAGATGGCCAACCGGACTTAAGACTAGTGGAGACTGGAGATTAAGACCGAGATGAAGGTGATCAAAAATACAACTGAAAGCAGTCAGCTGCTTGAGGCCTTGTTAAATGTCCACTTGTGAGGTTCTGGTGTGCAACAGTGCAGCATCCGGAGAACACATTAATTAAAATTTAGACCAAGGAGATGCGTTGGTGGGTAATGTGCGTGCTATAGAAGGATGAAGACATAAGCTAAGACCCCTTGCACCCACACAAAAACAAGACATGGTGCCACGTACCCATAATCCCAGCACCAGGTGATAGAGACAGGAAGACACAGCTAGCCAGTCCAACTGAAGCTGTGAGCAGCAGGTTCTGTGAGAGATCCTGTCTCAAAGCAATGCAGAGTGATTGAGAAAGGCACCCTAAGTTGATCTCTGCCCTCTACATGCATTTACACTGGGAAGCAAGCTCCCCTCCCCCAACACACACATGCACATGTAGGCATACCACACATACACAAGCAAAACAAATAAAAATTTGAAATATCTATGCCAAACTCAAGAAAGCACAGATGCATCCATCTACTTATTTTTTTTCTTTTTTTTTTAATTAGGTATTTTCCTCGTTTACATTTTCAATGCTATCCCAAAGGTCCCCCATACCCATCCCCCCAATCCCCTACCAACCCACTCCCCCTTTTTGGCCCTGGCGTTCCCCTGTACTGGGGCATATAAAGTTTGCAAGTCCAATGGGCCTCTCTTTGCAGTGATGGCCGACTAGGCCATCTTTTGATACATATGCAGCTAGAGACAAGAGCTCCCGGGTACTGGTTAGTTCATATTGTTGTTCCACCTATAGGGTTGCAGTTCCCTTTAGCTCCTTGGGTAATTTCTCTAGCTCCTCCATTAGGGGCCGTGTGACCCATCCAATAGCTGACTGTGATCATCCACTTCTGTGTTTGCTAGGCCCCAGCATAGTCTCACAAGAGAGAGCTATATCTGGGTCCTTTCAGCGAAATCTTGCTAGTGTATGCAATGGTGTCAGCGTTTGGAAGCTGATTATGGGATGGATCCCTGCATATGGCAATCACTAGATGGTCCATCCTTTCGTCACAGCTCCAAATTTTGTCTCTGTAACTCCTTCTATGGGTGTTTTGTTCCCATTTCTAACAAAGGGTAAAGTGTCCACACTTTGGTCTTCTTTCTTCTTGAATTTCATGCATTTGGCAAGTTGTATCTTATATCTTGGGTATCCTAAGTTTCTGGGCTAATATCCACTTATCAGTGAGTACATACAGAAAATGTGGTACATTTACACAATGGAATACTACTCAGCTATTAAAAAAACGAATTTATGAAATTCCTAGGCAAATGGGTGGACCTGGAGGGTATCATCCTGAGTGAAGTAACCCATCTACTTATTTTTTAAAGGAGTCTTCTTCCTTTCTTTTCTTTTTTTTTTTTTTTAAGATTTATTTTATTTATTTTCTATGAGTACTCCACTGCTCTCTTCAGACAAACCAGAAGAGGGCATCAAATCTCATTACAGATGGTTGTGAGCCACCATGTGGTTGCTGTGAATTGAACTCAGGACCACTGGAAGGGCAGTCAGTGCTCTTAACCACTGAGCCATCTCTCCAGCCCTCATCTATTTATTTTCTGGTACTGGGGATGGAACTCAGGACCCCAGGCTCACTAGATAAGTGCTTTACTCCTGAGCAACACAACCGGCCTGCAAATCTGTTACTATACCTGCATCTCACTTACATTTTAAAAATTTCTTTATTGCTATTGTGGTAGCTTGAGCTTTTTGGTGTTAGCCGAACTATTTCAATATCCTTGGCTTATTTCTCTTATTATTATTTTCTCCCTGTAAGGCAGTCTGGAGAACCTAGCTAGATTGCTTTTCTGTAAACATAAACCATCAAGTATTACTCTCCCTTCAGGACAAAGTCACATTTATTTTTATTCTCTGCCCTCTTCTCTGTCTAATCCTCAATTTACCAAGCCGTTTTTTTAAAAATAAGACTTATTGTATTTTTTATTCTGTGTACGTGCTTATGTCTGTGTGCATGTGACTGTGGGTACCCAGGGCTGGGAATTGAGCTTAGGTGCTCTGCAAGAACAAGTGTTCTTAACGGCTGAGCCATCTTTAGCCTCACCTGTGCTGTTCCTGAATGCGTATAATTTCCTTGCTGGATAGTCCTGCTCCACTGAGACTTATGTATTTGTTGGAATTTCAGTGCTGCGCCAGCTTGACGAGAACCACACTTTTCACCTGGAACCCTGACCTGTCTGCCCATCCTAATCTAATTACCCTTACTTCCTGGACCAGCTTTGGAAGCACCTTCAGTCCCCCCCCCCCCCCCAAGCCTTGCAGTGAGCACGCTGAGGACCCTTCACACTAACCCTCCACCCTACTTAAGCCTTTAAGTGTTTATATTCAGGTCTCTTACATTCAACTGAACTTTATAGGCATCTTAGACGCTTCTGCTTCTCACCTCTACTCCTAGATTATGAGTTCTCAGTGAGCGAGGAAAGTCCAATCCATCTCTGTCTGACCCTGAACGATTTTGCACTTGAAAAGTCAACTCTTTTTTTTTTTCAGCATTTGATTTTTGTATGCTGACTCAGAGACAAAGGATTTCACCAGGGAGCCTTCAGCTGACACCTCTGGTTGATGATTCCAATTATAGAAAGCCCAGAGAAGCCACCCCTATTTGTTTTCACCCCATTAGAAAAGTCTTTGTGTTAATTCAACATTTTGTCCTACGACTCATTAAGTCAAGCTATGTTGAAAGCTATTTAATTAAAACTCTTGTGATTTTGCAAGATTGCCAAAAATTCTAGTCTCTCTAGGCAGATCCATCCATGGGTTATAAAATGCAGCATTTCCAGATATCAGTGTAGTCGCCAGCAACCTGGCAGCTCAGACTTACTCGGTGATGAGATTCTGAGCTGTTAGATATGTCCATTCCCACACCTCCACCCCCACCCCCACCCCCGACCCTCCATATTGGTTGAGGTCTCTTGGTTGATTTGACAAGTATAGCTTATAGCCTTCAAACTACAGTCCCCCCTCCCTAAAATTAAAAAAAAAAACGTGAAGCAAAGGTTAAATGTAAATAAGGTTTAAAAGTTAAGGAAAAACATATAAGCTAGTTATTTTTTCTTGTCTAAAAGAATTTTCTTTTGTAGCAGAATAGTTGAAAGGTGTGTACTATTTAGGCTTGAGCTAAAAGAACAGAGCTAGTGTGGTCTAATTCAACCATGATGGCTCTAAGTAAATGTTGGAGCAGCAATACAGACCCATTATGGGAAAGTCCTGGTTAAGAGACTAAACTCTCTGGCATGGGTCCAAAGAGGCACCCCTTGGCCTGACACCATACTGTGCCTCCACCAAACATATCCCTGGCTTCTCTTTTCTTTTCATAAAACATAACAGTGGAAATCTTATACTCCAGCTGGGTGAGCCAGTTACCCGGCTTCCCCTCAGGAAGAAGGGCTGCCTCTAGGAAAGAAGGGTCACCTTAGCCACATAAAAGAAAAAGGTGCAATAATCATTCTTTTTTGTCTTTTCCTTTCCACCCCCAGCACAGCACCTTCAGATTGCCTGGAGGTTGTTCATTGTGCCCACCTGAGTCCGGACTCCGGACTCCGTAGCTTTCTCTTTTGTTTTTCTGTCTCTTTCCCTTGGATGCTGGCCAAAGCTAAGTACGTTTTTTCCTGATACTCTGGGCTTCCATTCTGTTTGTTTATTGTTTGTTTTTTTCTTTTTATCTAAAGTCCCACTCCCCTTCCATGTGATTGCCTTCCTGGGACCATGTGACAGACAGCCATGGTCTGGGCACTCAAACAGCATGCTGGCTTTTTTCTGCTTTCCTGCTTGCTCTCCTCAATGCAGCTGCTTAGACTTATAGTCGTCCTCCCTGGAGTTTTTCTTTTAAACTCAATAAAAATGTTGCTATGTTTGAATCCATTCTTAACTTCCTTTATTAATTAGGAAAACGTATGTTATCTCTGCAGGCAATGTTGGCTTTATTAATTGTGTTGATGATTTAAAAGAAAAAAAAAAACTATCCGTCAATAGGAAAAGCAAATTAGATCCCAAAGTGAGGGGTCTTCCCCTTTTCATGTCCCCTTAATTTTCTATCTTTCCTTCCTAAAGCTCCCACACTGGAAGGAAGGTCCGGCATGTCCTACTTTTAAATTTTTAGCACAAACTCAAACAGGTGGCCATATTTTACAAGATACTCAAAACCAGTTCAGTGGTCCACTTAGGCAAAGGTTAAACACAATGTTCCCCTCAGCCCTCTGATTCCTGTGATCCCTGTTGAAATCATTTTGACAAGACACAGAGTACAGTAGAGAAGCTAGGTAGTGGAATACAAGGTAAAGTAGGTGTTGTGCTGACCTGCATTTCAAGTAGGCTTGATACTATTTCTAAAGTTGATCAGATAGCTTTCCAGGGGTGGGGTGGGGGGAGGGAGTGGGCAAGTGGGGGAGGGGGGTTGGTGTTTCTTCCTGAAGATTGGCAGACTCAGTCTCCATCATATATTATATCATATATTATATGATCAAAAATCGATCTGTCCCAACACCACTGGGAGTAACAGGGACCAGTGGGATCCAGGGCTGCAGAAACCCCACCTGACCAGTGATATGGGTTCCTTCTGGTCTGGGCTGGAGCCCCGAGCAGACCTTGGGCCCAAACTCTGCAGCCAGTCCCACAACACCCAGAGGAAGCTCCACTCCCAGGTTCTCTAACATGACCAGAATCCCAGGTTCCCAGGGTCCCAGGATCCCAGGGTCCCAGGATCCCAGGGGTTTGGTCACACTAGGATCTCAGGGTCCCAGAGGCAGCTTTACTCCCAGGAGCCCTGACACACTCAGCATCACAGGACCCCAGAATCACAGGACCACAGAGACAGCTGGACTCTGAGGAGTTCTGACACAACCAGGATCACAGGAAGGACAGGCTCTAGTCAGATATCGTGAGGGCAGGCATCACTAGTGATAACCAGATGTTGGGAGACAAGTGTAAGAATATAAGCAACAGAAACCAAGACTACTTGGCATCATCAGAACCCAATTCTCCCACCATAGCAAGTCCTGTATACACCATCACACTGGAAAAGCAAGATTTGAATCTAAAATCACTTCTCATGATGATGATAGAGGACTTTAAGAAGGACATAAATAATTCCCTTAAAGAAATACAGGAGAACACAGGTAAAAGGTAGAAGCCCTTAAAGAAGAAAAACAAAAATCCTTTAAAGAATTACATGAAAACACAATCAAACAGGTGAAGGAAATGAACAAAACCATCCAAGATGTAAACATGGAAATAGAAACAATAAAGAGATCACAAAGGGAGATAGCCCTGGAGATAAAAAACCTAGGAGAAATCAGGAGTCATAAATACAAGCATCACCAATAGAATACAAGAGATAGAAGAGAGAATCTCAGGTGCAGAAGATACCATGGAAAACATTGACAAAAAAGTCAAAGAAAATGCAAAAGGCAAAAAGCTCCTAGCCCAAAACATCCAGAAAATCCAGGACACAATGAGAAGACCAAACCTAAGGATAATAGGTATAGAAGAGAGCAAAGATTCCCAACTTAAAGGGCCAGTAAATATCTTCAATAAATTATAGAAGAAAATTTCCCTAACCTGAAGAAAGAGATGCCCATGAACATACAAGAAACCTACAGAACATCAAATAGACTGGACCAGAAAAGAAATTCTTCCCGTCACATGATAACCAAAACACCAAATGCACTAAACAAAGAAAGAATATTAAAAGCAATAAGGGAAAAAAGGTCAAGTAACATATAAAGGCAAGCCTATCAGAGTTACACCAGACTTCTCACCAGAGGCTATGAAAGCTAGAAGAGCCTGGAAAGATCTCATACAGACCCTAAGAGAACACAAACACCAGCCCAGGCTACTATGCCCAGCAAAACTTTTAATTACCATAGACGGAGAAAGCAAGATATTCCATGACAAAACCAAATTTACACAATATCTTTCCACAAATCCAGCCCTACAAAGGATAATAGATGGAAAACACCAACACAAGGAGGGAAACTACATGCTAGAAAAAGCAAGAAAGTAATCTTTCAACAAACCCAAAAGAAGATAGCCACACAAACATCAAAACAATAAAAATAACAGGAAGTAACAATCACTTTTCCTTAATATCTCAATGTCAATGGACCCAACTCTCCAATAAAAAGACGTAGACTAACAGACTGGTTATGTAAACAGGACCCAGCATTTTGCTGCATACAGGAAATGCACCTCAGTGACAAAGACAGACACTACCTCAGAGTAAAAGGTTGGAAAACAATTTTCCAAGCAAATGGTCGCAAGAAACAAGCTGTAGTAGCCATCCTAATATCGAACAAAATCAACTCAATAGAAAGAGATGTATAAAAGTTGAGGTCATAGACAGGTGCACTTAGCACTTAAAACGAGCAGGATGCATAGAAACAAACACTTATCTAGGACTAATTGGCTATTCTGGGTCTTTTGTTGTTCCATATCAAATTGAGGATTTTCTTTCTACTTATGTGAAGAATGAGATGAGGATGTTGATTGTGATTTCATTGAATCAGTAAATTGTTTTTGTAGGAAGGTCTTTTTTCACAATGTTAATTCTACCAAGCTATACGTTTGAGAGGTCTTCAAATTCTAGTATATTTCTTAATCTCTTTCTTCACACATTCAAAGTTTTCATTGTAGATGGGTTTTTTTTACCTCTTTTGTTATGTATATTCTAAATATTTTATTTTATTTGAGAAACTGGGAGGAGGAACATGTCCATGATCTCTTTTTTAGCATGCTTGTTACTCATATGTATTAAGACTGTTAAATGTTTTTTAATATTTATTATTAGGTATTTTCCTCATTTACATTTCCAATGCTATCCCAAATGTCCCCCATACCCTCCCCCCCACTCCCCTATCCACCCACTCCCACTTTTTGGCCCTGGTATTCCCCTGTACTGGGGCATATAAAGTTTGCATGACCAATGGGCCTCTCTTTCCAGTGATGGCCGACTAGGCCATCTTTTGATACATATGCAGCTAGAGACAAGAGCTCCGGGGTACTGGTTAGTTCATATTGTTGTTCCACCTATAGGGTTGCAGTTCCCTTTAGCTCCTTGGGTAATTTCTCTAGCTCCTCCATTAGGGGCCGTGTGATCCATCCAATAGCTGACTGTGAGCATCCACTTCTGTGTTTGCTAGGCCCCGGCATAGTCTCACAAGAGACAGCTATATCTGGGTCCTTTCAGCAAAATCTTGCTAGTGTATGCAATGGTGTCAGCGTTTGGAGGCTGATTATGGGATGGATCCCTGGATATGGCAGTCTCTAGATGGTCCATCCTTTTGTCTCAGCTCCAAACTTTGTCTCTGTAACTCCTTCCATGGGTATTTTGTTCCCAATTCTAAGAAGGGGGCATAGTGTCCACACTTCAGTCTTCATTCTTCTTGAGTTTCATGTGTTTCGCAAATTATATCTTATATCTTGGGTATTCTAAGTTTCTGGGCTAATATCCACTTATCAGTGAGAACATATCATTTGAGTTCTTTTGTGATTGGGTTACCTCACTCAGGATGATGCCCTCCAGGTCCAACCATTTGCTTAGGAATTTCATAAATTCATTCTTTTTAATAGCTGAGTAGTACTCCATTATGTAAATGTACCACATTTTTTGTATCCATCCCTCTGTTGAGGGGCGTCAATATGTTTCCTACAGTCAGTCCTACTTATTCTAGGGCTTTTATTAAGAAGGCATGTTGAATCTTATCAAAGACTTTTTCTTTTTCTTTTCTTGCTTCCATTGAGATGATCATATGATTCTTGTATTTTTTTGTCCATGTATTTGGTTTATTACATTTATTTCTTATATATGTTAAAAAATAAAAATAAAACAATGAAAAAAATCATATAACAGAGCAAACTAAAAAGAATTAAGAGAGAATAGAAATGAATTTATAAAAAGAGCCATGCTTTACCAGGAGACAATGGCCCTCCCTTGATGGGCCTCAACAAAGTCCTGTTGCTGTCACCTTTCTCCCTTTTGTGTAACTATAGCTATCATTTCATCTGGTATTTTAAATTTTATGAGACTATTATACATGAATACGATGATTTTTTTGTCATCTCTGCTTCTCCCTCCCTTGTCCAACTCCTTCTCTATCAATCCACGTCCCATCTCAAATTCACGTTCTCTTCTTCTGTAAACACACACACTTATACACACACACACATACACACACACACACTACTGAGTCCACTGAGTGTTGCTGACACAGACATGGATATAGGGCTGACCAGTTGGGCATGGACTCATCCCATAAGAAAACTGTCTCTCTCACTCAGCAATCACTGACTGCCTACAGGTATTCACCCAAGGGCAGTGCTGTGTGACCCCTTCCCTATCCTTGCTTTGAAGTTAACTGGTACGATGCTCTTGTGCAGGTCTTGAGTAGGCAGCCATCGTGCTGAGAGTTCCTGAGTGCAACATTGCTGCCCTGTCCAGAAGGCACTGTTTCGCAGCAGTCCTCCAGTGCATTGGTTCTTACAATCATGCTTCCCTGCCTGCTTCCAGGATGTTCTCTGAGCCTGGGGTTAGAGGCTATGTTATAAATGTCCCATTTGGGCGTTACCACTGTAGACTCTCTTATTCTCTTTACTTTGACTGGTTGTGACTTTCTGTTATAGTCTCTATTCACAGTAAACAGATGAAGGCTGAAAAAGTACAGTATTTCAAATTCAAAAGAGAGGTGGTCGTGATGCACCCCCCCGCCCCCGCCAGCCTCCCCACCCCCATCTATGATTTCAAATACTAAAGAGAGACAATGGTTACACTTCCCCTCCATTCACCTATCATTATTTTTCACTTGCAAAATGAGTGTGTTAACAGGTACTGTGAATGAACTATGTCAAGAGCATGGATAAATAGGACGTGTTCTCTTTCTCCATATTAGCATTGATTGACCGAGTAGCAGTAAGCTCACAAGCTATATTGGTTTATTGGCTGCAATTTGCCAAATAGTCCCAATTTCCTTGATATCTGGCCAAGGCAAATATAGGTTATTTTACTCCAATAGTAGCTACTAAATGTAACTCTAAGTTGCTGCCAGCCCGTTTCTGCTTCTGCCTTTGGGGTATATAGGCACCATTGTGCCACTAGGCCAGAAAATAAAAGGAACAAGCTTGTCTAGGCAGGATTGGCTTTCAGGAACACAATTGGCTTCAGTGCTGGGGAGAAATAGCCTTCTCCAAGATGGTTTTTAGTGTTACAGCTTTCTTTAATTGGGGTAACAAGGGCTATATAAACCTAGTAGGGGTTTTTGAGATGAGTGTACATTATTGGCTGAGGCTGGGGTGTTGGCAATGTTTCATTTGCATGAAGAGGAATTCCAGGTACTTAAACCTGTAATTTGGCCAGCAGGTTAGGTGACTACCTCAAGGGGGTGGAGGCAGGGCTCATAGGCTATGTGCATGCAAGCCCAGAACAGAGAGGGAACAATCCTTACTCCTATTTGTCTCAAGATGAGATTTTTGGGCTTTGGACATGTCTTGACCTTGCTCTTGCTCTGGGCACATCCCCCTACCTCCCTACCCCCAACCCCAGTCGCACGTGCCCACACATTATATATCACATAGTAAATTTATCTACATGTTTGTACATACGTAGGTTAAAGAGGGTTACAAAGGGTTAAGTAGGTTAATTAGGGTGCAGAGTAGTTGGGAGAGAGCCTAAGAAGAGACAGAGAAGCTGATAGGGCTGCAAAGGAGATCTTTGCTGGAGTGCTGTCATAGAGTCGAGACACGAGGTCAGAGTTGAGCTGAGCCTTTAGTAAGTGGAACAGTAGTAGCAAAGGGTGAGACGAGGAAGCCATACACGTGAAGCCAGCTCCGGATGGATGAGCAGGTGAATGGTGGACAACCACATTAGTAGTGGACTCAAAGCTGAGAGCTAAAGCCCCTGGAACAGTTGAGAGTTCTCCGATTGTTGGTCCCTCGATGAACACACTGGATGGCCAGCTGACAGGTCAGCAGGGGTCATAATCACTGCAGTGTTAGGAGCCTTTCTCTTTATGAAGTCCTGGTAAAAATGTCACATCCTTCCTTGGTCTGGTGTGTGACAAGTTCTCAGGCCTGACGTTTCTGATATGGTTTTAATAATGAATAGGCTTATATGATTTCATTTTGTTTCACTAAATGTATAGGGTGGCACCCATTTAACTCTTAGGGATTAAACTACTAGGGTTGTACTGGGTAGCTGGTGCTATTTGCATACCTACCAAGGGACAGAGTCACTCTGCTTCTGGGGTTACACTCAAAACTTCAGTCAAAGGTTGCTTACAAAGTGGAGTCTCTCAGGGCAACCCCGAGGAACACAGTTTTACACAATCGGTGTGACTTAAGGAGTGACTTAGAGCAGAGCCCAGTGTGGTCTCGATACAAGGACAAAATCTGATTTTCAAGAAAAACACTGAGCAAGCCTCTGGCCTATGGTCAAAGGTCAAAGAAGTCAAAGGTCACATGTGGTGTTAAGGGTTCATGGTTCTCCGAAGAATGACACCCTGGACTCAAATACTATGTGAACACAAAGAGTGTCTTATTCTGCAGAAATCTGGCATGACTGGGTCTCCCATTACCAAGATAGAGAGACCCCCAAAATGAGCTCACAGGACCAATTTAAAGCACCTTGGGGGAATCCCAGGGTAGGTGGGCTCTGCCTTACTCAATCTGTAGGCATTCCAGAGCCATTGCCAGGGTGTGGTGGCTGGAGACTGTTGCTGTGGAATCCTGGGCTAGGCAGGCTTTGTCTTGCCCTATCTCTTAAGGACATTCTTTTACCAGGGTGTAGGAGTTGGCTGAAAACTGCTGACCCATTGTCCTTGCTTTAGGAAAGAATTTCTTGGGGCAGTTTCCAACTAGTTGCCTGAAGCCTGGATTTTGAGGCCTAATCTCCTGAAGTGCCAATTTGAAGCCTGTCATGGAGTTAGCCTATCTATCTCATCACTGGGACTCAGAACTCTGCCAAGTCTGGGGGTCTTAACTGGATACTTGTATAGCCCCAAATCTTTCTTGGGAAAACTTTCTTTGACATGAATAGTCTAACCCCACTTTCCTGACCCTTGCCTTGAGTGAGGCCCTCTCTTCCTCCAGTGTCCATCTGCTGGTTTAGTTTAGAACAGGTGCCAAGGAGCTGGTCCTCCAAAGCCCACAACAAGCAGACACCTGCAGCTTCAGGCCTATGTTACAAACTGCTGGCGTTAGAAAGGGGCCTATCCTCCGTCACCTTGAGGTTTCTGGTACTTGCCTAGCTACCCAGCAGTTAGACAAATGAACTGCTTCTTAGAACTCTGGCCTCTTTGAAATATGGAGGCTGTTGTTTGATACTGGTGAGCTTTTAGAAACCATTTTTCTGACAAAAAAAATGGTACAAAGGAGTTCACTTATGTTTAGTACACTCCCAGGGCCCTGTTAGTCACATAGTAGCCTCGGGCTCTCTGGAAGCACTTCATATTGCCAACAAACAACATCCCAGGGACCCTAGGCCATGTTAAAAGTCTGGCATTGGCCAGAGTCCCTATATTCTCTTTGATTAAAGGGATATTTAAATTAGAACCTCCTTCTGTGGGATTTTTTCACTCATTTATTGAACATCTTTAAAGCCAGGCAAATTCATTGCTGAAGAGGGAGTACGAGGTTCTACATATAAATAAGTAAAAAGAAACGCTTGTTGGGCATGCTGTCAAATGCCAGGGATCCGGCTGCGGGGGAGGAGGAGGAAGGAGCCAGAGCTGCAGAGCAAGACCTTGCCTCAGCAACTACAGCAAGAAAGTAAAAAGGAACAAAGTGCTTGCAGTGAAATATATTCAGAGTAGTAACTTTTCAACATACAACTACTATAAAAATTATTTGATAAAAGGTTATGCAAGAAAGGAGGGAGAGAAGAAGAAGCAGATAGATCGTACAAAAAAAATACCCCAGACCCCTGCAATTTATTGACTCAAATGTATCTCCATTAATATAACACACTCTCTATTCTTAAAAAAACCATTGTTCTTATGGGTAACTCCCATATAAACACAGAGAGGTGCGCATACATACATACATACATACATACATACATGTGCATACACACACAGAGGCATGCAGACACACTCACACACAAGTACAAATAGTATGCACACACACGAGCCTGCATGCACACATATAGGTATACATAAACACACACACACACACACACACACACACACACACACACACACACACACACGAAACAAAAACCACCCAGCCCATAGAGTAAAAAGGAACAAGCTTCCTCTAGGGCAGTAGTCCTCACCCTTCCTAACTCTGTGACCCTTTAATTCATGTTGTCGTGACCCCCAGCCATAAAATTATTTTTGTTGCTACTTCATAACTGTAATTTTGCTCTTGTTATGAATTGTAATGTAAATATCTGATATGCAGGATATCTAACAGTCGACCCCCAAAGGAGTCTCAACTCACAGGTTAAGAGCCACTGTTCTAGGGTGTCCACTTCCTGTCCCCAACTCCCAGCCATGGCTGTGCTACTGTCCTAGGCACAGAGCTCTGCTCCCTTTCTTCATTGTATGAACTAACCCCGACCATGGCTCATTCTCTGCTGCTGGCTGCTCTAATACCTATGTATACCATGGTCTTCTGGTCCCCAAACAGTTGTTTCCTCTAGTGCTGTCTAGTTAACAGCAACACCCTCCAGCCATCTCTTAACAAACCTCCTCACTTCCACTAGAGACTCTTTCCAGTCCACACCTCCTTGCCCTTGCTGAAGCAATGAGCCATCCAGTGACTCATTCAAGAAGTCTTTGTTGCCGGGTATACAGTGCTGCACACCTGTGTAATGGAACCCAAGATCTTTTGCATCTCGACAGTCACAAAGTAAAACAAGAGAAGGTAAGACATGAGAGAGCAGAGAGAGATTTGTTTCCTGCAGTAGGGATGGAATGCACCAGAGCTGTTTTCAAATCAAGACCTTTAGCAAACAAAAGTCATGGTGACTTCCCTAAGGGAATCTGTTCATTGCTACACAGGAAGGCCTGAGCATGCTCAGTTAAACAGCTCGTGCTACACCTGCACCACAAAGATTTAGCTGAAAATAAATGCAAAGTCACTTTGAAGGTGCACTAATCTATGAATCTACCCTTAGGTTCCTGTCTCATTCAGCTGCTCTCTCCAAACTTCCAGCCCCTCAGTAGGTTAAGGGGGACGGGTCACATGAGGACAGGAGTTAGAGATCAGCAAGAGTACAGCTAAACTGGATACTAGGGGCTTCCTAGGAACCATAGCGAGAGGTATCAGGAACACTAAGACTGCGTCTTCTGCTTCCACCCAGCTCCCATCCCATCACACAGCTCACCTCTTACATGTTCAACTGTTTCTTCCTCCAAACAATAATCTGGGGACCTCCCTCACGGTCCACAAGTATCATCACCAGCCATCTGTGTCACTTCTTTTCAGATGTGTCCCCATGCTACTCACTCTGGACCAGTTCACTAGCCTCCCGATTGCCCTCTCTTCTACTTATAAGCTCCATGTAATGTTCTATAAGGACCCAGGGGCCCTTTCATGTCGCGCTCCTACTCAAAGCCCCCGTGAGTTTCCTTACACATCGAGACTGAGTTCGCTAATGCACCAGGACCCTTACTGTGGCCTTCAGCACCATGATGAAGAAGCCACTCCTCTCCACCCAGTCCTGCTTGCTTTTCTGACCTCTTCACCATTGTTCTCATTTTAACTGTGCTCCAGGCCTGGGCCTGGAGCCTTCCTTCAATCAGAATCAATACACAACCTTCCCCTGCGTGGGGAGCTCTCCTTCCAGATCTCTCTCGAAACTCTCCACCTTCCTGTTTCTACTCGAATGTCCTGTCCTCAGAGATTTTTTTCTTCTTTTTTAATTAAAATTTTTATTGATTCTTTGTGAATTTCATATCATCTACCCCAACTTCATTCGTTTCCCCATCCCTTCATATCCACTCTCTGCCCTTGTAACCTTCCCCACAAAACAAAACAAAACAAAACAAAACAAAACAAAACAAAACAAAAAAAACCCATCTCACCGTGGAGACTGCAGTATGTCACAGTGTGTCATACGAGTATGCCTCTTTGCCCACACAGCTTTACCTACAAGTGTTCATTGCAATGAGTCTTTGGCCTGGTTCGAAGCCTCTGGCTTCTGCTACACTATCAATACTGGATCCTCACCAGGACTCATCTTGGACATCCTACTATTGCCTGTGTCATGGAGAACTGAAGCTTTGGGTCTGCAGGACTGAGCCCCTCAGGAACTCCAGCAGCTCATAGATGGGGTAGATGTTAGGGTGGGCCAACTCAGAGCCCTGGATCTGGGCCTGGGGGGGGGAAGCTGAGTAGGTCAGCCCACCCACCAGCTCTCCCATGCCCATACCATCAGAACCAACTGTCCCATTTTACCCAGTTAAGGGCCAAGGCCAGATCTTCCATGTTTATGCCCTTTCAGTCAGCTCACTGTTGCTCAGGAGAGACGTGGGGCCTGCACTCCCAAGTGCTGCAGCTGGAAAGGGACAGGGCTAGCTCTCTCAAGAAACATCTGCATGGCCTTTCAGGGTAACAGGAGTCTCAGACATCAACACAGACCCTGGAGACCTGGATGTCATTACGGCCTCAAGTGGCGGCACAGGTCACTCATATCAGTACAGCCTTCAGACATCCACGTGATCTCAAGCGGCAGCCCAGACATGGCCTTTAGTGGTAACTCAGGCCACTGACATGACACAGACCTCAGCTATGGCAAGACCACAGTCTGAGACGTGGCCCTCAGAAGCAACCTGGGCCAGAACACCATCATAGCCTCAGGTGGTTAAGCAGGCTCCTCACCACCATTGTGTCTCTAGTTCCTCTGCTCTCCACAGTGCACTAACCACTAGATTCACACTCTCTCCAATCTCTCCATTATGTACTTCCTCTTTCTCCTATCTCTATCACACATCCACCCATCATAATGGCGTCAGATGCTTGGATATCTCTCATGTGGCCACCTGGCCTTGATTGCCACAGGATGGGCACTTGGGTATTTCTCTTTTTCTTCTTTTTTTAGAGAATTTCTTACTTAACCAATCTTTTCAACTCTCACCATCCCAAATCCCAGTTGCTCTCTAGATTTATCCTGTTTGAGTTTCACTTTGGCTTATAAAAATTGATAACATTTATTCATATGTTCATTTGTCAAATGTGTACATAATTTTGCACTAGAATGTAAGTTCCAAAAATCTTTGTTGAGAGAATAGAGACTTTCATAGCTCACAGTAGGAGCTTTGCCTCAGGATTCTCCTCTTTTTCCTGGCCCCTGGCTACAGAAGATTCACAAAGGGACAACTTCAGGCACCTCTGTTCTATTAACACTGTCTTGGTGACCTCTGTTTCCACTGCAGCGCTCCTCAGGTATAGCAAATGTCCACAGTCAGGGGGAAAGCCCGTGTCCAGACCCTCCAGCGACACTATATGTTCAGAATCCCATGCTCTGCACTGAGTGTGACTGGCACTCTGCACACTGTAAGCCTGAGTTCTTGGGCTTTTTTTTTTCCTCCCATCTGTGCCTCCGCCTCATTTCTACAGATCCCCAAGGTTGGCTGATTCTGCTTCCTGAACAACTTTCAAATCTGGAGCTTTGCCTGCATTTGCAGTCTTATACCTGGCTCAACTTTCAGACATCATTTAAGCCACCTCCGCTGCTACTGCACTAAGCAAAGCCTGTGCTTTCTCCACAACACAGCAACCCATAACACAGCGAACCCATGCCACATCTCCTTCCTAAAGCCATCCACGGCTCTCTTCCCCTCTGGAGCTGGACTCTCCACCCCATAGATCACACACCGACTTCTCTGGCATTTTTTCTTTCTTGGCTGAACTTGTACCCATCCCCCTTGATTCCCAAAGCATTCTGTCATCTGAGGCTTGTGTTCACTTTACTTTTATTACAGTTATTTATTCATCTGTCTTATTTCCTCCCATTTATAACTTCCATGAATGCAGGAAATGTGATTTACTCTCCATCACGCCCTTCAAAGCACTTAGCCCAATGGTTGATACTCAACAAATGTTTATTGAATAAATGATTGAGTTCACATTTGGTTCAAAATATACTTAATCATTTTCTGTTTTTTCCTCTTGCTGTAGTTAAAGTAGAAACTCAAAGGTTATTAATTTCATAATTTTAGTTTATTCATTTCTTCCCAAAGAAAAATACTGACAGCCAAGCACTGACACCCATTTGTGATAATGATCAATTTAAATATTATAATGAGTTTCAAAAACAAATTTATCATAATTGAGGAACATAAAACCATCTACTAATCACAATGAAGGACAAAACAAATCCTTTGGGTGCTCAATCAGGATCGCAAGACATTCTAAATCAATGCATAGTCAAGCCACGTCTTATGGATAATCAATTTATAGCACATTTGCAACAGGAGTAGAGAGAGCTGGCTTGTAGAGCTCCATCTTTCAGAGCAATCATTCCTTGTTTTGGAGTTTTATTAAACTTTGCCTTTTTATGTAGATACACACTTTGTGTGAACTATGAGTGGCTGCAGCCGCCTGATTAGTCATCTCTGACCACAAACTTCACCCCAGGAGATAGATCAGCTTCTACTGCTGGGCTGGGGATGGCAGATCCTCAACCACAAAGGGAATGGGGAATAGATTTCTTTCAAGACATTATAAATTAACCTAAGTATGTAAAGACGAAAGAAATTTAAATGATTCTTGTATGGCTATGGTTAAACAGACACTGGGATTCTAGCCTGATAACCTAACCACATATCCCTGATGATTTAAACAAAGACATCTTTTAATTCCAGCCCACAGATCGAGCTGAATCCAAGAAACTAGTTACTTTTCTTCTGCTGTGATAAGCACCATGACTTGTGGAGGAAAGGGTTTGTTTCTTACAACTCGCAGGTCACACTCTATCACTGAGGGAAGTCAGGGCAGGAACTCAAGGCAGGAACTGAAGCAGAAGCTATGGAGGAACATTGCTTTCTGGCTTGCTTTCCTTGGCTTCCTCGTCCCACTTTCTTATAAAACCCAGGACCACCTGTCAACAAAACCAACCAACCAACCAACCAACCAACCAACCAACCAACCAATAAAAATTAGACAGCACAACATTCATGCTGGACATACTAAGCAACTAGGGAAGGTTTCTCATTTCCTCATTTGGTCCTGCTGAGCACAAAGAACAGCTGTTAGTGTACCTAACACTAACAGAGTTACAGCTCTGTATACCTAATTACAGCTCTGACAGAAAAGGCGTCTCCAAAGGAGGTATTGCAGTTCTGAGGGGAAGGTATCCTGGCAGTTGGGAGCCAAATAATACCTCAGAGTCACACCGCACCATAAACCTCATACAGAGATTCACCGGGAAAGACACGAGAGGGTGGCTCTACCTCTCCCTGGGCAAGAAGCAACGGGAAACTGAGCAGGAGGAAGGCTTTATATAGAGTTTCTTAGGGGAGGGAGTTTCTGAGGGCAGAGATTTCCAGGGTGGGGATTGGTGGGGTTTGGTAGGTTTTCAAACCCAGAAGCTGGCTCGGACCTTTTACCCTACTGTGGCCTCTGTCCTGAAGGGATGGAAGAGACAGACCATTTGCTAAGTGATACTGGAGGTCCCACCCAAGTGCCATTCCTTAGTGAGCGAGAAAAAGGAGGCTATGCCACTCCCAAAGCTTCAGGGACAGCTTTTGAGATTTCCTTTTTAAGCTTTGTTACTACGTTGCTCTACTTATTTGTAAGGGGGGGGGGGGACCCTTCAACTTATTTCTTCCACAATTCACCTGAAATTGTTCTCATCTGCCCAGAAACCATAAATTTTGAAGATTTTCTGGTCCAATGCCCCGTTTTGCCTAAAAACATAATGCAATTGCTTCTGCTTCCTTTCTGTCTGTCATTTATTCTGTATGCCGCAGGTGTCCTGAAAGTTCCCTGTGGGTCCTAAATGCTGCCTGTCCAGCTCCATATTGAACCAGTGGTGTTTATAAACGGTGGGAGGAATTAACTCAGGCACCGTTTTGGACAACATAAGGAAGGAAACTATCTCGTGGTGATCTAGAGATCATAGACGGAGTTCCAACTGTTAAATGACTCTTCATGTGGGGACGACACTAGGGGAGGTGCTGAGACAGCCACTCTGCTCCCTCAGTGCCTTGGAGACCCGCTTAGTCATGCACCTAGCATTTTTGGAGAACAGCTTAATAAATGTTGCATGGAATCATCTTTCTGATGTCTGTCGGTCTCTATGCTTAGAGACCTTTGCCCATAAGTTCTTTTTTTGCATGAATAGGAATTTCTTATGACACAGGAAAGCTGAGAACAAGAGCATGTGGTCACACTGTAATGTTTCAGGGCACTAGCTTGAAGGAGGTGGCACGTACTTTGAACTAGGAAAAGAGAAGAGGGCAGAAAAGATGAGAGAGGAGGCATCAGCAAAGCAAATCCCTCCTGGACATGAAACCAATGAAAGAAAATGGTATAATCCAGAGAGGCAAGCCAGCTAGCATCAAAATCCTGTAATCTGTTCTTTAACTTAGCTTCTTCCACCACCATCTGAGCAGGACTTCTCAGGTAGACACATGGTAAGAGGGATGAGGGACACATATAACTGACATGGCATCATGTGATGGCTGAGTGATGGTGATAGAAACCTGGGGAGGGGGTCACAACCTGTGCCCCAAGTCAGGTCTGGCCACCCATCTTCAATAAGCCAATTAAAAGACCCAAATTAAAAAAAAAAGTGTAGAAAGGAGATTTATTCAATGTGGCCACATTAGGAAGAGAGACCTAGAGATCCAGCAGACTCCACAAGGCTTTCTTTGAGGTTAGGGGTTAAATGGAAGGCTCAGGATCTGGACATTTAAGCAGACATATCAATGTGTGGTCCCTCCCACCACAGACTCATCATTGTCTGGCCTTCAGTCTCATCCTGTAAGGTGGTATGGTGGTTTGAATATGCGTGGCCCAGGGAGTGGCACTATTAGGAGGTGTGGCCTTGTTGGAGGAAATGTCATTGTTGATGTGGACTTTAAAACCCTCCTCCTAGTTGCCTGGAATTCAGTCTTCTCCTAGTGGCCTTCAGATGAAGAGGTAGAACTCTCAGCATCTCCTGCACCATGCCTGACTGGACACCGCCATGCTCCCACCTTGATGATAAAGGACTGAACCTCTGAACCTGTAAGCCAGCCCCAATTAAATGTTATTATAAGAATTACCTTGGTTATGGTGTTTGTCCACAGCAGTAAAACCCTAACTAGGACAGAAGTTGGTATCAGAAGTGGTTCTAGTGGCAGAAGAATAAGGATGAATCTTTTAAGGATCTGGGATTGGCTTAATAATTCACCATCACCTTCAACTACTGAAACCTCTCCAGACACTCTCTCTCCTGGGAGCTCGGAGAATATGGAAGTCCCATGGTGGAAACTATATTTCAAACTTGAAGAAGCAAATGTCTTTGATTATCTTGATTCATCAATTATGACTGGCAATGAATTAGGTGACCCAATGTATGAAATTTTCTACAGTTTGGGGGGAAATGAGAAAAACAATTTTGCTGGTTTGTTACTCTTAGCATCTTTGGATAAATTGATAGAGAAAAGGAATGAGTGTGCCCTTGAAGAAAGTCTTCTCTCCAGCAGCCACAGATCTCGAGTTGCAGAAAATCAAACTGAAGCCCTCATTATAAGGTTGGCTGAATTACTGTGAAAATTCAAGTCTCGGCCTCAGACAGTGCCAGCAGTTAAAGGAAGGGCATTAATTGGCAAAGAATGGGATCCTATAACTTGGAATGGGGAGGTGTGGAGAGACCCTGTTGAAACTAAGAACTTTGAATCTTCAGATTCTCAAGGGTTTACCTCACCTGTTGAAGTAGTACCTTCAGCTCCACCCCTTGAAATACTGCCCTTTTCACATGAGGAAATTAATCCTTCAGTGTCTGATAAACCAGCAGTGATTTTCTCTGAAGGAAATGCTGAACAAGACAATACTGATGTTCCTCAAGGCCCACCAATAGTTTCTTCTAGACCTAACCAGACTCAAAGCAAAGTAGGCTCCTAGAGGGGAGGTAGAAAGTCCACGAGGAAATGTGCTACACTACTAAGGAGCTAAGAGTTCTACCTCTATCTGAAGGCCACTAGAAGACTGGCTTCCAAACAGCTGGAGGACGATCTTAAAGGCCATGCCCACAATGACACAGTTCCCCAACATGGCCACGCCTACTCCAACAAGGCCACACCTCCTAATAGTGCCATTCCCTAGGCCAAGTGTATTCAATCCACCACAGGTGGTCTGATCTGACAGGTTGTGAGAACTGTATGAAATCACTCTTCAGGAGATAAATTCCTCCTCTTGCCAAAGCCCTTTCCTTCCCCCTACACAAAATTCCTGGGGAAATTCTTATTTCTCTGTTTCAACAATTTGATAGTCAGGATGGAGAGACAGAAGTGTCTCTTTAGAACATATTCATTTCTGCCAGGCAGGTGTGTGTGTTAGAGGTGCCCTGAGAGGGAAGATGGAGACTCAGGGGACACCAGGCTAAGTTATCACTGTGGATGAGAGAATGCTTGTAGTGGGGGAGAGGCAACCAGTTCTAAGTTAAATATCCATCAGTAGGAATGATGTGGAGAGAAGGAGGAGAGGCCAGCTGCATGTCTGAAAGGAGTCTGAGAGGAGGACAAGAGTCTAGACTCTACAGCTCTGAGTGGAAGAAAACAAACGTCCTTGGAGAAAGGCCGGAAGCAATGCTGCTTGTATCTGAGTGTATGTGAGGGGGTGCAGTTAAGAGACTGCTGACTTGACTGCTCCATGGTATGGAGAGAGCAAAGAGAAAAAGAAAATGACTGGACATAGTCAGGGCTAGGGAAGAGGGGGATGGGAGAGAATATTGGAGGTAGCAAGATAGCAAGAAGTAGAGAATAACAGTGAGGGCAAGAAGGGAGGGAGGGAGAGGAAGGGGGCAGGGGAAATCTTTGCCTTTATAAAGAAAACAAATGGGTATTTGGGAGGAGGGAAGTCTGGGGAAGAGAGAAAGGCTAATGTGAACTTTGAAATATATGGTGCCTGGGGGCCAGCATGGGCTTTGGTGTGTATCTACAGGTAGCCTTATGTCCCTTCTGCCAGAGAGGCAAGGCAAATGACTCCCTTTGGCGATGGGAACAAGCTTCAACAGTTTCCGAGGAATGATGATGTTCTAGCTGCCAGGAATCCTGTCGTCCAGCTTGAGGTCACTCTGGATATAAGGGCTGCCTTTTGGAGTTTGGGGATGTGGAGTTTCCTTTGGACCTGATCCTGATGATGAACTGGATGTAGAATGTGAGGGAGAGATCTTTCTTGGACAGGATCACCTGGTTTGTTTTTAATTATTATTCTCATTTTATTATTTATTATTTTTGGAAACAGGCTTTTACCATGCAACTCAGGCTGGCCTGGGACTTGCTGTGTCATCTAGGATGGCTTCAAACGGACTATGCCCCTACCTCTACCTCCTAAATACCAGGGTTTACTGGCATACATCATCATACCTGTTGGATAATGTTTTTCTCTCTTTTTAAGATGTGTATGCGTGCCCACAGAAGCCAAGGGAGGTGGATGGGTCCCCTGGAGCTGGAGTTAAGTGGAGTGTGAGAAGCCCAGTGTGGGGTCTGTGACCCTCTGTACATGTAGCAAGTGCTCCTGATGGCCAACCCCTCCCTCCAGCACCCTCCATCCTCCCTTCCTCCCTTCCTCCCTCCCTCCCTTCCTCCCTCCCTTCCTCCCTCTTTCCTTCCTTCCTTCCTCCCTTCCTCCCTTCCTTCTTCCCTTTCTTCCTCCCTCCCTTCCTCCCTCCCTCCCTTCCTCCCTTCCTTCCTTCTTCCTTCTTTTTCTTCCTCTTCCTCTCTTTTCTCTCCTCTTCTTCCCTTTCCTTTGCCTCTTCTTCCTCCTTTGCTGATATGGAGCTCAGGGCCATGTGTAGGCATGAATTTTTTGCAACCTACTTTTAATAAGGGTTCAATCTCTCCTCTAGCCCACCACCCAGCAGAGGTAGTGGAAGAGAAAAGATATCAGGATATGGGGGAAGTGGACTTGTTCAGTTCTTTGAGGCAAGCTTGTCCTCTTTGGCAGCAGTTCAGTCCCGTAGCAAACACCAACTATGACTCAGCAACAGTCCAGTCCAGTCCTCTCGGCAGGCAGACACTAGGCAGGAACCAGTAGTTGTAGTTCAATCCTGAAGAAACCTCAAGGTTCACCAACTTGCCTGAGGAGAGCCCACAGAAGTGGCAAGATGCCACAGAAGCCTCACAAGTAGTTCTTTGAGTTTCTCTCAATGGTGTCATCATTACCACAAGTTGAGCTCATCAATGCTTTGTAAGGTTAACCAATACATGTAAACCAATGCTCAGTGCTCGTCCCCCACCATCTGTGGAGTCATATTTCTACTCCTATATCAAGCATCCTTTCACATGTCTGCTGTATCAAAACATCCTTTCACCTGTGTCTGCTTCAAAGAAAATTTTCTTTCGCCTGTGTGCCCCAGTAAAACATCATTTGACATAATTAACTTTCCAAAGAAACTAGAAGTTTCAAGCTCAGCCGTAAGCATAATAATAAGCAAGCACTCAGTCATTGCTATCTCTGCAGCCACTGACCTGATTCCTGTTGTATGTCTTCATCGTCAAGGCTTGCGTACGAATGGGATCCTTCCATCTTTTGCTCAGACTGACAGTTGTAGAGGAGTGGTTCTGGTGCCTTGATTTAATGGGTAATCTGTGTTTACTGACACTGAAGGTCCTTGTCCCCAATTGGTTTTTGACCTATCAATAAAGATGCCAGTGGATAATGGCTGGGCAAAAAGAAAGAGGTGGCACTTCTAGGTTTCTACAGGCTAGAAGGGAGGAGAGAGCAGGAAGGAGAATTGAGATACTTAGGGGAGAGAGATGGAACAGACTCAGAGCTGTAGGGGAGACTAAGTTGAGGGCAGATTTAGAGGTGTTGACCTAGGAATAAAGGTAAGGGCAAGTTAGGCACAGAAGGCTTAAAAGAGCCCAGCCACAGAGCCAATAAGGCAGGTTAAAAATGAGTTTGTGTGTGTGTGTGTGTGTGCGCATGTGCGTGTGCGTGTGTGTGTGTCTTTCATCAGTGGATCCAAGATAGCTCCTGGGCAGGTGTGAACTTGTGACCAGCAGGGAGCACAAAGAGAGACAACCAAAAAATTCCCATTACAGACAGTTTTATAATTCATCCTTTTGTGGCTGAGTAGGGCTTCACAAGCTGCTTTCTCTGGGGTTCTCTTTACTTCATTCTGTTGCTTGGCAGTTCCTACAGAAAAAAACCTGCTCTGCTTCACTATTCTTTGCATTTAAAGAAGCAATACAAATTATTCTCAAACTTTCTTCCAAAATTAAAAAGGAATCCACCATTCAAATTAATTCAGTAAAACCATGTCATCTATGTATTTCCTCTCCCCAAGATAGAGTTTCGTTACAGCCATTGGCCATCCTGGAATTTGATGTATAGACTAGGCTTCTCTTGAACTCACAGAGATCTGATTGTTTCCGCCTCTAAAGTACTAGGATTAAAGGTGTTTGCCAGCACTGCCCAGTTAAAAAATATTCTTGTAGACGATGTCTGGCTCAATATTATTTCATCTTCCAAATATCTCTATGTTTTCTCACAGAGTTTCAACTTTCCTGGTTTTTGACAGATCAATAAAAACAGAATAAAAAATTTAGAAGTGGACTCAAAATCTAGAGAGCCTTGCCATGTGATTGACTTGCCTTTCCTCAGGTCAATAAGGAAAATGATCAAGTATTCAATAAACAGTGTGGGAGCAACTGTAGGCCCATGGAGAAAAAAAGAAAGGAAATTGAATCATTCCTCACACATATACAGTATCCTTTCCCACTGGATCAATTATCAAATAGGTCCTGCATGAATCAAGAGTGGGAAGGGGCTCTCTACAAGATACCAAGCCTACAAAGGAAAACATTGTAACATTAAATTCATACAATCCCTGCTTGGCAGAACTCAGTCCAGCAAAGTCAAGCAGAAAGTAGTCCCAAACTGTTTGAAACTCATTTCACAGTCCACAGCTAATGTCATTAGTATCTTAAGATGTCTACAGGTCAATAAGGAAGATGCCATTATCAAGGAGAAAACTGGGTAAGGAGTGTGGTCTTAGTTGGAGTTCACATTTCTGTGAAGAGACACCATGACCCCAGTAACTCTTACAAAAGAAAACACTTGACTTGGGCTAGCTTATGTCTAGTCTGCTGTCATCATGGAGGGAAGCTTGGTGGTACACAGACAGATATGGTGCTGGAGAGGAGCTGAGAGTTCTATATCTGGACCTCCAGGCAGCAGAAAGCGAGAAACACTGGACCAGGCTTCGGCATCTGAGACCTCAAAGCCCACTTGCAGTGACACACTTCCTCCAACAGGGCCACACCTCTCAATACTGCCATTCCCTATGAGGCTATGGAAGCCATTCTTATTCAAACCAACACAATAGTAAAAAGTTCACAGGAAAAGGAAATCCAAGCAGCCTCTGGTGAGGAATAATCAATCTCATTAAGATAACCACAAATTCAAACTGCAACATGATAACATCCTTACTAGTAAATAAGCAAATATTTAAATGTAATGCATACCTGTGCCAAAGAAGGGGAATGGGCGCTGAATGTGTAAGTGACAATTTAGCCATTAACTTTGTTACTCATTGCACCTGTTTTTCTGAATCAGGACATAGACACCTAAATGCAGTCAGTGGGGAACTGTTAGCCTGAGACATATTTGTGCAATGGAATACTATATAGTTGTTAAAAGTGAACAGAGTACTTAGGAAATCGATGTTGAAAGATTGTCAAAATAGATAACAAAGTAGAGAAAAGTAAGATGCAGACAAGATTCACAGTATGCTGTCCTTTTTTGTGTAGGAGGGGGAAATCCAAAATGTAATACTTTTGTAGTTTAAATCTATGGGAAACACTTCACAATTACTAGTTTGAGAAGGCAAGGACCGAAAACAAGGACAATAAAGGAGAAAACTTAAAATATGTAAAGTGTATAACTATTCAATTAATTTTGAATCAGAGAACTTAACTATTAAGTTCCCTGCCTGCCTTATGTCCCCCCACAGATGTTCCACAGGAACCAGACTTTGATCTCAGTCCTGCCCTAGAATGTTTCAGAGCCTCACGTTCCTCAGAACAGAGCTCTGAGGAGCATAGGCTGCACGTGGAGTGATAAACACTCCATGTGTTAGGTCCATAGCACGTTTAGGTTGATCTTCATAGCTTCCTTGGCACCTCATGATTGGCAGCTTCATTTTGCAGAAGAAGAAACAGGGCCTTGAATTGCTCAGCCCAGGCCACAAAGTTTGTGAGAGGGAGCCAGCATCTTAACTCAGACTGGTCCCAGAGCTTGACTCTTGAGCACAGTACTCCCCCAACACACACGAAAAAAGACATTGTGCATATGGCTAATGTCACCAGCAGAAGGAGCAGGAGACTCCGCTCACGCTCCCATGTCTACAGCCCCAGTTCTGTGCATTGCCCTCCGTTTAGGTAAAGGCAGGACATTAACTTACAGAAAATAAAGGTCAATACGAAGCAAAGTTGAAGTATTTATTAAAGATATACATAGTTAAATATAGGCATTGTAAAAGCAAGTGTGTGTGTGTGAGTGTGCGCGCGTGCACACACACATGCTTGTACATAAGTGCACACATATATGCATGTGTGTTAGACAGGGAAGGGGAAAGCTTAAGAAAAGGAAGTACAGACTCCTTGTATGGAAAGTGTCAATGGAGGAGAGGCATATTTGTGAGTTAAAGGAAAGGGAAGGTGGAGAATTCCAAAAATGGGTCAGGATTTTCCCAGAATAGGGTTTATTCCCCTTTTCTATCCTTATATTGAGTTTACCAATATATATCAGATGCAGAATGGTGATACCATCATAATGAGGAAAAGTCTACCTAGTCGTCATCTTAGTCAACCATCTTGGTCCCAGACTACTTTGAATGGCCTGGTAGTTGAATGGTCACATGGTGTTCTGTATTAAGACAACTGTGAGGTTGCATTAGCCTCAAGCCATTATGCACTTAACCTTCTTTTCTCTTTAAGCCTATATCTCCACATTCTGCACACACTGCTTACTGTTTTGTAACCATTGGTGATAAAAGCTATAAATTGTGCTATGTCACAGAGTTCAACATGCATACACAAACACAGACTTATTTAACCTTAATTAAGTCTGAATATATTACTATTCATAGATTTATTTTTATCCAGGGTGACACTAAAATCTGCCCTACTTATGACTACATTATGTGTTATTTTTATGTTCTGAATCTGAATGCCCCCCATAGGCTCACAGTTTGAATATTTGTTCCTTGGCTTGTGACCATATTTGGGAGGAAGGGAAGGATAAAACCTTTAGGAACCTACTTATTGGATGCACGTCTTTAGAGATGGGCCTGTGAAGATGATATGTAACCATTGATTCCTGTCTCTGGCTCCCTGCTTCCTCCTGGTCTGCCATGATAAGAGCAGCCTCTAGTACACATTCCCACCACCATGAGCCAACTTTTCCCACAGTGCCCCACTCTCCAGCCCAGACTGACTGAAACCAGAGGGCCAAAGAAGTCTATTATCCCATGAGTTCTTTCTGTCAGACCCTGAAGTTACAGCAGTTGAAAGTAACCAATACAGAGAATTGCTACCAGGAGTGTGGTGCTTTGTGTAACTGTAACCCTAGTGACCTACTTCTACTGCTTCCTTCAGGCTTCAGCATCTCCCAGAAAAGCACTGTCAATTGGACAGTAATATTCAAAATATGAGCCTGATGAGATATTTCAGATATAAACTGCTAATAGCTGTTTTTCCAAAGTTTCATGAAAAATATTTTAAAATGTGTTAACACTTATGACTGGATACAAACTGAGCATGGTGCTGTTGTCTTCATTCTGTGAGAAGTTAGTGAACTTTAGTGCTGGTATGATTCCACTCCAGATTTTAACGAGGTATGTTTCTAATTCCACCACAGTGGTGGGTCTCAGTGGCTTGGTCTATGCTCTCTCTGTTAACACCATCAGACAGCCGGTACTGTTATTAATTTCAACATGCTTCTCTTTTCCTAGGCCTCCAAGTGTGTTGTCTGTTCCATCAAGTAGGCTAGTGTATGCTTTTTCTGCAGGGACTTTCTTCTTAGCTCCCATGAAGAGATGTTTATGTGTAGATAACCTCTGAACTCAATTGTGCATAGAGAAACCATCCCCAGCCTCCAGGAAGCCACATTCAGACACACTATGGCCGTGATTCTATTCATTTCCTCCTGATCCACAAAAATGTCATTTAAGCATGTGTACACATTTCACATGCCCATAAAACCAATCCTGAGTTGTACTTTAAGGTTAGAGAGAGTACAAAAGAGAAGTGTGCTATGTTCTCTTCACTTCAGATTTATAAAATTCTTCTTATTCTAAAGACATAGTGCTGACATAGGTATGTTTAGTTCTCAGACTCTGTATTATTTTAATCATCAAAGAGTATTTATGCTTCTTAGAACTTATTTTAGACCATCTAGGGGTTCTGATTCAGAAAGTATGAATAGCATACATGGGACCCTGAGCTCAATTCCCGGTACCAGAGGTGAGGGGAGAAGAGGGGGAGGGTGTGAGGTAGAGATGGGAAAAGGGAAAAATCTATTAAGCTGGCAAAAAAAAAATATGACTCATGTAAAGCTTCTACTATGTGACACTCTGCCCTATGTGGAGGACACATAATGACATCTAGTTCTTCCTTTTAGGACTCTTTCCACTGACCAAGGAGTTCCTTCAGTCATTAGGGCAGAGCTGACTGTGAACTACAGGCATCTTTCCCATATTTCTGAAGCCCAGAAATCATTCCACAAACTGCCAAAGCAGGCATCTTGGAAAGGCACAGGTAGACAGTTGTGGCTGAGTTTGCCACACCCCTGTTATTGTTCTGGGTGAACGGCAGGAGAGCGAAGAGGCAGAGAAACAGCAGATGACTCTTTTTAATTCGCTGGCAATGAATTCTTTCACTTGTTTTAAATTAAAATGTTCAGCTTTTCCAAGTCACTTATCAACAACTGTTAACATCAGAGCCTCTTCAGCATTTGGAAGGCACTGAGTGTAAACAGCCCATTACCTTGCAATGAAAGATAACTTGTAAAACCTTGATTAAACAGAATGCTCTGGAATGAGTTTTACTGGTTCATTGATTCTTCCACTTATTAGAGCCTTAGTCAGAATACTCTGTTTTCCTTCTTTAGCACACATGCCCATTTATTTGTTCATTCTATCAATTAATCAACAGGACACAGCAGAGTGGCTGTGTATATTTGCTGGAGCCAACCAAGCTGCCTTAGACTAACACATCAATTATTTCTGTGGCCAGATGCTTGCCCACTCTGTTTCTATCTCCTCAGGTATGAAATAGAGATGACAGAGTCACATACAGAGTCCACAGGATAAGTCTGTCACACATAGGTCTGTACAGTTGCAATTGTTACTATTATTAACTCCCTCTGGTCTATGCACACGAGAGCAAGCGGCACAATGAGGACAGAGGTCTTGAGGCTTTAATATATACATCAGAATCACCTTGCTGGACCACATAACCAAAGTTTCCAATTCAGAAGGTGGGGTCTGGCTAAAAATGTGCACCTCTAATGAGCTCCAAATGAAGCTGTAGGTGCAGGGCTCATGGAAAGCCATGACTGGGCTCTTGCAGCTTCAAATACAGTCATCAGGTACGTGGTAGAAAGGCAGACTCTCCTGGCCTGACCTCAGACTACAGAACTAGAATAAGCATTGTGTGAGCTCTATATGGGTCCATGTGTATGTATGTGCATGGATGCATGTGCACATGTGTGTACATACATGGGGAAAACTGACGTCAATCTCAGGTGTCATTCTTCAGGAGACCATCGCTTTGTTGTCTCACTGGGACCTGAGCCTCAGTGATTTTGCTGTACTGGCTGGCCAACAAGCCCATGAATTCCTCCTGTCTCTATTTCTCCAGTCCTGGGACTACAAGCATCCCCACACATCCAGCATTTATCTGGACCCTGGGGTATCCTGGTTAGTCTTTTGTCAACTTGATACAAACTAGTGTTATCTGGAAAGGGGAACCTTAATTGAGAAAATGCCCCATCAGATTGCCTAAAGGCACATCTATATGGCATCTATATCTATATTATTTTTATTAATTATAGAATTGGGAGGGGCAGTGCCACCCCTGGGCATGTGATCTAGGATTATATAAAAGACCGGGCTAAAATCAGGCTTTATATCTTTAATCTCAGCAGTCAGAAGGCAGAGGCTGGTGGGAGATGAGTCTCTGAGGGTTTGAGGCTAGCCTGGTCTTCTACAGATCGAGTTCCAGGTCCGCCAAGACTACACAGAGAAACCCTGGCCCGAAAAACCAGAGAGAGAGAGAGAGAGAGAGAGAGAATGAAAGAACAAAGGAAGGAAGAAAAAAGAAAGAAAGAAAGAAAGAAAGAAAGAAAGAAAAAGGAAGGAAGGAAGGAAGGAAGGAAGGAAGAAAGAAGGCAAGCAGGCAGGCAGGCAGGCTAAGCAAGCTATGGGGAGCCTCCAGGAAGCAGCTTCCTTCATGGCTTCGGCTCCAGGTCCTGTCTTCAGGTTCCTGACTTAACCTGCCTCTGTGATTGACCGTATAACCTGTAAGCCAAATAAACCCTGTACTCCTTAAGTTGCTTTTGGTCTCGGTGTTTTATCACAGCAATAGAAATGCACACCAAGACATGTGAATCAAACAGGTCTTGATGTTTGTAGAGCAAGCACTCTACTGACTAAGCCACCTCCTGGGTCCTAGAGTCTGCATCCTAAGAGGTAATGTGTGTGCTCATGAAAGTCTGAAAGGTCTTACCCCAGCACAATCCAGAATGTCAGGTGGCCCCAAAATAAGGTCATGCTCTATAAAATCAAGCCAGGAAGCGCAGTCAGGCGCAGTCAGCTCCCATTAAAAAGTCCAATTCTGTCCTTTAGGCCTCATCCACAGATCCAGTGCCCGAGCTTGGGAGGTACCAGGAAGTCATGAGTGAGTTCAAGTTCTCAGATAAGCAACTGAACTAAAAATCAATTTTCCATCCAATTTTGCTAAAACAAAACAAAACAAAACAAAAACCAAAAAGAAAGAAAGAAAGAAAGAAAGAAAGAAAGAAGGAAGGAAGGAAGGAAGGAAGGAAGGAAGGAAAGAAAGAAAGAAAGAAAGAAAGAAAGAAAGAAAGAAAGAAAGAAAGAAAGAAAGAAAGAAAGAGAGAGAGAAAAGTATTCTAAGAAACTGAAATATGGTAGCAGAAATAATGACAGATTCGGGGAAATCATGAGGCTCGCAGGAGTGTAAAAGAACATACTGAAAAAATGCATCATGAGGACTTTTTCCTGGACCTGGACCTGATCTCTTGTTCTGAATTGTTTTAGGCCAGTTCTATGGATAACTATTTATTTTCATGATTGCTCTAATTGGATAAACAGGTCCATTTTTCTGTGGTAAGATTTCTGCTTTACAAGATGGATAGAAAACGTATATAGCAATGCTGTCTCTGTAGGGTTTCTGAATTCAGTGAATAACGGTGCAATTTTCTCAAATACAGTTCCCAGAGATGTGTCTGCACTGTGGGGTTTGCTCTGGTAATGAATGTTTTCAGTAGTTCCTATTATGGCTTCCAAACAAAGGGCCAGGCTCTGCCCTGACCCCTGAACTGATGAAAAGGGAAGTCTGCCATTCAGAATGGCAGCGGGAACCCTAGCGATTGCTCTGTACTGAGCTCAGTCCATGGAATCCAGCTGCTGAGAACCTGAGCCTGCATGGGTTGTTTGCTTATCTGATCATTTTATTCCCTTGTCTACATCTAGAAGATCCACTCTTGTGAAAACTGACTTGCAAGCAATAGCATCAAAAAGACTCTTGGGGCCAACAACATCTTTAGCTCATCTCTCCATCTTAAAGACATAGAAAAGGTATGTGATTCAGTGTGGCTGATACAGGTAGCTGGTGGCAGACACTGACGCAAACCTCAAGGTCTGTGGCCACTCCCAGCACCATCCATGCCTCCCTTTGACCTGCCCTCCCAGTCTCCTTGTAGAGGAATTGACTTTGGGAATAACCAAGGACTCCCTGCACCGGTCAACAGCTCATCCTTATTCTTTTCTGCTCTCAAGCCTGAGCCCAGAATCCTGTTTCTCAGTCTGTTCAATGTAGAGAGCGCAGTCGGCATCCAAATCTCACGGCTAAAGAATCGAGACAGCCAGCTTGGGCATTCAGGAGCATGAGGGAGTCAGGTGGGTGTGTGACCAGAAGCAGGCTGCTATCCTGGGTTCTATTGGAAACGGGAGTGTGAACTCTTCCCACAGGGAAGAATTTGATGCCTCCACAGACAGGAGAATTTGAGGACTCAAGGTTGCTGGGCACATTTGTACATAAGAAGCTGGTAGAATTTTGTATATGTATTGATACCTGAAATCCTTTACACTTTAAATATTGGTTCATATTTTAAAATATTTTTAAAACATTGGTAGGCTAAACAAAATCCAGAAGCTGCCAATTAGCACCTGCAGCACAGCGACAGGAGAAGATGACCACTCAAAGCAAACAGATAAGCTTGAGCCTGGCTCAGCCCCTCTGTAGGGACTTTGCAAAGTATCTGTGCTGTGATGTTTTAATTGTCAATTCACCTTTAAGAGTCTTAATGAGGAGTTACCTAGATCAGGTTGGTCTGTAGGCATATCTCTGGGGGACTGTCTTTGGCTTGCAGCTTCAGAGTTTCTGGTCATGGCTGCGTGGCTCTGCTGCCTTTAGCTCTGTGGCTCGGTGGGAATCCATGTTGGAGAGTCTGTGTAAGATGCAGATGCTCACCTCATGAGGACCAGGGAGCAAACAGAGAAGGAAGGCACAGCACATGATCTCTTTCCTCCAGCTAGGCCCTGTGTCCTAATGCCTCAAGATCTTCCTATAAAGTTATCAATCCATAACGGATTGATTCATTCATGAAGCTAGAGCCCTCACAAACAATGGTCACCAAATTGCCCACCTGGTAACCTTGGGAACCAAGCTTTGGGGTCATGGGTCATGGTGGGGTAGTGACACTTAAGTTCAAACCATAACAACAGACAGTGCTGAAATTTATAAACAGCAACTTGCCTCTTGGACAACACACAAGGCTTATTTTCAAGATGTGCTCCTTCGGTCAGGTATGGTGATATATATCTGTAATCCTAGCATTGGCGAGGCTGGGGCAGTGTGATCTTGAATTTGAGGTCAGTGTGAGCCACAGAGCAAGGTCAAGTCTAGCCTAGGTTACATAGCAAAACCCTAAAAGTGAAAGAAATAGAGCTGGCATGGTGGCTCAGCTGATAAGGGTTCCTGTCACCAAGCCTCATGACCTGAATTCTATCCCCTGAACCCACATGGTTAAAGGCGAGAACTGACCTCTGACCTCTGCTTGTGCTCACACACAGAGTAGATAAATAAAAATGTAACATATAAAAGAGATGGATTATTCTTCAGGTGTTAATGTCATAATCATACGTAAGTATTTGTTATATCTGAACAGTGGGAAACGTGACATATTCTGCTTCTCCCTTTCATAGACACAGAGGAAAGCAGGCCAAGAGAAAAGACTATTTATACTGATAACTCTGCTCCCCCTTTTTCCTCAGGAACATACCTAATCACGTATACATGCACATTCGCACACACGTATATGCATACATACCTGAGAATATACACATACTTACACATATACACAATCACATATACATACACACTCATGCATATACATACTTATATATACTTATATACTCATATATACACTCTCACATGCACATCCTTACACATACATACACACTCTTGCACACTACACACACTTTCATACACACATACATACTCTGTACACAGACATGCACACACATATATACACACAGACAAGCACACACATGCACACATACATTCACATACATATACACAAATGCACACTTTGCCACACAAACATGCGCACTTATGTATGTGCATGCACGCACACACACACACACATACACACACACACACACACATCCCACCCTGGGATCTCCTGTTCTCAGTACTGTGGAAGCTCTCATCATGCACAGCTAGGGAAGTGTGTGACTGTAACACCGTTTCAGAGGTGCTTGTGTGGTTGTTAATTAGCCTTTCTTTCCCCTTTGAGTTAGGCAGAACTAGGTTTCAAATCTCACTCCGCCACTTCCTAGATGGGAGTCTGGGCAAATTACTTAACCTTTCTCAGCTTAGATTCCCACAGCTATAAAATAAAACCAATAATAGTGTCTCTCTCAGGAGACTGTGCTAGGATTCAAATGAGACAAAGGACCGAAACTATTTAGCAAGCGCTGGCCCACATGAAGTGCTAAATTAACAATAGTGGTGGTTACCTTTCCTCTTCTATTAACTCTTTCCTTTCTAAAGAAAGGTGTTTCCTTGAGCAATATATCTACACTCAAGACAATACTGAAGTTTCTGGGGAAGGAATATTGAAGAAATAATCCCCTGCTGTGCCTAGGTTCATGTTGCAGTTAGGGTCCAGCCTCAAATCTGACTGGTCAGTCTCAATTTCAGCCTAGCTGTCGGGAGCCCGGAACTTAGACTGACCTTCAGTTTCTGAGTTGGAGAAAAATCTGTCAGGGCAAATGAGAATGAAAAACTGTGGTGCTGGGTTCTACCTTGCCTCTCGGGGTGTATTATATATATAAATACACCTAACACCTTTCATCTACCTGTTATTTTTCAGAATATTTTTCAGGTCCTTTGGAAATGTATCAGTAATATGGACAAAGGTTAAGTAAGCCAGGTCCACATCCTAGTAATTTGAGCCTCTTCGCTGGTTTACCAGAAGGTCTTAAGGAAGAAGAAAGGAATAATGAAGATTAGGTATGGATGCTACTCCAAAGTTCGTTTCCTTGTGAGGTGGTCATGGTGAGACAGAAAACTGAGAAATTATCAGTTGTTTAGCACCGGGTTACTTCCCATTACTCTCTGGACTGATGTAGAGCAGAGGGATATTCGCTGCCAGGTCAATGAGACTGGCATGCTGGGGGACTGAGGTGCAATCTCTCCTGCTCTCTTAGGTCTTGAGACAAGTGAGTTGAGTAACTCCATTCTGATTTGGTCAAGCTGTTAGGGCTAGTGTAGGAACTTAGACCAGAGCAATGGCTTCCCGTGAGTCTTAGTTCTCAGCCTTTTGTCAGTCTCCAAACTCAGAAATATTTACTGCAGGACCTAGGAGCTGTTTTTGAAGAGGACCCATGCCCTCAGAGATCACCCTATTTCCTACAACCTCTCTGGAAGAGTAAACAGATCTGACAGCTCCAAAGTCGGACTCCTGGAAACCAGACTGCCAGGCCAGATACACTCCCCGAGCAGTTATTTGAGAGACTGAAAAGGGGCTGGGAACAGAGATTCACCGTAGAAAGGAAACCGCTAACTGTAAGGTGGGTTCCCTTCCATCAGCAAAAGGGAAAACAGCTAATTACAAGACTTCCCAGCAATGGAGACAGCATTTACTTAAAACCGCATAATGAGAGATTTGAGAAGTCTGATTCTCCTCCAAAGGGAACCCACAGAAGTGGTCTCCCCAATGCAAGGTGGGATTAGTGTAAGCCAATATGCTTATTCTTCCTCACTTGACCACCGGTTGGTTCTTCTTAGTTGGGTCTTGAAAACATGAACACAGGGGTCTGAATTTGCAAGAGATAATGGTCAGGCAAGTGGTAAAATCCCTTCCTGTCTTTTGAAACTCTCAGTTAGGTTGGGCGATTTCCTGTGGTGAGCATCACATTTTGGTTTAATACTTTTCCATTCTAGCTCTCTTGATACTTTTGGAGAGATTTTTCTCATCTGTGTACAACTTTTTCTCATGCTTCTCCAAAGACACCAAGTCCTTTAGTTCCTCTCCCAGTCAGTGACAAATACGGGTCACCCTGGCCGGCTGGAAACAGCTGCCAATAGCACCGCACTGCAGGGGCAGCTGGAAATAGTCACAGTCATCACTACTTGGACTCACTGCTTTGTTCTGTGTCAACGTATTGTCAGTCCAAACCATTCCCAGTGTTAACCACCTTGCAGGGCAGACGCCCTGGGGCAATGCACCTTCAGAATGTCCTTTCTTTTATTGTCAGCTAAAACTTTATGGTGCAAGGTGAGCGCACCCAGAGGTATTCCCGTCCATCATTTTACTCTTCATGACGACAAACGGAGCCTACTTAGGACCTGCTCCTTAACGAGCATGCTTAAGAATGGGTCCAGCCCTATGTGAATATGGATAGCCCAGAGCACAACCCCCTCTTTCCATTGCCCTGGTTTCCAAAGCAATGCTTTGGAAAAAAAAACTCGGGTGCTATCCTTGCCTGCTGCAAGTAATAGATATCTGACCGCTCTTGTGTACTGGTTGTGTTTATTACTGCTTCACATTCACCAAGATGCACGCCTGCTGCACTCAGCAGTGCCTCCATTTCACAAGCCAGCGATCTCCTCACCCACCTTCAGAAGGCTCTTGAAAAGTGAAGGCCCCTGGCTACCCATGCTGATCTCTCATCTAGTGTCAAAGTAGAGACAGCCATAGATCTCCACGGGTCTCTACCAGAGTCAAGGTTATGAGATTACTGCTTGCTGACTAAGCAGATGCTATGCTGCCAAGCCTGGAGGTTGTTTGGGGGCTTGTTTCATGGAGAATGTCTTCTCAGGGCTCAGCAAGCCCTTTGGGAACATCATGACATTTTCAGGCATTTTCCATTCTCTAGCCCCAATGCTAGGACTAGGGTTGGGTAAGTTAACTAGTACCACAACAGTTGGATATATAGAAATGCACACAAAGCCGGGCGTGGTGGTGTACACCTTTAATCCCAGCACTCGGGAGGCAGAAGCAGGTGGATTTCTGAGTTCGAGGCCAGCCTGGTCTACAAAGTGAGTTCCAGGACAGCCAGGGCTACACAGAGAAACCCTGTCTCAAAAAACCAAAATAAAAAAATAAAAAAAGAAAGAAAGAAAGAAAGAAATGCACATAGAAAGATATTTACTTATTTATTTTAATTTATTTTATTATATATACATATTTTTATGTCTGTGAGTGTTTTGCCTGCATGCATGTCTATGTACCACATGCATGCCTGGTGCCCAATGAGGTCAGAAGAGGGCATCAGATCCCCTAGAACTAGAGTTACAGATGGTTGTGGGCTACCATGTGGGTGCTGGGAACTGTATCTAGGTCTTCTATAAGAACAGCCAGTGCTCTTAACTGCTGAGCCAGTATCATCACTCCAGCTCCCAGAAAATATTTATTATAAGACTGGCTCATGCAATGGTGGAGCTGAAGCCCGATCTGCTGTCTGCAAGATAGTGGCTGAAGTAAACTCAGGCCTTAGTTCTAGTCTAAGACCAACAGAAAAATCATGTCTGCTTCTGAAGATTCCGGGAATGGCAGTCGTGGTGTCTGAAGGTAGAAGGTGGATGTCCAAATTCAAATGCAGAGCCAAATTGGCCTTTCTCTGCCTTGTTCTCTTCAACCCTCATGGACTGGATGGCTTGGATGATGCACATTGCAAGACTGGAGACGCTCTTCCCTCATCTCCTGACTCAGTGTCTCCTAGAAACACGCTCATGGACGCTGCCAAGAATATGTTTTCACCAGCTCTCTATCATTCCTCAGCCCAGTCAGACTGACACATCAAAGCAACCTTCACAGATTTATGATCCACTGTTAGCCACTCTTAGAAAGAGGAAGTAGGACTTTCCTGCCGGCTCACCCTTCTCCCTTAGGTGGGCCTGGGACCCTGGCCAGCTAAATCTGCATACAGTGAGCACCAGGGGCCTCCAAGAGTCAATTCCACAGCTCATGGTGAACCTCACACAGTCAAAGGGAGAAAATTTGCTGCCAGGACACTGCTAAGCTGGTTGGCAGGTGTGTGGTTTCTGGCCCCAGTGTAGTGTCTTTCCTCACACACCGCCATGGGGGTGGGGTGGAGAACCGGTATTCACAGGGGAGGGCAGGTACCCTGTGGGGGCGGGGATGGTTTACAACACCTGTTCTTTTTTGTCTCACTTCATGTTCAGTTGGCCTTTGGACTATCATTTTCTCCTTTTCTGCAATCAAGAAAGGGTCCTGCAACCATTAGAGTCCCGGCCTTGCCATCAGCTCTTACATTGTTGTTTCAGACAACACAGAGAGCTGGGCTGGTTTACCTCAGACAGACAGAATTCATGACAAAAAAGCTTGAAATGGGTCAAAGGAAATCATTATATACTGAACAAAGTTACAACCTCTGATAAATGTCTAACAGCTGGAAATAGCTATGCGACTGTAATAAAGCATTTTGGAAACACCAGAAAAAATGCTTGAAACACAATATTTATGGGAGACTTTTAAGCGTATATATCTCAACCTTTGACAGCTTAAATAAAATAAACAGCTAAAATAACAATCATCAGAAGCAAACCACCTAAATCACAGGCTGTTTTTTTCATTATAAAGAGAAAATATGCCATCATTTTAGGCTTTGGCAGAACATCTACGAGAAAAAAAAAGATCATAAATGGGACACAAAAATAAACCCAATAAGTTTCAAATCATAAAAATTTATTTGAGCCATTTTCTCATCTCACAAAGTAATAAAACTGGAAATTAAACAAACACATAAACCACTCACTTTCAGGTAGAGGGCAAACTCCCAAATAGTTATTATGTCAACATAAAATAAAGGTCACAGACATAGTCTACTTCAAAAATAATGCAAGTGAAAACGTTTTTCAGACACTGTATGTTGTTGACCACGCGTAGTGAAACTAAAGCAGAAAGAGATGTGAGGGTGAAGGGAGACAGTGCCCTACAGGTTGGAGCTCAGAGCACCAAGGAGGATCCCCTCTGAAGAATATGTGGAAAGAGAACACTCCAGCAGACAGCAACCTTCCCAGTGCATCTGAGTTCAAGCAGCAAGCACAAAACCTGATAGCTCTGCATTTGCTAACTTATTGAAGAAAAAGGTGGAACCACCCATTGATTTGAGAAAAGAAGAAAGCGAACAATACAGATAGCAGGTGACATGCTGATGAGGACAATGTGACAGCCAGCACTGAAACCATGTCCAAGATCCAAGCTTTATAAAAGATTTATTTATTTATTTTTATGTGTATGAGTGTTTTGCCTGCATGTGTGTAAGTGCTAAGATAGCTCTAATATAAAATCAGACCAAAGAGAAAGAGAAAGAGAAAGAAAGAGCATATTGTATGTCAAATTTTAAAGCAATCTTAGTTGTTCATCTGGAATCACAAACGAATTAAACTGAATCTACATTAAATAAGTCATGCGTCATAACTAAGAAATATTCATTCCCAGTATGCAAAGTAATGGGACTGAAAAATGTTAATATTATGCAACATGACACACCAATTCTTCTCAGTGGGTAAGACTTTGCTTACAATCACTATAGATGAAGAATAATCGTTTGAACATATTTAAAATTTTGGGCTGGGGGTGTAGTTCAGTGGTGGTGTTTGCCTGGCATCTACAAGATTCTCTGGGTCTGATCCCGAGCCTTGCAAAAACCCAACCAAAACAATGCAATTTCTTTTTGTTTGAGTTCCTCTGTCAACTTGGCACCTCTGGCCTCAGTCAAGATGGAGAAATGATAGGTGATATACAATATGAACAACGAATAGAATAGCTGGCCTCCGAAGGAAGAAACGGGAGCTACGAGGGTGGCAAGCAAGGACTTGGGGTAGGAGTATCAGACCTGCTGGCTCTATGGCTCAAACTCAGCATTTTCTGTCTTTGGGGAGGTAAGATACACATGGTTTGAAATCTACATTGTATAGGAGGCAATGACTAAGGTCATTGCAAAGAATTAGGACCTTGACAGGTGTTCCAGTCAGCTGGGAACAAGGACCATGCATTCTTGGCCCAAGAAAGGTTATAGGAAAACTTGAATCTGCGAAATAGTCTGATGAGAAGAAAAGCTCCTCCTATAGAAACCCAACCCTGGAGCCTGAACTCTGCTTGAGGGTAGAAAATGTAGCCAGCTGTTGTGAGCATAACCGGCAAATTCCTAGGGTGGTCAGCAGAGGAAAGCGACATTCTAACAGCTGAAGCTCCTCTAGGCACGTTCAGGGCCATGGCCTGATTTAGTATGATTTGGGTTTAGTATGGTTATTTGTGTGTGTGTGTGTGTGTGTGAGAGAGAGAGAGAGAGAGAGAGAGAGAGAGAGAGAGAGAGAGAGAAAGAGAAAGAGAGACAGAGACAGAGAGACAGAGACAGAGAGAGACAGAGAAAGAGAAAGAGATTGTTTATAAATGAAAGGGAGAGGATGGGAGCTTGGAGAGTGGCTCAGTGGTTAAAAGCCCTCTCTCTTTCTTCTCTCTCTCTCTCTCCACTCCTTCCCACTTACTCCTCCCTATACCCCTTTCTCTTTGCAAAATTATCTGTAACTAGTCAACATTTTCTTCTGGCCTTCAAACACACACACAAAAGCACACACACACATGCACACACACACAACTCATGAACACACACTCAAACACACACGTGTACACATACGCACAGCATGAGTCTTTATAAGAGGGTTTTTTTGTTTTTTGTTTTTTTGTTTGTTTGTTTGTTTGTTTTTTTGTTTTTTTAGTTTAGGGAACAGGAAGAGATAGAAACTGCACCCAGGTGCAGTGCCTAGCATTCGTTACCTGCTTGCTAGTCTCTGAATGGGAGATGAAAGCAAGCTCAAAGAGGAAAATATCCCTGCTGAAGACCAACTTAGGCTGGCTGTGTGTGTGTGTGTGTGTGTGTGTGTGTGTGTGTGTGTGTGTGCGCGCGCGCGCGCGCGCGCACATCTGTAATCCCCAGCCCTGGGAGCTGAGGCCTCAGCTCAAGGAGCTGCTACTATAGGCTCGGGCCTGTTCCCTTTCTAACCTGCTTTTGGTTCCCTGGATGCCTCAGTCAGCTCCTTTATGATAATCCCCTGCTGCTCCCACTTCCTCCGGAAGCTGGCAAATGCATAATGAACGGTCTGAAGTGCCTGCTTTTGACAACAGCGAGGGGCTTGTTCCCGAGATGACATTTGAACTGTGTATGGATCGCTCTGTCAAAGGACAATCCAAGAGAAGCCTCCAGACTCAGTGTTTCTGTGTTTATTCCAAACTCACTTTAGGGATTTCATGTGCCATCTTAGGTCCTCTGCTTCCCTCTTCTGGTCAACTGGAAGGAATCTTTTATAGCTGTTGACAACACTGGGGTGGGAATTAATACTAATATCTCACCCTAACGATCACTTTTCGGTCAGTAAGTGACACCAAGAAGGGGGATAAGTAAACATGGCATCATTGTACGTTCACAGCAGGACCATCGTGACATCTATTTACCATTCAGACTGTAGGGAAATTATTAACACAGTTGGTCCCAGATGTATCACTTGTAAAACCATGAAGTAAAAAAAGTTACACACGTACTCCCCCCCCCCCCAAAAAAAAAGTACTAAGAGTTTTAAATAGCACTGTGAATTCCTAGGGAGATAGATTCTGTAGTTCTAGATCAATGATTTTTTTTTTTTTGAAGTAGTATCCTAAGGGCTAAGATGTCACTCTGCAAAACACTCCAGGGAGCCATGTGACTGTAGACTCTGAGGGGTGAACTCAAGAAGAAAGATCGCATTAGAAACCACTATGGCAGCCTGAGGAATGAATGCCTTTTCAGTTGATAATAGACTTAATCTTAATCAAATAGTTTCGAGTTGAAAAGGATTTCAAAGGCCTTAAAGCAGTGTTTCTAAACCTGTGTGTGGGTCGAGAGCCCCTTGGGGTCAAATATCAGACATTTACATTACAATCTATAACAGTCACAAAATTACAGCTATGAAGTAGCAACAAAAATAACTTTATGGTTGGGGGTCACCACAACATGAGGAACTGTATTAAAGGGTTGCAGCACTGGGAAGGTTGAGAGCCACTGCCCTAAAGTTTCCTAGAGTTCAGACTCTTGTGTTGTGGCTAAGGGAACTGAGATCAAAAGCCACAAAAAAAAAAAAAAGTGTGGCCCTATGAGCAATCGAACAGCATTCAACTGTGAAGAAAAATGGACCCCTGACACTTGGGGAAATAGATGCAACTGACATCATTATACTGAGCGAAATAAGTCATACTCAGAGAGAAATACCATTTTCCTGCACATTTATGCTTTATAGTTAGATCAATCTACCTCTGCACTCGGGGTGTGTGTGTGTGTGTGTGTGTGTGTGTGTGTGTGTGTGTGTAGATAATGAAAGTTTAAAGGGGGGCATTAGAGAAAAGGAAGGGGAGACAGAAAGCATGAAAGTAGAAGAAAACACTATTGGGTGTGGGGGAAGGGAGCCCAAAGTGGGGAGGACAGAGGAGGGAAGACAGAGGTGATGTACATGGAACAGTGTAATGAAGCATATGCAGGGAAGTACTCTAGCTAAACTAAACACACTAACTTTAAAAAGAATAAGAAAAGAAAAGGCAACTGGGGTGATATTTGAAAAGGAAGAAATTCCCAGGAAAGTTGGGAAGGACTCTGACAGTATGTGGAGTTTCCCAGGTCAGATCAGCAACAAGGAAGATTACTGTTGGTGCCCAGAGAAGTCTGATTCATTCAAATGCTAAGTCATGCAATCTTTATTCCATAAGAAAGTGCACTTTAAAGAGTTAAAAGCCATGTGTAGGGTTTAGTGGTGCTCTGCTGGAAACTATGGGGTAGAGACACACAGTGTAACAAAACAGCAAGGCCCATGCTATTCTGTCGATTAAACACTCAGAGGTAAAGGAAAGACTAACTGGGTGGGCACTTAGGAGTTCAGCCCTTCATTTGCAGACTCTCATCCAAAAGAAGGTCAGAAGGTTGCTCTTTACCCGTAACTTCCGGCAAGTTTGCCAGTGATGACTTGCAACAAACTTCTAAAGAAGAAATAACTTTTATATATATTTGTGAGAGTCAAGGATTCATGAGCAAAGCACCTGCATTTTGACATACCGGGTCAGCTGGTACAAAACAAAACAAAACAAGCAGCTTGGTTTAGAAGAGGAGATAGAGGGCATCTGGTTCTGTAGAAAGACTTCTAAGATGAGGCAGTATTTGACAAAGAATGCCAAGCTCATTTAAGGCCACCATGGCACTTCCCCAGTCCTGTTACACACACATCAAATACAGTCAGGAAAATACAGTCTGTAATTCCAAACTTGATGCTTTTCATAAATGTTGACATTTTGGGGAGTCACCACTATGCTCCATATCAGTTAAGATATTCTGGCAAGTGTCAAAGAGTCAGTTTAGGATAAGAGGGGGTGGCTCAGTGGCATAGCATTTGCCCAGTACATTCTGGGCCTGAGGTGCAGGGGGAGGGCAACCAGTTTGACCTGGCTTAGGCAGAATCGAGAGTGGAGAATATTTATTGGAAAGCATACGAGAAACCAGAAGGGGTGTGAGCTAGTGAATGAACCACTGAGGCCATCACCTTTATCCCTCTTCTTCCTGTCAAGGCAGCTTCAAGTTCAGCTGCTGGCAGTTTCTGCTACCCTTGAGGCCATTGGCTCAGACATCCCATCTTCCTCACTAGACAGGAATCCTCTTACCATCAGAGTCCTGGAGACAGTCTGTGACTGGCCGTACTTGGAGAAGCGTGGTGGCTGAAAGTGTGGGTTTTAGAGGCAAGCTGCTTACGGTCAAACATTGACTCCCCTTCCTACTAGCTCAGCGGTTCTCAACCTTCCTTAACGCTGTGACCCTTTAATACAGTTCCTCATGTTGTGGTAAGGAACTTAAGTAGGAAGTTTGCTACTGGTATGAATCGTAATGTAAACACCTGTCATGCAGGAATTCTGATACACAGCTCCCAACCGTGTTGCAACGCACACGTTGAGACCTGCTGCCTGAGCTGATCTAGAAGTCCCTTAAGCTCTTTCACTTCCTCTTAGTGTATCCGTCACTTTGCTTTCTAAGGCTTTGAGAGAGTTCCATCCTGATTAGCCTCAAACCAGACCCTTTCATCAACTTAAGTGTCTATCAGATAAATGAGTAAAGACAATATGGTTACTATATACAGTGAAATAACACTTCTCCATAAAAAGGATGAAATCCTAATTTGAAGACACTATGTTAAGGTTGAAGAAATGTCTCCAATTCTCAGATTGACTCTTACTCCAGAGCAGTGGTTCTCAACACTATGACTCTTGAACACAGTTCCTCATGTATGGTAACCCTGAACCATAAAACTATTCTTGTTGCTACCTCATAACTGTAATTTTGCAACTGTTATAAATCTTAATGCAATCTGTGTTTTTGGATGGTCTTAGGCTACTCCTGTAAACGGGTTGTCTGAACCCCAAAAAGCACAGCAACCCACAGCCTGAGAATCTGCTCCAGAGGCTCCAACATTCTCCTCTAGCCTCTGTGGGCACTCACACTAATGTTACATCCTCCACACAGACACATAAGTTAAAAAATAAAAATCAATCTTTAAGAAAACAGCATGGGTTCTCTCATGAGGAAACTTGGTTTTATAGAAGTATAGTGTACTGTATTAAGTCTTAACAGTTCCCAGAGTATGGGGTAGAGAGCGGAGATATGAAGAGGGTTGATAGATATGGGGCTGTCCTTGAATAGAGCGGATGATTTCTAATGCCCTACAGCAGTAGGACAACTCTGATGGATGGCAATTCATCACACATATAAAACTTATGAGTAGAGGGGATTCTGAACACTCCAAACCAAGACAATATTTGAGATAGCTAATTACCTTCCTATATAATTATTCTGCACTGTATACACACATCGAAAGGTCATGCTATATTTATGTATGTAGATATGTATGTAAATAATTAGATAATAGATGGATAGATTGATTAGATAATGTGGTGATTCAAAACAAAACAAAACACAGTTTAAATTCTGTTCCAAGCTATCATAAATGCAAAAGAGAAGACAAAGAGATAAGCTCCCAGTAGCTAACAAAGTCATCTAATTTTAAAAAGTTTGGACCAAGAAACAGCTCTTAAATACTATATTCAAAATGGTTATTTTAAAGTTTAAAACCCGAACATCCTGCCTCCAAGTCTTCAGTATATCCTACCAGTGTGTACTACCATCGTCACCAGAGGGCCTGGCTTCAGCTCCCAGGATCCATGTCAAGATGGGTGTGACTCACAACCTCCTCTGAGTCCAATTCCAGAGACTCCAATATCCTCTTCTCTTTTCTTCTTCTTCTTCTTCTTCTTCTTCTTCTTCTTCTTCTTCTTCTTCTTCTTCTTCTTCTTCTTCTTCTTCTTCTTCCTCTTCCTCTTCCTCTTCCTCTTCCTCTTCCTCTTCTTCTTCTTCTTCTTCTTCTTCTTCTTTTTTTTGTTTTGTTTTGTTTGTTTGTTTGTTTGTTTGTTTTTTGTTTTTCGAGACAGGGTTTCTCTGTACAGTCCTGGCTGTCCTGGAACTCACTTTGTAGATCAGACTGGCCTCGAACTCAGAAATCCGCCTGCCTCTGCCTCCCAAGTGCTGGGATTAAAGGCATGTGCCATCACTGCCCCGCCAATATCCTCTTCTAACCACTGTTATGGGCACTTATATACATGTGGCAGGCATTCACACAGACACATGCACATAAATAAAAATTTAATAAATCTGAACTGGGTATGGTCGTACATGTTTTAATACCAGCACTCAGAAGGCAGAGGCAGGTTGAACTCTATTAGTTCCAGGCTAGCTTGGTCTATGTAGCACTCCAGGTCAAATAGGGCTACACAGTGAGACTTTGTTTCAAACTCCTCCTCCTCCTCCTCCCCCCCCCCTCCTCCCCTCCTTCTTCCTCCTCTCCCCCCCCCCCATCTTTCTTAACGTACGGGGGGGGGGGGTGAGGGCTGGAGAGGTTTCTCAGTAGTTAAGAACACTGGCTGTTTGTTCAGAGGATATAAGTTCAATTCCTAGCAGTCACTGTGTGCTTTATAACCACCTGAAACTCCAGTTCCAGGGGGAATCTAGTATCTCCTTCTGGCTTCTGCAGGCATCAGGCACACATGCCATACATAGACATATATGCATGCAAAAAATACCATGTGCACAAAATAAAAATCTTCATAAAATCAAATAATGTGGGATATATTCTGTATTATATAATTTATATATATAATTTTAAGAGGTTAAAAACTAAGCAGTTTTTGGACTAACCTTGTGAAGAAGAGTAAGGAATTAGTGCTATAAAAATTATGAGAACATTTGCCTCTCCAGGAAAAACAGGATTAAGCTTTGGAAGGAGCTCTGGTAACTATTGTAATGCTTCATTTGTTGACACTGGCAGACTATACAGGAGTTTGTTTTACAAGGTGTCAGCTCACAGAGTTGAAGAGCTTTTTGTATGCCCTATGCATTGTACACATGCCCTGACAAGTCATATGTTCTCACAGATATGGGAGCTCATGCAGTAGGAAGAAGAATAGCACTGCTTAAGCTCAGAGTTTGTGCTTGCAGAGGACCAGAACTCAGGTCCCAGTACCCACCTAAGGTGGCTTACAACCACCTACAACTCCAACTCCAGGGGAATGGGATGCCTCTGGTTTCCAGTGCACATACATACTGTCTTAGTCAGGGTTTCTATTCCTGCATAAACATCATGACCAAGAAGCAAATTGGGGAGGAAAGGGTTTATCCGGCTTACACTTCCATACTGCTGTTCATCACCAAAGAAAGTCAGGACTGGAACTCAAGCAGGTCAGAAAGCAGGAGCTGATGCAGAGGCCATGGAGGGATGTTCTTTTCTGGCTTGCTTCCCCTGGCTTGCTCAGCCTGCTCTCTTATAGAACCAAGACTACCAGCACAGAGATGGTCCCACCCACAAGGGGCCTTGCCCCCTTGATCACTAATTGAGAAAATGCCTTACAGTTGGATCTCATGGAGGCATTTCCTCAACTGAAGCTCCTTTCTCTGTGATAACCCCAGCTGTGTCAAGTTGACACAAAACTAGCCAGTACACATACATATACACATAATTAAAAATAAATGTTAAAACATTATTTACAATGTTACAGAGCCCTGGAAGAAAGAGGGAGGATTGAAAGCCATCTGTTGAAAGATGATCATCATGCTAAAACAAGAACTGGTATTGCTTTTTTGCTAAATGGAGCAAGTGATGTCTTAATGGACATTACATATTCTCTTGGCCTAACGTGTAAAAAACAGATTTAGTTAGAAAAGTACACAGTTTTCTAGTCTCATAGTGTTCCTGTGATAAGACACTCTGACTAAAAGCAACTTGAGAAGACAGGGATTATTTGACCTTACAACCCCAAGGGAAGGGAAGTTGGGGCAGGAACTAAACCAGAAAACCCTAGAAGAGCACTGTTTGCTGACTGGCTCACCAGGTTCAAGCTTGCCTAGCTTTTTGATATAGTCCAGACCTACCTGCTTAGGGATGGTGCCACCAATAGTAGGCATCAGTTAGGACAACCTCTTACAGACATGGCTAGAGGTGAATCTAATCTGGACAATTCCTCAGTTAGGGTTCCTTCTTCCCAGGTGACTCAAGTTTGTATCAAGATGACAATAATAACAGATTAGCCTATATCGCAAACATTAACTTCATAGGTTAAGATTATCATGGCTAAACAATGTCCCAGAAACCCTCTTAAGATGCATCATTGAAGGGAACCTCCATCTCCACGATTGCTGTGTCTAGTCTGCCCTTCTTTCCTGGGCAAATGACTTCCTCTCACATAAGCTCCTCTCAGAGTAGTTGCCGGCCTGGAAAGGGTCCGAACAACCCACCACCCCCAGGCCTTTTGACAATGCCGTTGAGCCCTTCCCATCTTCCTGGCAATGCTGGGGCTGCCATGAGGTTTAGTTCATTGTTGGCTTGGCTCTGACTCAGAAAAAAGCTCCCACCTTAAGTGTGCTCCCCACACTTCCCCGTGATATATTAGTGTCTCTGTACCACACTCTGCTGCCCTTCCCACCTGCCCCAGGGTCAGCAGCCAGGGACCTTCCACTGCCAGTTGAACTCTGCAGTAGTATCTGTAAGACTGGAGCATTGTCCCAAGTGGATTTAGAGATTAAGTGATTCTTATTCAAGATAACCTCTCCTCTGTTATTGGATGTTCAGACTTTTCCATTTTAACCGGCAAATATCATGTGCAATGATAGGTTTGTTAAAGAAAAGTGGAAAACCTTATTTTTACCAACGTTAAATTTAACTACATTCATTTTACTTAATTACTACAATCTACCAAGAGCTTTTGTAATTTTTTTCCTTTGCTATCTAATATGCTTGTGTGATTCACAGACTTGATGAGTCATTTAAGCATTTAAAATGACAGACACAGGGCAGACTTCTGCAGAGGTATATGAACCAAAAGATATGTACTAGAATATTCAAATAGCGCCTGTGGTATTCCTAAACTAGTAAGAGTCTAAATGTTCATTAGTGCCATTTGCAGAATGGACTTTTATGGAAGAATGGAAGAGAATGAAGCATTGGTAGGGTTGTTGTACAACACAAACATTAAGTAAAACAATATGGACTCTGATGCCATTTTTATAAGACTGGGAAACAGATAAAACTCACATATAAAGTGCAGTTACACTTAAGAAGGAAGGGAGGGAAAAGCACACAAGACAGCCCTTTGGGAGGCTGATAAGCTCTCTGTTTCTGGACAGGGATGATGGATAAGTTATTGGTCCATGCAGTTAGTATTTGTGACTTTGTAGTTTACATTTCAATAAAAATTCTTTTAATAACAGTGAGGATATTGGATGCTCATAATTGTACCAGTAATAACAATAAAGAATTTATATACGTAGTCAGCATGTTAATTAATGGGTTCAATAATATAGAGTCTATAAAACATAAATTAAGTGTAAATCAGTAAGAATGCCAAAAGTATAAGCTATTGGAATGGTGGCGAATCAGTTTGACTGGGTTAAAATGGAGGTGTGGAAGAATACATGGGTGGAAATGTGCACCAAATGGCTGTATAAAAGGGCTTGGAAACTGGAGAACTGGGCTGGGATCGAATATTTGGGAATCACCAGTGTCTTAATATGGCAGTGTTGAAATCCCAGAAGTGAGTGAGATAATCCACAGACAACAGAAAACTTTTAGGAGAGAATGTCAAGGAACTAGCAAGATGTACGGAAAGAAAACTCATGACTGAGATGAAAAGCAAGCCTTGCAAAGGATGGAAGATATACAGAGAGCAGGTAAAGATACTTCTGCGGGCAAAACAGCAACCAGGGTCAACTGCCAGAGATACAGAAAGGAGGGTATAGACTGAGAAGGCTCCATGGATTTAATAATCATAGGTGACTTTGATAAGAATAGAACTAATGGTGTCATGAGTTCTAACACAGGTAGTCCATATGAACACCATCTAAGAAGATGGCAGAGTTTTGCAAGAAAGGAAGAACTTTTTTTTTTATGGCATTGATAGAAAGGAAGTGCAGAGAACAGTACAACATGAATTCAAGAATATAGAACAGTGGTGTTTGACTGCAGCAGCCTACAGGAGTCACAGTGTGTGTCAAGGGAGAGAAGGCCTTCCTTCCAGTTGGAAGGTGGAGAAAGCATTACATGAGAGTCTTTTTAGCATAGAAGGTAATTATACTTGACACTGAAGAACAGACAATAGTCCTCTCTGCTTGGCTGCTTAAGCCTTTGTCCTGCAGTCTGAATGGCTGTCTTTGTTAACAAAGCACTGTGTCTATAGCTGATATTATTCTCCTGTCCTCCTCTGCCTGATAATCTTCCCTGACCCCAGTTATCAGTAACTCTGCAGGCTTGTTCAGCTTAATCTTCTGAATCTACATAGTTTCTTTCTTCCACCCCAACCTTCAGATTCTTCTCGAAAATGTTGCCTACCAATGGCAAAACCAGTACTTCCTCCTATGGGAGACTAAGTTCTTTAAGACTGTGTTCTATTGACTTGAAAGCTAGCAATTGCCCAGAAAAGCCTGGAGATCCAGAAGCTGTGATAGACTGGAAGGAAACATTGAAACTCATGATTAGTCCTGGAGAAGTAGCCTGAATTTCCAATAGCTGGTTTTAGTCATGTACTGTCTGTCCCTTAGGGATGCTGTGACCAGAGGCTCCTGTGTCCATGCCTTCCATGGTTGTGTCACTTTGATTTAGGACATAGGTGAGCAGAAGGAATGTGAACCATTGTTCTAGTGTATTTCCCCAAAGCTTCGTTCTACTTGTCTGTTGACCAGTCACCTCCTTTTGGATCTGTTCTTCTTTTGGGTTCTAGGAGTTAGAGATTTAATGATAATTTAGTGAGGAAGACTTTAGGAAAAGCCTTCATTAAATAAATGGGGGTTGCGTTCCTCTTGGTTGGGAAATGTGGTATGAGAGCCCTGTTTAATGAATTTACACAAAAATATCTTTTGAAGATCTGGGATTCATTCCAATGAAGGTTATATCCAATTGAAGAAGTGTTTACAAGAATACACAAGGTATTGTGCATGAATAACCTAATATATATTTATGTAGAACATTTTTAATAGCATGAATAGCATTTCCCAAAGGGATCAGAGCCTAATCCCTAGAATCTAAAATGTTATCTTAGTTAGAATAAGGCCTTTGGAGACGTTATTAAATTAATAATCTTGAAATTAGGAGATCATTCTGGATTATCAGGGTAGAGCCAAAATACAAGAGAAGCAGAGGAAGAGTATACATACAGAGTAGAGACAATAGCATAGATGTATCAGAGAAATATTGAAGCTGCTTACCTCCAAGTGTATAGCAATGGTAGTCACAAGCAAAGGGCTTCCAGTAGCCACTAGAAACTGCTAGATAAAGGGTTGTGTCGTGGTTAACATCAGTTGTCAACTGTGGGATATTTTCTTGATTTTTTAACTGATGTAGGCAGGCTCAGTCTACTGTGAGCAGTGTCAGCCTTGGGGAGGTAGTCCTGGAAATGTAAGCTTTATTTTCCCATGATCTCTCCTTCATCTCCTTCAGTTTTTAACTCCGGGTTCCAGCCTTGAGTTTCTGTCCTGACTTGATATCCCTTCATGATAGAGGGATATGATGAGGAAGTGTAAGCCAAGTCAACCTTTCTTCTCCCAAGTTGCTTTTCATTCATATTTTGTCCCAGCAACAGAAACCAAGCCATGCTGGGATAGATTCTGGAATGTTCCTTAGAACTTTTAGAAGAACAGAAACATGCTGAGAACTTGACTTTGGCCAAATGGTAAATATTCATACATTTGGCTTCTTAGACATCAGGGATAAATTGTTGGTGCTTTGTGTCACCAAATATATGGTCATTTTGCTATTGCAGCCATGAGAAAGTCATACATCATACAAGAGTTTAGGGGGACATTGTCTTAGTGTTGTATTGCTGTGAAGAGACATCATGACCATGGCAACTCATTCAAAGGAAAACATTTAATTGGGGCTGGCTTACAGTATAGAAGTTTAGTCCACTATCATCATGACAGGAAGCATGGTGTCATGAGGTAGACACAGGGCTAGAGAGGTAGTTGAGAGAGTACTATGAGAAGACCTATCTGGATCTTCAGATATAGCAAGAGGAGACACACACACACACACACACACACACACACACACACACACACAGAGAGAGAGAGAGAGAGAGAGAGAGAGAGAGAGAGAGGAGAACCTGGCTTGAGCTTTTAAAACATCAAAGTGTCATACTTCCTCCAACAAGGCCACATCCACTTTATCAAGGTCACACACCCTAATCCTTTCAAATAGCATCACTCTCTATTAGACTATGGGAGCCATTTTCACTAAAACTACCACACCCTCCCGCCCCCCCCCCAAAAAAAACTAAGGAAAAGAGGTTGAAATGGGTGTTCTAACACACACACACACACACACACACACACACACACACACACACACAGAGTGGGTGGGAGGGGTAATAAATGATGTCACTCCACATCAGTACTTAATGCTGCAGGTGTCTTGGATCATGCAGAATGGCTTGTGGTCACTCACTGCCTCCCATCCAGGCCCATCTCACATGTGACACTACCCATCCTAAGCCCTGCCCTGGACCACACAGAATGTGAAGCTCAACAAAGATAAGAGTTGTGTTGTGGCTCTGGGAAGGACACTATTCTCTGAGATCTTGTCAGTTCTGGAACTCTGTCAGGGGTAAACAAAAAGGAGCAAAGCTTACTTCTGCTCTGAAGACTGGAGCTGGGCAAAATGCAAGTCTGATGACCAGGGCCTCACTGGGCTGCTGGTGTTGGGTGGAACTGGGAGTAACTGGGCAAGGGAGAGAACAAGGAGGGTTCCTGGGAAACAAGCTGGAAGCCCAGGAGTCCTGCTTGATACTGGCCAGTAGGAGATTTCAGGTTATAGGTCTTTGGCTAACATCAGCTTCCCAAAGAGTAAATAAGATTTATTTAATCTTTAAAGGGTAAATGGTTTTTTATCTCATAAAATAAAGACTTCATATGATCCCTTTGGACAGTAAGAACTTGGGGAATGCCACTCTAGTCATAAAACTATCCCTCCCACCCACCCATCCCCTGACACTGACCTGCCCAGTATCACCTATAGCTAACAGACACCTATTGGGGACTATGGGCAGACATTTCTAAAAGGTTAGGGATATATACATCTCCTTCTGACCACTTCCAACTCCTCCAAAGTATGACTTGTCAGTGCCATTAGTCATAAAATCTTTTGATTTGAGGATTTAAGGCAAAAACTTTGTACATTATATTTTCTGCTCTGATATATATATATATGTGTGTGTATGTGTGTGTGTATTAGTGTGTGTGTGTATATACATATATGTGTATATATATATGTGTGTATATATATATATTCATAACTTCGAGTGATCATGGGACCTACCACGCCGTCCCAGATGGAGGCAGCTGCCAGCATAAGCCTTGTCTCAAGTGACAGCTTATTTCCCATTACCCTCCACTGTTGGGAACAATGTGAGCCTGTCCCCATGACCATTGCTATATATCATGTTCCTTCTGATTGTGACTGCACAGGCTGAATTAACCTCCCCATGATTTAGAGGTGATGGGTCTGAGTTTCATTACAGATACAACTTCTATGCTCTCCTCCGTTGAGGCACAGGGACTCACTTGGAAGGGGGTTTTAATTACTATGCAGATTGCTCTCCTATCATTTGATTGAACCTTCAGGAAGAAAGAAGGTCATTAATGTAACTTCTTCCTCAATTTCTCACTTTAGGAAATCAGAAAGCAGAGCCACACATAATTCAGTGTAACTCAGTCCAGTGAGCCATTTTCAACAGCTTAGAAGCACTGAAATAGATGGTAACCACCAAGCCGGAGAAATTCTCAAAGGACCGCTTCTCTTAGAAATAAGTTTGCCAAGTGAATTTGGATTCATAGCTGCCAATCAAAGTTTGAGTTTCTGAGTCTGAGTCCAAGGTTGTAGAATAAAGCCTTTCCCCAGGCCACAGCCAGGGCTGTGGGTGGGCATGGGAGGGTGATGTCATGCCCCACTCTAGGGCTTTCTTCAGAGAGGGTGCTGCAAGACACACACTACCCAATGCACTGCCTATGTCACTACCCCCAACCCCCATTCAACATCAGCTGCTCCCAGTAAGGTGTGTGTGTTGAGGCAAGAGGCCAGCAAGGTCAACCATCCCACCCTGCATGGCTTCTAGCTTGCAGTGAGCAACCCAAAGTAGGCACAGTACTGTGATTTCATTCATTTTTCTTGTTCAGCCAACACACCAAGTGGTGTGTAGAGAGGCTGTGGAAGAAGCAGAATAGTGTGAAATTGGGGGTTGGGGGGAGGGGGAAGATAAACATTCAGCAAGAACCGGAACAAGCCAGAGGACATCATTGTGACTGGATTTCTCATAATTACCTAATAAAGAAAAACAGCCCCTGCCTGGTGGTGCATGCCTTTCCAGCACTTGAGAGGCAGAGGCAGGAGGATCTCTATGAGTTTGAGACCAGCCTGGTTTACATAGGGAGTTCCAGGGCAGCCGGGGATACAAAGTGAGACCTTATCTAAAAAAACCAAACAAATGAAATTTTTAAAAAATGTTAAAAGTGGGGGAAAAAAAGAGAAGGTGGTTAAGTAATGTATGTGGATGTGAAAATGCTTCAAATGTTATTAAGTAAAGACGGGAAGTGTTGCTCAGAAGTAGGGCCCTTGTTTCAATCTCCAGCACTTCATAAACAGATGTCAAGTGAAAAAAGAAAGATGCCCAAATGTATAGATCAGGGCTGGTGGGATCTATCAATCAGTGCTAGACTGTATGAGGCTCTGGATTTGAGCCAAAGTTCTACTAAATTTTCTTTTAAAGTGTGCACAATAGAAATTTGCTTTAGGTAAATGTAGTGAGGATTTTGGTTTCTTTAAAAACCCTGTTACATTATATACATATGTTTTTGTTTTAATCCCAGGTGTGGGATATGGGGCCACTTGAGATTGTCCACAGCCACTATGATTGTCTGGTGCTCTAGGTAGGGAACTGGGGACTCAAGAAGGTATGAATTCAAGAGCCTCCAGAGGGTCTGCTGCTGTGACAGCGGCTCCCTGCTGTGCTTTTGTTATTGCTGGATTGCTGGATTGCTGGATTGATTGCTGGATTGCTGGATTGCTGGATTGATTGCTGGATTGCTGGTTGGAGATATTCTAACAATGAATATTGGACTTGCCCCAAGGGATTCAATGCCCCTAATCAGCAGGGAGTTATCTAAAGATGCCTATGCTCTCTTTCCCCTCTAACCTTCCTCTCCTACCTAGTGTTATGAGGTTGGAAGGGTTTGGGGTGGAATAAGGGTTGGAAGGGAGGAAGAGAATAGAACCCAATAAAGTAGCCCCCAAAAAGTACACCCACAATGTGGTACATTTACACAATGGAGTACTACTCAGCTATTAAAAAGAATGAATTTATGAAATTCCTAGGTAAATGGATGGACCTGGAGGGCATTATCCTGAGCGAGGTAACCCAATCACAAAGGAACTCACACAATATGTTCTCACTGATAAGTGGATACTAGCCCAAAACTAGGTATACCCAAGATATAAGATACAATTTGCCAAATGCATGAAACTCTACAAGAATGAAGACCAAAGTGTGGACACTGTGCCCCTTCTTAGAATTGGGAACAAAACACCCATGGAAGGAGTTACAGAGACAAAGTTTGGAGCTGCAACAAAAGGATGGACCATCTAGAGACTGCCTTATCTAGGGATCTACCCCATAATCAGCTTCCAAACGCTGACACCACTGCATACACTAGCAAGATTTTGCTGAAAGGACCCAGATATAGCTGTCTCTTGTGAGACTAGGCAGGGGCCTAGCAAACACATAAGTGGATGCTCACAGTCAGCTATTGGATGGATCACAGGGCCCCCAATGGAGGAGCTAGAGAAAGTATCCAAGGAGCTAAAGAGATCTGCAACCCTGTAGGTGCAACAACATTATGAACTAACCAGTACCCCGGAGCTCTTGACTCTAGCTGCATATGTATCAAAAGATGGCCTAGTCGGCCATCACTGGAAAGAGAGGCCCATTGGACACACAAACTTTATATGCCCCAGTACAGGGGAATGCCAGGGCCAAAAAAATGAGAATAGGTGGGTAGGGAAGTGGGTGGGAGGGTATGGGGGACTTTTGGGATAGCATTGGAAATGTCATTGAGGAAAATACGTAATAAATAAATAAAAAAAAGAAAAAAAACAAAATTATTTATAAATATATATTTTCTTTTTCTTTTTTCTTTTTCTTTCTTTTCTTTTCTTTTCTTTTTTTTTTTTTTTTTTTTTTCTTTTTTTTTTTTTTCCGAGACAGGGTTTCTCTGTATAGTCCTGGCTGTCCTGGAACTCACTTTGTAGACCAAGCTGGCCTCGAACTCAGAAATCTGCCTGCCTCTGCCTCCAGAGTGCTGGGATTAAAGGTGTGCGCCACCACACCAGGCTCTATATTTTCTATTGATATAAATGTTGTATATAAATGTTATGCTATACTTTCAATCTAGCTTATTCAACAGTGATTGCTTTTGGGAATAAGGTGTTGTTACTTGTTATTCTGTGCTGGATAGTTTTGTATCAACTTGATACAAGCTGAAATCATCAGAGAGGAGGGAGCCCCAACTGTGAAAATGACTCTGTAACATCCCACTGTAGGCAAACATGTAGGCATTTTTTTTTTAAATTAGTGATTGATAATAAAGGACCCAGTCTATCGTGGGTGTTGCAGTCCCTGGGCTGGTGGTCCTGGGTTCTGTTAAAAAAAAAAAAAAAAAAAAAAAAAAAAACCAGGCTGAGCAAGTCATGATGAGCAAGCTAGTAGCAGAATCCACGGCCTCTCCATCAGTTTCTGCCTCCACATTTCTGCTCTGCTTGAGTTCCAGTCCTGACTTCCTTAAGTTATGGACTACAATGTGGAAATGTAAGCTAAATAAACGCTTTTCCCTCCAGCTTGCTTTTGGTCATGGTGTTTCATCACAATAATAGAAGCCCTAGCTAAGACATATTCCTTCCTATGCATTATTAATGATAGTACATGATGTTCTAAAGTTTGTTTCCATAACATTTCCCCCAAGTCCCCATATGAGCTCTCAGAGGATCTTCCCAGGCTCTAAACTTTGACCCCAAGGACACTTCCCATAGCTGTGCAGGCTGTGCCTTGAACTTCTCCAGACTTCTCGGGAGGAACCCTCACAACTGACTCCCTATCATGGGTCAGATTCCAGACCAGTCACTGCCCTGGCCTGAAACTCAGGCAAGTTCTCCACAGTTATTAGATATGTCTGTGAAGCCAGCAGACATATTCATGTTGCCCCAACTTCTACATATTGCACATGCCAATATTGATCATGCGTTGACTGTGGACAGGCAGTTCTCAGTTGCCCACACACATGGCAGTGAGCACTGGCACTCAGCATTCAAAACAGCAGATGATCATGAAAGATGGCTTGGGATAGCTGTCCTTGGAATCTAGTTGGTGGTTCCTGTTAATATAGATTTCTTCCTCCACAGACTTACTTGAATGAAAATTGGCTTGTAGTCTGTGTTTCCTATCTACTGAATATAGTAAGACTGGCACATGCTAGGGAGACTCCATCCAGGGCTAAAACAATGGGAGAAGGAAGATTTGTTCTTAATGATCTGTTTGATGGGGGCTGAGGTAATTACATTTGGAAACATACTTAGGTTGGTTTCTCTTGGCTTGTTTGTTTGTTTTTTAGATTTAAGTATTTTATTTATACTGTAACTGTCTTCAGACACACCAGAAGAGGGCATCAGACCCCATTACAGATGGTTGTGAGCCACCATGTTGTTGCTGGGAATTGAACTCAGGACCTCTAGAAGAGTAGTCAGTGTGCTTAACCACTGAGCCATCTCTACAGCCCTCTCTTTCTGTTTTAACACTCACTTTTCTGCAAAACCCAAAACTCAGACTAAAGCTATTTTACACTGTATTCTTATCTGTAAAATAGTGTGTGTATGTGTGTGTGTGTGAGAGAGAGACAGAGACAGAGACAGAGACACAGAGAGACTTATACAAGGTACCCAATGAGGGGATACGTGTGAATGTACCTCTTCGGTACCTGCAGAGGTCAGAGGCTTCAGATCTCCTGGAGTTAGAGTTAGCCACTGTTGAGCTGGAATCTTAACTCCCAGCCCTCTGCAAGTGCTTGCTTTTAACTGCTGAGCCATCGCTCTAGCTCTGGTCTATCTCATTTTATTGCCGAGCTGAGGATTGAGCCCAAGGTTCTGCCCATGCCAGGGAAGCACTTTACAGCTGTGTCATCAGCCCTGAGAATGGGGTTCTTCAATATTAGAATCCTGTAGTCGATCAGTCCTCGAGACTGGGTACCTCAGAAATCAGAGCAGTCTCAGAGTGGCAGTCTCACCTGGGGAAGGCTGATAGCCTGGTAGTTTATTCAGCCCACAAAGCTGAATAGCTAGGCAGTGCCAGTCTGGTGCCAAAAACCTGAAAGGTTGCTGGAAAGCTGCTTGTCCTCAGTGCATGGAGGAAGCTGAAAATGCTGGCTCTGACATCAGCGGAGGAAACTGCAGCAGCCAACAGGGTAAATCCACTCTGGAGCTGGGGGGAAAGCTGAGTGGGCTAGAGGCAACAGTCTCCCTTCTGCCAGGCTCTTTTTATCTGGGCTGTGATCAGTCAGTGCTGCCCACAATCAGTGTGGCTCTTCCCACATCAATTAATGAAATCAGGACAATTCTTCCAGTGAGGCTCCATACTCAGGGGACTCTCATTTGTAGCAAATTGACGTTAAAAGCAACCACCCCAAGTCATCTCTTGTCTACTTGACATACAAACATTTCACTTTCAAAACCATAACATTCAGACATACACACTTGTACATAAATGAATAAATACATCTTTTTAAAGAACCTTAAAAACCATAACCTTGTCCTCTAAGTTTCATGTTTATTTCATAGTATAACCAGTTTCAAAGATCCCCCAAATCTTTAAAAATCCCAATGCTTTAAAAACCTCAGTGCTCTTAACTGTGATCTCCTATGGACATCAAAACCAAGTACCATACTTAACTTCAACAGGCCAGGTGCGATGCCTATTCTTGATTGTCACTCTGTGTCTAGAATGAAAGCCCAATAATGGCAGGCACCCCTGTGAGGAATTTTGTTGTTGCTCCTTAATATAAAGTTGGAAGACCTACTTCTAATCTGAATCTTTGAGTTAGGAAGAATTTGACACAGATCTTGAGGCAGGGGAAGGACCCACTCTTTTAATCTGGGTCACACCCTCTGCTGGGAACTCATATAAGGACAATGGAGAAGGCAGTTTTGTTCTTTGCCTGCTTTCCCTCACCTTGCTAGCACATCTATTCCTTCACTGACATTGGAGCCTATGTCTTTGGGATTCTAGCATATACTAAAGAGCAGCTGAGACATATAGCCTCATGGATTGAGCAGCCTGGATTTTCTTAGCTATTCATGGTCAGCCATTGTTAGATTAGCTGGACCACAGTCTGTAAGTCATTCTAACAAATTTCATTCATTCATTCATATATATATATATATATATATATATATATATATATGTATACACACACACACACACACACACACACACACACACATATATATATATCAATCACCAGGGCATAGAAGAAATCACACGTAAGCAAAAACAAAGTCCACAGTGTATAAAGCTCAGTGTCGAGGGTTGGTCACAGTGGCATATGCTTTTAATCTTAGCACTGGGGAGGCAGAGGCAGGTGGATCTATCTCTATGAGTTTGAGGCCCGTCTAGTCTACGTAGTGAGTTCCAGGACAGCCAGGGTTATATAGTGAGACTTTGTCAGGAAACAACCCAAAATACCTCAGTGTTCAATGTCTGAGACTTATTCATGATCCTCTGGGACCAAAAGAGATTGAGAAGTCCCACCTTGGTGGCTCTGCCATCCTTGTCACCTACAGCATGTCTTGTAGGCTCAAACCCTCACCACAGCTGTCCTTGGCAGATACCGCATGGTTGTGGCATCTCTAATATCCTGCAGGCCTCCCTGCAGCTGAGGTTGCACTTCCTTCCACCAATGGCCGCACCTGGCCTGCCTTCAGGGTCTCTACCCCAGAACAGAGCATGAACCTTCAGCTGCTCTCATGACTCCTTCGAGAATTTAAAACCAGTTCCATGTGGGAGATGCTTGCACATCTGCCACGTTCTTGCAATATACCTACAACCTTGACTGCCAGGTTCTGAGTGCTGGCCTTGGGGAAACACAGCTCAGATTTTTGCCTCAGTGATACTGGGCTTTTAATCACAGCTGATGTTTCAGCCCCAGCTAATCAGCAATATATCTCACTTTCAAGACTGCTAACTGAAAACACATCACATGGTAGAGTCTTTGAGGTAATTCTCAAATGTCACAAGGCAGGCCTCCATCACGTGTGTTTCTCTCAATCACCTTCCAAGGTCCCACAGAACAGCTCCAAGCACCCCCCAACAGCAAGGTCATGTTTATGACAGCAACATCACAGCATCACTCTCTGGAACCTTGAACATTTGCAGAGCAACAGTTCTCATAAGAGAAGAGGTAGTTCACATTTCCATGAGCGAGCTTCTCCCTGTGACCCCCCTCCTTTCAGAAGTGTAGCATAGATTGTTAGATTCGAGAGCATTGACTTTTGTTCTTTCTGTTTTCCAACCGTCTCTACTGCCCATACCTAGAGGTCTGCAGCTTGCTTGCGACCCGGAGTTCACAGCTGGGGAGGATAGGAAACATTCAGACATGGAAGTCAAATGGCAGCCTGTGGCGCTCGAGATAGGTTTGCCAGGATGGAAACGTCAATTTGAGCAGATGTCTTTTCTGTTTCGATCATATAATTTTGGTTGTCAGAGTGTAGGAGGTTTAGCAAGAGCTTTAAATCCAATAGAGAAGGAATCAGGAACATAAGAAAGACACTTAATAATTCATCAAGAAATAAATGCGTCTCCATCCTTTACGGCAAAGATACTTTAAAAATCAGTGCTGACAGCTCCGGTTGCTAACAGCGACGCCATGCCAGAGTTGTTTTGTAAGCAGATGAGTTGGCTAAAACCAGCTTATTGCCTCATACTTCAGCGAAGGAACAGTTGAATCAGTTGGCTGGCTTCAATGTTGGGACCTGCCACTTCTTAGCAATGTGACCATTTACCTATAAAACAGAGCATCTAAAAGTGCCACCTAATAAGCTAAGTAGGATGTGGATAAGGAATATACAAATGATTTAGCTAGGGCCTAGCACATAGCAGGTGTTCAATAAAAATTAGTCTTTCATTCTGCTTAAGTACTTTAAAAGTTTACCGTCTCTAAAACTTAGTTTAAATTTCTATTTCTTTGGGAGTGGGTTGCAGAGAACTTGTGGAGATCAGAGGATGGCTTGGGTAAGTCAATTCTTTATTTCCACCACATGGGTCCCTGTGGTAGCTTGGCAGCAAGTGCCTTTACTCAGTGAGCTGTCTCATTGACTGACCCACACTTTCCCTTCTTAACTAGGCTAATCCTCTTAGAATACCTTTCAACAAATTCTGTCTTCACAGACTAAGCAAATTTTAATCAATGCCCAGTGAAATCATCCTAAACTCCATGTTTTGGGGTGCCTCGATAAAAGACTTATTAACCTTCTGTTAATAATATTCCTCTCCATCTTGACAGATAGTTGCAAATGGATGTGGCTTAATAAAAATGTAAAAGTTGTCATACCCAAGCGGGACCTTTATCTGAGGTGTGATGACAGCTAAGAAGTGGCCTGCAAAAATAGCTCTGTCCTCACTTCGCACTCCTTGTTCTAGGGGCGCCTTCATGTCGTCCTGACAGACAGGCCTGCCCCCTGCAGACCCAGGATCCTAGTCTGCTGCACACATCCCCAACATAACTGCCAGCTGAGTTCTAATTGCAGAATCTTCATTACCAGGGATGATTGAAACTATAAAAAGAAGCCAGCTGAATTTTTCCACATCCTGCTGGGTGAGCACAGGCCAGCTCTCAGGTCCCTGCCCTCCTTCTACCAGCAAATGTGTGTGTGCGTGTGTGTGCGTGTGTGTGTGTGTGTGTGTGTGTGTGTGTGTGTGTTTCTGACTTCAATAGGAACCACTAAGCAATTGATAAATACTGTCTCTTTTCTCCTTGAAACCTTCCTCTTCAGGAGGTAATCTGAAAACGTAGACAAGTACCTCGGGCCTTCCTGGAAGCTAGAGACAAGAGGTTAATTTTTAACCCCATGGATCCCCAGAGTCACCTAGAACTAAGTGGTAGTAGAGAAAGAGAGTAGATCTTTCCTCTGCCTCCCAGGCCTTTGTGACTGCTATTAAAAGCCATCTGTAAATGAGCCTTTTCTGTTCGTCATTCCGGTGAGCGAGCCGTTAAAGCTCCCGCTGAGCTGGAGCAGAAGGTTCCGAGTTAATTGCAATAAAGGAGGTTTCCAGACGGCAAAGGACACCAAGCAATTTCAAGTGTAGCTGGAAGACAAAGCCACTCAGGACTGCTCCTGGTTCTGCAGCTAATAACTTTTTAAGAATCAAGTCAGGTTGAGGTTGCATAGGCTGTAATCTCAGCACTCAGGAGGCTGAGGCAGGAGTGTGAGGCAGAGGCCGGGCTGGGCTACACGGTGAGCCCTAGGTAGAAAGAAGGATGAAAGGAGTGATATATGCTAGTTTTACTTAAAACACAGGCAAAACTTTTTTCTTTATTATTTTAAATTTTGAAATGTTGAGGGGCAAGCATCTTTAAAGCCAGAAAGAAAAGAAAGAGAAAATATCTGGAATAATCTGCATCAGTAAAGTTAGGGAAGCCAGCTCCAGAGGCCGCGTTACAAATAACTGAGGAGAGGCTCTCAGGGGACAGAGACACACACTGTTGCTTTACAGGTACTATATTTTTGCCTCCAGCTTTTTCCCCCCTTGGGCTAGAAATAAAAAGTGCTTGCTGAACAGGTCCTGGCCTTGATCACAACACTGCAGCAGGGGGGGGGGGGGGGAAGGTTTTGTTTTCTTATTTGGAAAATGTGATGGGATAGTAACCCTGCACTAGGCTGCTGGGGGGGGGGCGGGGGGGCGGGGGGGGGGACACAGCAGCCAATCAGCATGCTCTGCAATGCCTGGCACTGGGATACAAGTGATCCATAAATGTAATCGTTTCTAGTTGATGAGAAAATCGTGGAGGCTGAGGGAAGGAAAGACCCACACTGTCCCTGCTAGATGGAAGTCAGGTCTGAAGCAAAAGGAGAGGTGAAAAGGAGTCTCTACTATTCTCTAGGAGAAAGGGCTGTACATAAAGTGACGCACAGGCTGGATAAGAAGGGCACACAGGGAAGAGCCCCTGGAGATTCAAGCAGGGACTACTATATACCCCCAACCCCAAGCTCAGCCTCTTCTGTATCAACACCCACACCAGACTGGTACATTTGTTCCAGTGTGATACTTGAGTCTATTAAGTTCCATCATCACCAGGCAAAGCCCTCAGACGATGGTTCACTCTGGGTACTGTGCAGTCTATGGGCTTGGAAACAAGCGTATAGTGATTTGTATTTACTTGTTTTCTCTAACCCCCTCTCCCGCCAGCAAGCAGAGACACAGGCAGGAAGTTAGTGGAAAAAAAAAAAACAAAACAAAAAACAAAATCAACAGATGACATTGTCAAGGCAACCAGGGATCAAGGCATTCCCCACAAACGTCAACAGATCAAAGAATGGCCCAGCCTCTACTAAAAATCGCCTTAGTGACAACAACCAAATGGATAGAAA